>NC_133146.1:13159203-13460587 GCF_048418815.1 Hemitrygon akajei | reverse complement strand
TACTTGCTTTCCGATTGGCTTTGGGAAGGCAAGGAGAGGGGGTTGTTGTTGGGGTCTAGAACATTGTTTGGGGAGGTGTGAGCAAGAGATCATGTGATGAATATTCTCATGAGTTGCTACCAGTTATTAGTTGTGGTCTGGGAGAAAGACAGAAGACAAGAAGGCTGGTGGAGTTGTTGGATAGTATGGAAGGTGGTTACAATGGGACATTGGGCTGAGAGTGGCAAATTGAGTTAAATCCAGAAGAGTGCAGTAGAACAGAGGGATCTGGGAGTACAAATACATAATTCCCTAAAAGTGGCGTCACAAGTAGATAGGGTTGTAAAGAGAGCTTTTGCTACATTGGCCTTTATAAATCAAAGCATTGAGTATAAGAGTTGAAATGTAATGGTGAGGTTGTATAAGAGCAAACACCAGGAAATCTGCAGATGCTGGAAATTTTAAACAACACACACAAAATGCTGGTGGAATGCAGCAGGCCAGGCAGCATCTATAGGAAGAAGCACTGTCGACGTTTCGGGTCCTGATGAAGGGTCTTGGCCTGAAACGTCCTATAGATGCTGCCTGGCCTGCTGTGTTCCACCAGCATTTTGTGAGGTTGTATAAGACATTGGTGAGACTGAATTTGGAGTATTATGTGCAGATTTGGTCACCTAATTACAGGAAGGATATTAATAAGGTTGAAAGAGTGCAGAGAAGGTTTACAAGGATGTTGCCGGGGCTTGAGAAACTGAGTTACAGAGAAAGGTTGAACAGGTTAGGACTTTATTCCTTGGAGCATAGAAGAATGAGGGGTGATTTGATAGAGGTGTATAAAATTATGATGGGTATAGATAGAGTGAATGCAAGCAGGCTTTTTCCACTGAGGCTAGGGGAGAAAAAAACCCAGAGGACATGGGTTAAGGGTGAAGGGGGAAAAGTTTAAATGGAACATTGGGGGGGGGGGGGGGCTTCTTCACGCAGAGAGTGACGGGAGTGTGGACTGAGCTGCCAGATGAAGTGGTGAATGCGGGCTCACTTTTGACATTTAAGAAAAACTTGGACAGGTATATGGATGAGAGGGGTTTGGAGGGATATGGCCCAGGTGAGGGTCAGTGGGACTAGGCAGAAAAATGGTTCGGCACAGCCAAGAAGGGCCAAAAGGCCTGTTTCTGTGCTGTAATGTTCTATGTATGGTTCTATGGTGTTAAGTGCTATACTTAGGTTGAACTCGAAGGCGGGATACAAGGTTTATAGTAGGATTCTCAACAGTGTGGAGGAACAGAGGGATCTTGGGGTTCATGTCCATAGATCCCTCAAAGTTGTCACACAAGTTGATAAGGTGTTTAAGTAGGCTTATGGAGTGTTGGCCTTCATTGGTTGCTGCTGTCATTGGAAAGAAGGTACAGGAGCCTCAGGACCCACACCACCAATTCAGGAACAGTTATCACCCCTCAAACATCAGGCTCTTGAACCAAAAGGAGTAGTTTCACACAACTTCGCTTGTCCCATGATTGAACTGTTCCCATAACCCATATATGTCAAACTCAAGGCCCGCGGGCCAAATCCGGCCCGCGGTGGAATTATCTTTGGCCCGCGAGATAATATCTAATTACTATTAAAGCTGGCCCCAGTAATCGAAGCGCCTATGGCGTATGATATGGCTAATGCTGAGTTTATTCAGGTACCAGGTTTTCAGGGTTTTTAGTGTTTATTCGGCAGTCTTGCTCGGCAGTCTTCTTCATAAGAAATGGAATTTGTAAAGTGAAACACTTTGTAGTTATAGCAGAGACTGAGACACATGAGAGCAGGCTGAAAAAACGGAGGCAACGAAAGCTGTGTTCGCACGCGTCCGACTGATCCGGCCCGCATGAAGCTGCATTTTGCTCAATCCGGCCCGTGACCTAAAATGAGTTTGACACCCCTGCCATAACCTATGGACTCACTTTCAAGTTTCTTCTCCTCGAGTTCTTGATATTTATGGATTTTTAAATTTATTATCATTATTTCTTTTTTTTGTATTTGCAACTTGTTGTCTTTTGCACACTGGTTGCTCACCCAGGTTGTGAGGTCTTGATTTGATAATGGTTATTATTCTATTATGAATTTACGAAGTATGTCCACAAGAAAATGAATCTTAGGGTTGTGTACAGTGACATACAGGTACTTTGATAATAAATTTACTTTGAACTTAGGATTGAATTCAAGAGCAATTGGGTAATGTTGGAGATCTATAAAACCCTGGTTAGACTACACTTGGAATATTGTGTTCAATTCTGGTCGCCTCTTCATAGGAAGGATGTAGAAGATTTGGAGAGGGTGTGGAGGAGACATACCTAGATTAGAGAACATGTCTTATGAGGATAGGTTGAGTGAGCTAGGCCTTTTCACTTTGGAGCAAAGGAGGATGAGAGATGACTTGATAGAGGTGTACAAGATGATGAGGCATAGATAGAATGGCTAGCCAGGGACGGTTTCCCAGGGTGGAAATGGATAATACAAGGGGGGCATAATTTTAAGGAAAGTATAGGAGGATGTCAGAGTTAGGCTTATTACATAGAGTGGTAGGTGCGTGGAACCCCTTGCCAGGGGTGGTGGTACAGGCAGATATATTAAGGATATTTAAGAGACTCTTAGATAGGTACATAGATGAAAGAAAGTGGAGGACTATAAGGAAGGGTTAGATTGATGTTAGAGTAGATTAAAAGGTTAGCACAACATCATGGGCTGAAGGGCCTGTACTGTGCTGTACTGTACTATATTCCGTGTGGCCAGGGAGTCAGTAGATTACATAGTGATGCTTATTTCCAATAGAACAGCAGTGAGTATCGATAGCTAATACACTGAAACCCTGCCCATACACTGACTGGACAGCCTGGCTGCTGCCACACCATGATCCTCTCTTACAGCCTGGGATCGTACTGTAGCACACAGGGTGCATGTTGTATATCTGAGATCATAGCGACAGCTCGAGTGTGACCTAATCTGAAAGAAAAATGGAAGGCTATGTGGGAGGGAAGGGGTAGATTGATCTCAGAGTACATTAAAAAGTCAGCACAATATTATGAGCCAAAGGGTTTGAACTGTTCTATGTTCTACACTCAGTAACCACTTTATTACGTACCCATAATTATTAATGCAAATATTTAATCACCCTGTCATGTGACAGCAACTCATAGCATAAAAGCAGGCAGACATGGTCAGGAGGTTCAATTGTGTTTCAGACCAAACATTAGAATGGGGAAGAAATGTGAAATAAATGACTTTGACCATGGAATGAATGTTGGTGCCAGATGGGGTGGTTTGAGTATTTCAGAAACTACAGATCTAGGATTTTTATGTGCAACAATCTCTAGAGTTTACAGTGAATGCTGTGAAAAACAAAAAAAAAATCAGTGATCGGCAAATCTGTGGGCAAAAATACCTTGTTAATGAGAGAGGTCGGAGGAGAATGGCCAGACTGGCTCAAGGTGACAGTAATTCAAATCACTACACATTACAACAGTGGTGTGCAGAGGAGTATCTCTGAACCCAACAGATCAAACCTTGAAGTTTGATCTACAACCTACAGCAGCAGAAGACCACAAAAATAAAGTGCCCACTTTATTAGGCCACTGAGTGTATGTGAAATGTTCTAATGTGGAGACTACTGGTCTCCTGATGTGATGAAGAATGTCAAAGTGTTAGAATTAGTTCAGAGAACTAATAGGAAATGGGTAGGTCATACCTTGAAGAAAGGTTGGACAGGTCGGACCTGGATCTGTTACAGTTCAGAAGAGCAAGAGGGCACTTGATTCAAATATGCACAAATCCTGAGAGGTCTTGACGTGATGAATGTGGAGAGAAGCTTGAACTAAAGTTTATAAGTAATGCATAGGGCCAGCTGGTGGTGTTGTGGACTTCAAGGTAGATGGTGCTGAGTTCAAACCCAGCTGGGTCCCAACCTGGGCAGCAGCAGTATCTGTGCAGAAGAAAGGCCTGGTCCATGAAAACCCTATGGACCCCATGGTCCATGAGGTCACGAAGAGTCGTACTCAACTAACCGACCGAACAACAACAGGAGATAAATAAATAAATAATATATCAATTCTATTATCAAAGACCCCCACCATCCAGGCCATGCTCTCTTCTTGCTACTACCATCAGGCAGGAGGTACAGAAGCCTCTATTCCCACACCACCAGGTTCATGAACAGTTAATACCCCTCAACCATTAGGCTCCTGACTGGCGTCGATAACTTTACTCACCCCAACACTGTACAGATTCCACAACCTACGGACTCACTTTCAAGGACTCTACAACTCGTGTTCTCAATATTATTTATTTACTTACTTACTATGATTATTCGTTCTTTTTGTATTTACACAGTTCATTGCATTTTGCACATCGGTTGTTTGTCCACTTTTATTTATGTGCAGTTCATTATTGGTTCTATTGTGTTTCTTTGTATTTAACCATGACTCCCTGCAAGAAATTGAATCTCAGTGTAGTATTTGGTGATACATACGCACTTTGATAATAAATTTACTTTGAACTTTGTATAATGGTTTGCTAATCTTGGATGGCAATAAGATGAAATTTTCCCCTCCGCAAGGATTGAAAGCTTTAGGAACTCTGCTCCTTAGAGGATAATGGAAGTGAAGTCTTTCAGTGTTTTTCAAGATTAAAGATTGTTTGATATCATTTCCTGTACACAAGTGTAATGGAGAATGAAATAATTGTTACTCTGGATCTGATGCAGCACATAAATGCACAATCAGATAGAAAACAGAATAATAACAATCATAAAAACACAATAAATCTAAATACATAGAACAGCTTTTATACATTGATTGATTGTACGCCCACAAAGTAACGCAAGGCAAAGGAGTGTCTGTATGATTCTGACAAGAAATGTTAAAGTAGTGGTGGTGGGGGTGTTGTGGAAAGGTGGGTTAGTGGGTGGAGGTGTTGATCAGCCTCACTGCTTGGGGAAAGTAACTGTTTTTTGAGTCTGGTGGTCCTGGCGTGGATGTTACATAGCCTCCTCCCTGATGGGAGTGGGACAAACAGTCCATGAGCAGGGTGGGTGGGATCCTTCATGATGTTACTGGCCCTTTCCCGGCACCTCCTTGTACAAATGTTCTTGATGGCGGGTGGACTGGTGCCGGTGATGCGCTGGACAGTTTTGACCACCTGTTGTAGAGCCTTCTTGTCTGGCCACAGTGCGGTTTCCATACCAAGCACTGATGCATCCTGTTAGGATGCTCTCTACTGTGCCTCTGTAAGGTAGTGACTGATGGATTCTTAATGAGCAAAGGGTGAAAGGTTACTAGGAGAAGGCAGTAGTGCAGAGCTGAGGTTAGAATCAGATCAGTTGACTTTATTGAGCAGCACATAAGATGTTGGAGGAACACAATGGGTTGGCCAACATCTGTGGAATGAAATGGATAGTCATGTTTCGGTTCTAGGCCATCATCTGGACCGAAGGTTAGAGGGGAGATTGCCGATATAAAAAGATCATAGAAACATAGAAAAACATAGAAAACCTACAGCACAATACAGGCCCTTCGGCCCACAGAGTTGTGCCAAACACATCCCTACCTTAGAAATTACTAGGGTTACCTATAGACCTCTATTTTACTAAGCTCCACGTACCTATCTAAAAGCCTCTTAAAAGACCCTATCGTATCCACCTCCACCACCGTTGCTGGCAGCCCATTTCATGCACTCACCACTCTGAGTAAAAAACTTACCCCTGACATCTCCTCTGTACCTACTCCCCAGCAACTTAAACCTGTGTCCTCTTGTGGCAACCATTTCAGCCCTGGGAAAAAGCCTCTGACTAAGACATCATAAGACATCGGAGCACAATAAGGCCATTCAGCCCATTGAATCTCCTCTGTCATTCAATCATGGCTGATTTATTTTCCCTCTCAACCACAATCTCAAAAGTGGGAGCAGGAGCTGACGGGTGATAGGTGTTTTAGTTTACTGAGCAGATTCATGGGGTAGAAAGGCAAGTCTACTTCATGTGTTTGTATAGCTCTTTGGGTGCCTGAGCCTGGGTCTGATTTCCAGCAGTACACAGGTAACAGAGGGACCTTGTCACAAAGGGACCTTGACCCCTGCTATCATCTACTTCACCTGGACCCTGTGTCTGAGAGCAGACTTCGGTTTTGTTTGAACATGCAGGTAGAGATGTTGGTGGGAGAAAGTAGGAGAGATACAGGAGGTAGGGGAGAAGAAATTGACTGACAGGGAATGGATAAGAGGCTGATGGGGTGGAGATAGAAAAGGAACTTAGGGGGGAAGAGTATGGCGGAATGGTTAAGTGGGCTCATTGCTGACAAGGTTTCAAAGTCAAAGTACATTTATTTTCAAAGTATGTATACTATATACAATCTTGAGATTTGTCTCCTTACTGGCAGCCACAAAGGAACTCAATTAAACGCATTAAAAAAGACCGTCAATCTCTAAATGTGAAGAAAAAAACAAATTGTGCAAAGAGCAACAAGCAAACTGAAGTTCACAAAAGTGAGTCCACAACCATGAAGCCAGTCGTCACTGCAGCCGAATGTTAGCCCATGGGTTGCAGCCACCGCCTCCATTCAGTGTAGAGACGAGTAAACCTCATGGAGCAGTGGGCTGAACACTGGCCTGACCCTCACCCCTGACCCTCACCCCCTGACCTTTTCAATCCGGCCTCGTGCTTAAATTGTCATAACCCCGGGTTGTTCCTTGCTCTCAGCTGAGGAAAGACTGAAGAACAGCAGCACCAGGCTCAAGATTTTGTTCTTCTTGTGTGTTCTTGTAAAAACTGTGTATAGTTTGTCTTGTGAATGTTGCCTGCAGGATGCTACACGCCTGTGATGATGCTGCAGGTAAGTTTTTCATCGCACCTGTGCATACATGAATGACAATAAACTTGACTTTGAAGAGGAAAGAGGAATGGGGACAGGAAGTGAGGGAGGTGTGTGAGTGGGCAAAGAAGGAGCAGAACGAAGGGTAGAACATGTCTCTTGCTGAGGTGTGGTTGCTTGTTCCTGACAGCCAATTCTGAGAGCACTTCTGCCCCAAACCAATATCTGTACTTGTATGTATATGCCAGAACAAGAATTGTCCCTGTAATTTTCTCTAAGCTACTGCAGTCTGGGAAGATGAAGGGTTATCTTGGATACAGTCTAGTGCCATTTGTTTTTGTATCTTAACATCTTTTATAGAGATCACAACATTCACAGAGCTTTGTTCAACACAAGGTTACCATGATGTCTCTGGTTCAAAGTTCAAAGTACATATATTACCAAAGTACATACATGTTACTATATATTACTTGCGATTCATTTTCTTACAGGCTTTCATAGTAGAACCAATGAAAAACCACACACAAATACAGACAGACAAACAACCAATGTGCAAAAGAAGACAAACAACACAAAAAAAAAGTAAATAAATAATACAGAGAAGATGAGTTGTAGAGTCCTTGAAAGTTGAGTCCGTAGATTGTGGAATCAGTTCAGTGTTGAGGTGAGTGAAGTTATCCACGCTGGTTCAGGAGCCTGATAATTGAAGGGTAATAACTGTTCCTGAACCTGGTGCTGTGGGACATAAGGCTCCTGTACCTCCTGGCTAATGCTTTTCATTTTTTATCTCTCATTATTCCGTTTCCCACATACAAATGGTTCATGCAAATGTTGAAGGATGGTGGTCCCAGCAATGTTCCTTGTGGAACATCCCCTTCCATTGTTTTCAATTCGACATAACTCCAGCTCCTGTGATGGAGCCAGCTTGGTATCCATGCTACAACCTGTCACCTCTGATTCAGATGTTCCTATCCTACTCAAGAGACAGACTGTTGTACCTGGCACCAGCAAAATAAGACCCCCAGCATCTAGGCCACGTTCTCTTCTCACCACTATCATCAGGAAGGAGGTCCCACATCACCAGATTCAGTTATTACCCTATAACCATCAGGCTCTGGAACTGGCGTGGATAATTTCACTCACCACAACTCTGCACTGATTCTACGATCTACCGACCCACTTTCAAGGACTCTACAACTCATGTTCTCAGTATCTATCTATCTATCTGTCCATTTGTTTATTTTCACAGTTTGTGGTCTTTTGCACATTGGTTGTTTGTCAGTCTTGCTTCTTGTATAGCTTTTCATAAATTCTAATGTATTTCTTTTTTTTGTAAGTTCCTGCAAGAAAACGAATCTCAGCATAGTATATGGTCACATATACATACTTCAAAAGTAAATTTACTTTAAACTTTGAACTTACTTAAAGGCTTTGTGAACACATTTGCTCCATTAACGATTAGGGTCTGGGATCAGTACTACAGATAAGTACTTATCTGTAGGAAAGTACGGGGCAATAGGACTAATTAGAAAGGTATTTTGAAGAGCAGATATAGTTGCAATGAGCTGAATGGTCCCCTTTTGTATCCCACAGTTCTACAACTTATGTCATTCTGTTTGTTACTGCCTCATCTCAGTTGATTCAAAAGTGAGCTTGGAGCCCAAAAATACAACAGAGTTGAAAGTAAATGCATCACTGTCGCCGATGAGACAAATTCAACAGATGTTAATTAATTTCTCAAGGCAAAGTGCAACTAATTGGTACTAATTTGGCTCCTAGCTCGAGAGAAGTGATCAGATTCCTTGGTGTGGTAAATGGAAATATGACATTGGACAGCACTGAGGGCTGAGGTTGGTACCAAGTGAGAAGCAGATTGAAGAGTGATACTGAGGAAGTCCTACACCATCAGAGGGATGGTAATCAGGGAACATTTCATGAATCATGGGTGTCAACATCTCAGAAGATCTGGGCCCAACATATTGAAAAAGTTATGAAGAAGGCACACCAGCAGTTATGTTGCATGAGGAGTTTGTATATCAAGAAGACTCTAGCAAATTTCTACAGATGTACCATGGAGAGCACTCTGACTGGTTGGGTCACTGTCTGGTATAGAGCTACAATGCATAGTATTGGGAAAACTGCAGAGGACATCTTCAAAAGGCGATGCCTCAAGAAGGTGGCATCCATCATTAAGGAACTGCATCACCCAGGACATGCCCCTTTCTCAATACTAGCATCAGGGAGGAGCCTGAAAACACACACTCAGCATTTCAGGAACATCTTCTTCCCCTCAGCTATCAGATTTCTGAATGGCCCATGAATGCTACCTCACTATTTTGCTCTCATTTGGAGTATTTGTTTGTATTTTATATATTCTTGTTGTAATTTATAATGAAGCAACGAACATCATGACATATGTCAGTGATAATAAACCTGATTCTGATTGTAATGGAGTGCAACACTATCAATGTAGTGTGAGGTAAGGTGCTGAGCTTTCCAACGTATAGGGAGACCTCTGTGTGGAAACACAATGCTTCATTGATCATACTGATCAAAAGAGAAGATTTTTGGTTGCATTTCTTTCACTTTAGGGTATTAACTCCAACTATAATTTTCTCTACGCTGCAGAGACCACGTGCATTCCATATATAACCATATAACAATTACAGCACGGAAGCAGGCCATCTCGGCCCTTCTAGTCCATGCTGACGCTTACTCTCACCTAGTCCCACTGGCCCGCACTCAGCCCATAACCCTCCATTCCTTTCCTGTCCATATACCTATCCAATTTTACTTTAAACGACAATACCGAACCTGCCTCTACCACTTCTACTGGAAGCTCATTCCACACAGCTGCCACTCTCGGAGTTAATAAATTCCCCCTCATGCTACCCTTAAACTTTTGCCCCCTAACTCCCAAATCGTGTCCTCTTGTTTGAATCTCCCCAACTCTCAATGGAAAAAGCCTATCCACGTCAACTTGATCTATCCCCCTCATTATTTTAAATACCTCTATCAAGTCCTCCCTCAACCTTCTATGCTCCGAAGAATAAAGACCTAACTTGTTCAACCTTTCCCTGTAACCTAGGTGTTGAAACCCAGGTAACATTCTAGTAAATCTCCTCTGTACTCTCTCTATTTTGTTGATATCTTTCCTATAATTCGGTGACCAGAACTGTACACAATACTCCAAATTCAGCCTTACTAATGCCTTGTACAATTTTAACGTTAATTAACGTTAAATTCCCACAATTTAATTAACGTTAAATTCCCACATGGAATTTAATGAAAACAAGTGTGAGGTTTTGCACTTCAGTAGGACCAATCAGGGTAGGTCTCACACCATGCACTGAGGGGTGCGGTAGATCAAAGGGATCTGGGAATACAGGTCCAGAATTAATTGAAAGTGGCGTTATAGGTAGATAGGGTTGTAAAGAAAACTTTGGCACATTGGCCTTCATAAATCAATGTACTGAGTACAGGAGATGGGATGTTATGTTGAAGTTGTATCAGACATTGGTGGGGCCTAATTTGGAATATCATGTGCAGTTTTGGTCACCTACCTACAGGAAAGATGTGAATAAGGTTGAAAGAGTGCAGAGAAAATTTACAATGATGTTGCTGGGACTGGAGGACCTGTGTTACAAGTTAGGACTTTATTCCTTGGAACATAGAAGACTGGGGGAGATTTGGTACAGGTATTTAAAATTATAAAGGATATAGATAGGGTAAGTGCAAGCAAGCTTTTCCCATTGGAGTTGGGTGGGACTACAACCAGGGGTCATTGTTTCAAAGTGAAACATGAAAAGTTTAAGGGGAACATGAACAGAAACTTATGCACTCAGAGGGTGGTGAGAGTGTGGAATGGTCTACCAGTGCACATGGTGCATGCAAGCTCTAATTCAATGTTTAAGAGAGGTTCGGATAGGTATATGGATGGCAGAAGTATGGAGGGCTATGGTCCAGGTGTAGGTTGATGGGAGAAGGCAGTTTAAATGGTTTGGCATGGACTAGATGGGCCGAATGGCCTGTTTCCTTGCTGTATTTTTCTATCACTTCTATAATGGGTGTCTCTTTTGTGGAACACCAGCTCAAGTATAATCCACAAACTTCTAATCACCTAGCACTTCAATTCTCCATTCTTTCCTCTATCTGATCTCTCTCCCCTTGCTTTCTACACAGTTTATTTATACAGGCCCTACTCTAGCTCCCTGAACAGTTCCATTGTCACGTGTAGAATTGTGTAGTAGTAGTTATCGTAGTGAGGGAGCTGAATCGGAAGCACAAGTTTGGTAGGTGTGTTTCAGTGTTGGGGGCGTTCAATGTTTACCCCATCATTTGGAAATTTACAATGAAACACCATTGATAGAACATAGAACAATATAGCACAGTACAGGCCCTTCAGCCCACGATGTACCAAGCTTTTAACCTACTCTACAGTCATTCTAACTCTTCCCTGCCACATAGCTCTCCATTTTTCTTTCATCATCATGCATATCTAACAGTGTTGGAAATGTCCCTAACGTATCAGCCTCTACCATCACCTCTGGCAGTGCACCCACCACTCTCTGTGTCAAAACCTACCCTCTCGGCTGTCTATCCGGGAAAGTCAGGACAGCCCTGAAAGTCAGCCCTGGAGTCCTGTGGCTTAGGGAGCAACACTTCTCGCACTGAAAGGGGACTACTCCTTAAAGACATCTGCATTATCTCTAAAGCTGCCGAGAATGTCCCTACCACCCAAGGGTCTAGAACAGAGCAGGATCCTTGCCAGCATCTCGCTGCTGCTCCCCAGCATCTTGTCGCAGTTGATGCCAAGGAGTTGCTCAGAGGATGAGTGTCAACATGGAATCAATTAGAAACATTAGCGCAGACTGCAGTCCCCAGGCTGCACTTCCAGTGCACTGGTGGTTAAACTGCCTGTACTTTCTAACTGGTATTCATCTAGAACTCCAACTGCTGGCAGCATGTTTTCACTCCTCTTGCACACTGTGGTGAACTACATATACCTGTCTGGACACGCCCCTCCGCTGACTGCTCCTGTGGCTCCTCACACAGACCCCTGTATAAAGGCGATTGGAGGCACTGCTCCTCCCTCAGTCTCCAGGATGTTGTGTGGTGGTCTCTTGCTGCTAATAAAAGCCTATCATTCGCCTCCCGTCTCCGAGAGTTATTGATGGTGCATCACACACCCTTCACCCTCTGGGCTCTCTGACCACCCAGGACATGCCCGCTACTCATTGCTACCATTAGGGAGGAGGTACAGGAGCCTGAAGGCACACACTCAAAGATTTAGGAACGGCTTCTTCCCCTCTGCCATCAGCTCAGTGAACGGACAATGAACCAACCCATGAACACTACCTCACTATTTTTGCTTTCAATTTGTACTACTTATTTAATGCAATTTTTATATATTTATCTATTTTCTTATTGTAATTTATAGTTTCATTAATTATATTGTACTGCACTATATTGTTGCCACAAAACAACGGACTTCATGGAACATGTCAGTGACTCTGACTTTTAACACAGCAAATCTCTGTCCTGAAAGTCACAGAAGATTCAGATTCATTTATCACGTGTACGTGGAAACAAAAAATGAAATGCCTCATTCGCGTTGAACAACCAACACATCAAGGATGTCTTGGGGACAGCCCGCAAGCGTTGCTACGCATTTTGGGGCCAACATAGCAAGCAACAGCCCACCCACAGCCTTCTAACTCCATGACAGAGCATATTCTTCAGCCTCCAGTGGTCCTGTGCATTTGTAGACACTGGACTTTCGGGTTCCCCTATATATTTGCAGAGAACTTGCCTCAGGGAGTTACAGCAATGAACTAGGCCCTTCGGCCCACCAAATCTATGCTGACTTACTCACATGACTCCAGCAATAATCCTACATTAGTGTTGTGTCAAGTTGCTCTGTGGCCCACTCCCCTCCCTGTCGCTGTCATCTTTCTTCAGGGTTTTTGTGCTCCGCCAGTTCTGGTCCCATATCCGACTGCGTAATTGTACAACAAAACACCAGGATGCTGAGCAGCTCTGTGGGTTTGTTCAGGGAGTTGTATCTGAAACGTCAACTGTCTGTTTCCTTCCACAGATGCTGCCTGATCCACTGAGTTCCTCCAGCATCTTGCGTCAACATAATTGTACACTTCCTGCACAGTGCCATAAACACAACAGATTCTGCAGTTGCTGGAAACCCAGAGTAACACACAAACAAAATGATGCAAAATCTCAGCAGGTCAGACAGCATCTACGGAGGGGGATAAGCAGTCAACATTTCGTGCCAAGGTGAAGCCCGAAACGTCGATGGTTTATTTCTTTCCACAGATGCTGTCTGACCTGCTGAATTTCTCCAGCATTTTGTACGTGACACCAAAATGGTGCCTGGCTTAGACAGCGTCCATTGACTAATAAAGACCAAAAATCACGTCTTCTTAACCACCCTATCAACATGTGTGGCGTGTGGACCCCACAGTCCCTCTGTTTCTCAATGCTGGTAGGGATCCTGCCGTTAACCATATACTCTGCATTCAGGTGTGGCCTCCAGAAGCCTACCACTTCACACTTCTCTGGACGGAAGTCCATCTGCACCTTCTTAGCCCAGCTCCTCGTCTCGTCAATGTCCCATTGTAATCTACGGCAAATATTTACACTATCCACACCACCACCAACCTTCTATCATCCAATACAAGGGAATCCGTGGGAAAGCCTAGCACCCAGAGACCCTCTCAGTTTATGCTGTTCTGCAGAAAGAAATACAGGGCAATGGTAATCAATGAGAACTATCAGCTCCAAGGGAATTTACCATCCATGATGACAAATCAGACCTATCGATCGCCATACCACCTCTACAAGTGAGTTTGTCCCATTAGATCTACTCTCTCATTCAGTGTCATTGTGAAGGTCAGGATGCTTGTGGTGGAAGCCCTGCCAAATCATTCTGTTTACATCTGATAGCCACAAGGTCCCTCAGTTTGAGCCAGCGAGATCACATCAATAAATACCATTTACTCTTCTTAATTCAATAAGGCTGCTTAATGAAAGGATGGAAGTTCAGTGAAGCTTGCTCTGCACTGTCCAGTATAACACTCCCAGGGTAGGGGCAGCACGGGTTAGATACAGAGTGAAGCTCCCTCTACACTGTCCCATCACACACTCCCAGGACAGGGACAGCACGGGTTAGATACAGAGTGAAGCTCCCTCTACACTGTCCCATCACACACTCCCAGGACAGGGACAGCACGGGTTAGATACAGAGTGAAGCTCCCTCTACACTGTCCCATCACACACTCCCAGGACAGGGACAACACGGGTTAGATACAGAGTGAAGCTCCCTCTACACTGTCCCATCACACAATCCCAGGGTAGGGACAGCACGGGTTAGATACAGAGTGAAGCTCCCTCTACGCTGTCCCATCACACACTCCCAGGACAGGGACAGCACGGGTTAGATACAGAGTGAAGCTCCCTCTACGCTGTCCCATCACACACTCCCAGGACAGGGACAGCACGGGTTAGATACAGAGTGAAGCTCCCTCTACACTGTCCCATCACACACTCCCAGGACAGGGACAGCACGGGTTAGATACAGAGTGAAGCTCCCTCTACGCTGTCCCATCACACACTCCCAGGACAGGGACAGCACGGGTTAGATACAGAGTGAAGCTCCCTCTACACTGTTCCATCACACACTCCCAGGACAGGGACAGCACGGGTTAGATACAGAGTGAAGCTCCCTCTACACTGTCCCATCACACACTCCCAGGGTAGGGACAGCACGGGTTAGTCACTGTGTAAACAATCTATATTGATGAAAAAATTGAGCATAATATAGAAGAAAAATGAGCTGTTGGTGGAACTCAACAGGTCAGACATCTTCAGTGGGAAGTGGACAGCTGATGTTTTGAGTGAAGCCTCTTCATCAGGACTGAAAGCAAAGAGAGGAGACAGCCCGTGTAAAGAGGTGAGGAGAAGAGCTGGGGGGAGATGGGGAGGAGGGATGATGGGCAGGTGGAGGAGGGGAGAGTGGGAATAGTGAGAGGCTGGGAGGAGATGGAGGGGATCCAGGTGAGGAGGGATGATGGGCAGGTGGAGGAGGGGAGAGTGGGAATAGTGAGAGGCTGGGAGGAGATGGAGGGGATCCAGGTGAGGAGGGATGATGGGCAGGTGGAGGAGGGGAGAGTGGGAATAGTGAGAAGCTGGGAGGAGATGGGGGGATCCAGGTGAGGAGGGATGATGGGCAGGTGGAGGAGGGGAGAGTGGGAATAGTGAGAGGCTTGGAGGAGATGGGGGGGATCCAGGTGAGGAGGGATGATGGGCAGGTGGAGGAGGGGAGTGTGGGAATAGTGAGAGGCTACGAGGAGATGGAGGGGATCCAGGTGAGGAGGGATGATGGGCAGGTGGAGGAGGGGAGAGTGGGAATAGTGAGAGGCTGGGAGGAGATGGAGGGGATCCAGGTGAGGAGGGATGATGGGCAGGTGGAGGAGGGGAGAGTGGGAATAGTGAGAGGCTATGAGAAGATGGAGGGGATCCAGGTGAGGAGGGATGATGGGCAGGTGGAGGAGGGAAGAGTGGGAATAGCGAGAGGCTGGGAGGAGATGGGGGGATCCAGGTGAGGAGGGATGATGGGCAGGTGGAGGAGGGGAGAGTGGGAATAGTGAGAGGCTATGAGGAGATGGGGGGGATCCAGGTGAGGAGGGATGATGGGCAGGTGGAGGAGGGGAGAATGGGAATAGTGAGAGGCTGGGAGTAGATGGGTGGATCCAGGTGAGGAGGGATGATGGGCAGGCGGAGGAGGGGAGAGTGGGAATAGTGAGAGGCTACGAGGAGATGGAGGGGATCCAGGTGAGGAGGGATGATGGGCAGGTGGAGGAGGGGAGAGTGGGAATAGTGAGAGGCTGGGAGGAGATGGAGGGGATCCAGGTGAGGAGGGATGATGGGCAGGTGGAGGAGGGGAGAGTGGGAATAGTGAGAGGCTATGAGGAGATGGAGGGGATCCAGGTGAGGAGGGATGATGGGCAGGTGGAGGAGGGGAGTGGGAATAGTGAGAGGCTTGGAGTAGATGGGTGGATCCAGGTGAGGAGGGATAATGGGCAGGCGGAGGAGGGGAGAGTGGGAATAGTGAGAGGCTGGGAGGAGATGGAGGGGATCCAGGTGAGGAGGGATAATGGGCAGGCGGAGGAGGGGAGAGTGGGAATAGTGAGAAGCTGGGAGGAGATGGAGGGGATCCAGGTGAGGAGGGATGATGGGCAGGCGGAGGAGGGGAGAGTGGGAATAGTGAGAGGTTGGGAGGAGATGGAGGGGATCCAGGTGAGGAGGGATGATGGGCAGGCGGAGGAGGGGAGAGTGGGAATAGTGAGAGGCTGGGAGGAGATGGAGGGGATCCAGGTGAGGAGGGATGATGGGCAGGTGGAGGAGGGGAGAGTGGGAATAGTGACAGAGGCTGGGAGGTGATGTGTGAGGATGACAAAGGACTGCAGGTAGGAGAGGAAGGGGAAGCAGAGGTAATGCAGTGAATATTCTCCCAACGGATTCCTAAAATGGCAAGTTTACTCTGTAAGGGAAGATTTAGGGAAAATGCTGGAGGAACTCAGCAGGTCTGCAGTATCTATTGATGGGAGCAGATAGTTGTCACTTCAGGCTGACACTCAGGAATGGGAGGGAAGGTAGAAGAAGTGTGAATAAGAAGATGGTGTGAGGAGAAGGAGGTGCAAACGAGAAGGTGAAGGGAAATGTGAGTGAGTGGGGGAGGGATGGATGAAGTGAGAAGCTGGGAGGTGATCGGTGGAAACGGAAAACTGCTGAAGAAGATGGAACGTGTTAGGACAAGGGAGTGGATTATGGGAGAAGGTGGAAGAGGGGCACCAGAGGGAGGTGATGGGCAGGTGACGAGAAGGGAAGGGGTAAGAGAGAAAAGGGGGAGGGGGAGAAATTACCATGGAGGTACTGATGAATCATGAGAACTGTTACCATTAGGCTAAAGGCTCCCCAAATGGAAGATGGGGCGTTGCTCTGTCAAGGAGAGAGTGGCCTCACTGTGGCAGTCGAATGCCACAGGAGTCAGGGCACAAAGTCTGCCTCGGCCAGCTCTGTGATCCAGGGAGCACCTTCATTGAAATTCCTGGCATGCTGTGGGCTCTCATTCGTGAAATGATATCCCTGAGAGCCGGTAATCCTTCAATGCACAGTGGCGAGATGAAAAAGCTAAAACGTTTGAGAGAAGCAGTTTGAGACTTGGTTTCAGCATGAGTATTTCTCAATCAGCAGACTTGGTTTCTCTTTGCTGGAAGCTCAGATTACATTGGCAAAATGCACTGCAACTTCCGTATTGGTTAGTCACCAGAATCTGTTAGTTCCAGCTTAGAACGTAAACATATGCACATCCAGTCTACAATGTAAAGCAAGACTCTGAAATGTGTGTGTTTACTGCATAATTCCATGTAATAGTCCATCCCACAAAATCAGACAGCCTCTCAAAGTTCAAAAGTTCCAAGTACAAAGTAAAATTTATTCTCATTGTAGTGAAGCTCCTGCTACTCTGTCCCATCACAGACTCCCAGGACAGTGACAGCACGGGTTAGATACAGAGTGAAGCTCCCTCTACACTGTCCCATCACACACTCCCAGGGCAGGGACAGTATGTGTTAGATACAGAGTGAAACTCCCTCTACACTGTCCCATCACACACTCCCAGGACAGGGACAGTATGTGTTAGATACAGAGTGAAACTCCCTCTACACTGTCCCATCACACACTCCCAGGGCAGGGACAGGATGTGTTAGATACAGAGTGAAACTCCCTCTACACTGTCCCATCACACACTCCCAGGACAGGGACAGCACGGGTTAGATACAGAGTGAAGCTCCCTCTACACTGTCCCATCACACACTCCCAGGGTAGGGACAGAACGGGTTAGACACAGAGTGAAGCTCCCTCTACACTGTCCCATCACACACTCCCAGGACAGGGACAGATACAACAGCTTGTTCTGGTCCAAACACAAAGCAAGTGCACCAGTGCCTGTATTTCCTCAGAAGGCTAAAGAAATTTGGCGTGACACCGATGCATCACAAAGAGCATTCTATCCAGGTTGTTATGACATCTGCTCTGTCCAAGTCCACAAGGAATTGCAAAGAGCTGTGAACACAGCTCAGCGTATTACACAAAACATTCTCCTATCCATTGACTCTGTCCACACCTCCTCATGTCTCAGTAAAGCAGCAGGCAAAATCAGACTCCACCCAGCCCAGACTTCCTCTCTTCCCCTCCCTCCCACTGGGTAGAAGATACAAAAGCTTTAAAACACGTACCACCAGTCTCCAGGAGAGCTTTTATTCTGTCGTTGTAAGACTATTAAAAGGACCTCTTGTATGATAAAGATTAACTCTTGACCTGCCAGCCTACACTTGCACTGCACTTTCTGTGTAACTGTCATACTCTATTCTACATTCTTTTATGCACTTATGTCTGGAACAATGTCTGGATTGCATGCACAGCTCTGAGCCTGTAATTGCTGGAGTTTCAGAAAATAAGGGGGCTCTCATTGAAACCGATGGAATATTGAAAGTCCTAGATAGTGTGAATGTGCAGAGGATATTTCCTATAGTGGAGGACTCTAGGACAAGAGGGCACAGACTGAAAATAGAGCAGAAATGAGGAGGAATTTCTTTAGCCAGGGGGTAGTGAATCTGTGGAATTCATTGCCACAGCCAGCTGCATTTATATTTAAAGTGGAGGCTAATGTGTTCTTGATTAGATCGGGCATCAATGATTATGGGGAGAAGGCAGAAAAATGGGGTTAAGAGGGATAATAAATCAGCCACGATGGAAGGTGGAGCAGATTCGATGGGCTGAATGGTCTAATTCTGCTCCCGTGCCTTATGGTCTAAAACAAGTTATTGTTACTGTATCTTGAATAAAGCAATTGCCACTTAATAAAACATCAATGGGCAAACCCCTTCCAATATTCTTTAATTTACACAATCCCAATGGCATAGACTCATCCCACTCACTCTCTGTACACAATCCCAATTAAACACAGCTTTCCAATTTACATTCCATCTGGAATCTGGTGGATCAAGCACCTCCCTGCTCAATCCATTGCATGCTTTCCTGCTCCAAAAAGCACCCTGACCAAGGACTCTGAATTATTTAATGGTTGAACCATTAACTTTGTTGATCCAAGCCAAACATTTCCTGGAGGAGGCAATATGGGTTAGAGATCAAATGAATTCCTTGTATAATATGTTTTTATTCAGGGCTTCCTGTTTTTGTCTAAATTAAATATTTATCATTCCGCACAAGAGAGGTTTGTAACCTGATTCCTTAATTGTACATCCCCTGGCCAGAACTAACCTGATTGCTGCAGAACTTTCCCTAGCCAAGACATCCAGGGCTGATTGGTATTCAGCTGCAGTATTCATCAGTTTAAGAAGGGAGGGAGGCAAAAGACAAGAAATTATAGGCTGGTTAGCCTGACATAAGTGGTTGGGAAGATGTTGGAGTCCATTATTAAGGATGAGGTTTTGGCAAACTTGAGGGTACATGATAAAATAGGCCACAGTCATCATGGCTTCCTTAAGGGGTAACCTTGCCTGACAAATCTGTTGGAATTCTTTGAGGAAATAACAGACAGGATAGATAAAGAAGAATCAGTGGTTGATAGTTCTTGATTAGTCAGCAATCAGTCAAAGCTTACAGGGAAGAGCAGAGAATGGAGTTGAGATAGACACTAGATCAGCCATGAGGCAGTCTCAATGGGCCGAATGGCCCAAGTTTGCTCCTTTGTCTTATGGTTTTCTGGTCTTATCTCAGGGTTGTTGAGTGGGGTCTAGCCTGGCCATTTAACTCTCTATCAAAATCCGTAATGCCAGGTTTTGGTGAGAGGACACTATTTAGAACATGCCAATTGATGCCATTACCACCATCAGTGACCCCTTCCATGACTAAGCCGATGATTTACGATGAGGTGGGTGGAAAGGAGGTAAGGAGCTTATTATTCTGTTCATGTTGTGTGTTCTGCAAGTGTGCTGGGCATGCTATGTTGGCACCCGAATGTGTGGTGACACCTCCATTTCTATGGTTTTACTTGGAAACACAGCACAGTAACAGGCCCACCTTGCCCAGGTATATTCACGTGGCCAACTAACCTCCTAATCCGTATGTCTTTGGAACGTGGGAGGAAACCAGAGCACCCGGAGGAAATGCGTGCGGTTATGGGGAGAATGTACAAACTCCTTACAGACAGTGGTGGGAATAGAACCCTGATCTTTCGGTCATGCACTGTAGAGCATTGTGTTAACTGCTGCACGACTGTGCAGGCTGCCCCCAACACATCCTTGGGTTGCTTTAGTTGTTAATGCAAATGACACACTTCACTGTAGGTCTTAATGTGCGTGTGATAAATAAATGAATCTGAAATCTGACGTAGAGTTTCTGTCATCAGACTCTGGAACGAGAAGATGGACTCTAGACCTCACTATGACCTTGCACTTCATCGTTTCCCTGCACCGCACTCTCTGTGTGGCTTTTACACTTCATTCTGCATTGTCATTGTTTTACCTTGTTCTACCTCAACAGACTGGGAAGTGATTTGACCTGTATGAACAGTGAGCAAGAGAAGCTTTTCACTGTATCTCGGTACACATGATGACACCAACACCGATGATCGACAGCGGGCAAAGCGGGTGGTAATTATCTGCACTGAATTTGCCCACAAGTGTCACTGCATGTTCCAGCGCCGATATAGCATGCCCACAATGTTCAGCAGAACAACACCACCAACAACAGCAAAATAAACCCCTTCCTCACCCCCCCTCAACCACCTACCCCTCTGAAATACAGACAGCCCTTCAACATCAGGACAGGCTGCAAGAGAAAGTCTGCAGCTGCTAGAAATCCAAGCAACTGTCAACACACGAAATGCTGGAGGAACTCAGCAGGCCAGGCAGCATGTATGGAAAAAGAGTAGTCGACCTTTCGAGCCGAGACCCGCCAATTGGTACTCTTTTCCATAGATGATGCCCAGCCTGTTGAGTTCCTCCAGCATTCTGTGTGTGTTGCACTGAACTTGTCCTGACTTTCATGAGCAGTACACACCTGGGTAATGTTCCACATTTTAGGGCCAGTACTGGTGTTCTACTAATGATGGACAGAGTAGATGAAAATGTTGCTACCTCTAGAGTGCTGGTCTTCAGTACTACAGCTAGGGCAATGCCTGGTCTCATACCTTTACTGTATCTTGGGCTCAATGCTGGGCTGAGGAACTGGGGTCAGAGGCCCGGAGGCAGCCTGTCCTGATGTTGAAGGGCTGTCTGTATTTCAGAGGGGTAGGTGGTTGAGGGGGGGTGAGGAAGGGGTTTATTTTGCTGTTGTTGGTGGTGTTGTTCTGCTGAACATTGTGGGCATGCTATATCAGCGCTGGAACGTGCAGCGACACTTGTGGGCAGCACCCAGCAAATCTGCAGGTTGAGTTGGTCGTTAACTCAAATGACGCATTTCACCGTATGTTTCGATGTACTGTATGCTAAATAAACGAATGTGAAAGCTGAAACCTGAGATCAGTGCTCGTGAGGAAAAGGTGAAGGAATGTTTCAGCACAGTGACCACTTTATTCAGTACACTGTACACCCGCTCATTAACGCAAAAACCTAATCAGCCTATCACGTGGCAGTAACTCAGTGCATAAAAGCATGCAGACATGGTCAAGAGGTTCAGCTGTTCTTCAGACCAAACATCAGAATGGGGAAGAAATGTGATCTTAGTGATGCTGACTGTGAAATGATAGAAGGGATGGTTTGAACTTCTCAGTAACTGCTGATCTCCTGGGATTTTCACACACAACACACTCTACCATTTACAGAGAATGTGTGAAATACAAAAAGCATCCCAGTGAGCAGTAGTTCTGTGGGTGAACACGCCTTGTTAATGAAAGAGGGCAGAGGGAAATGGGCAGACTGGTTCAAGCAGACAGGAAGGTGACAGTGGTGTGCAGAAGAACATCTCTCAATGGACAACATGTTGATCAGGATGGGCTACAGCAGCAGAAGACTACAGACGTACATTCTGTGACCATTTTATTAGTATTGGAGGTACAGGAGGTACCTAATAAAGTGGCCACTGTGTGTATGTAGATATAGGATCAGAAGAGAGCAATTCAAATTCTTCATGACTGTTTTGCATATTAACTCCAAAGATCAGTGTTAGACAAAACATCATTCTGGACACACTTGGGAAAGGAAGATCTGGACCCGATCGGTAAAGTTTGATTAGCATTATATCTGGGATGGAGCAGCTCCAAGGGGAAAGTTGGGCAGGACAGACAGGGCTAATGGCAGGGGTTTACAGATGTGACAACTGGGTGTAAATGCATAAAGGTTGCACAGTGGCCCAGCTCATAAAGATGCTCCATCACAGCTCCAGTGACATGGGTTCTCGATCTGTCTCGATCTCCAGTGTTATCTGTGTGAAGCTTGCACATTCCCCCTGTGACCATGTAGGATGCTCCGGGTTCCTTCCATATCTCCAATGCATGCAAATTTTGCTGCATCTGTTGCTGTAACTTGCCCCTGGTATGCAAGTGAGGGGAAGAATCTTGGGGGGGACGGGACTGATAGGATTGTGGGCAGAATGTACCAACATACTGAGATGTGAAGACTTGGCTGAGGATTCACTTCGTGTGGCCGTTGGTGAAGTCCCACCTTCCCCAGAACATCCTGGTGCAACTCCGCACTGACGTCAGAGAGAGCATCCTCGCATCAGCCATTACTGTCCGGCTTGGTACAGCGTCCTCTCACAATACATGAAAATTACAGTAAACTGCAGAGAGAGTGGTCGGCAGAAAAGGCCACTGGCTGCAGTCTACCATCACTGCAGGACCTGTATGTGTTCAGGACAAAGAAATGGGCAGGAAATATCATTACTGACACTATCCACCCAGCAAAATGCCTTTTCCTAAAGCTCTCTTCTGGGGAGCACTATAGAACTATTAAACCAAAAAACTTCACACCATCTTAAAAGTTTCTTCGCCAAGCAGTTAATCTGTTTACCTATTCTAGTTTAGTACGCCCTCCCTCCCAATCCTATCTATTCAGTCACTACACTGTACACACTTTAACCACTTCTTATAATGCTATTTACATCATAAATACATACAGATATTGATGCACTTATGGACCCTTTATTCTACACCTGTATATTAACTTTATTTTTTATATAATTCCTTATAGTTGTTGAATATTGTTTTTTTGTTTCATGTTGCATCAACGCATCACAGGAAATACCTAATAAGTGCAAAATCTATTAGTTGATCCTTGATAAAACTAGATGAGTGGGTGTTGGGGGGAGGTTATTGGTGTTTAGTGGCTAGAATAGACCTGTTGGGCTGCTGGTCCTATCTATGCTGTGTGTCTATGGCTCGAAAGCCTTGTCCTTGAGAGGTTCATTTTCTCTTTCCCTCACTTACGTTACAAGATGGACTTCACGGGACAAAACATCTGCAGTCCCAGCAAAACTTACATGGATTCTATTGGATTTAGCACTGGCCCCGAACCATTTGGATGCGACTTGATTATCTGAAGTCAGTTGACTCAAATGTATTAAATCTTATAAATTCTTGAAGCGTTCAGTGGAGGTAATGGACTATGGAAACTCTTGCATCGAGAGAGCTAGTGGGATTGCTGTGTGCGCTGTTAGGGATTCTGTCTTCATTGGATCACTAGACTGGGACTCAGAAAAAATCCATCTTTATGGACTGAATATCTTTCTCAATTATTACCATTGTCTTGTTGCCAAGTCCATTTGTGTTTTCCAATGCTGCTCTAGGACACACTAATGATGGATACATCCACAAGCTTGGACAAGTACCAATCTGCTCGGGCTCCTTGCGACCCTTACTTTGCTCTCCCTTTTGTTCCTCCATGGAGTATGGGTTCACCAGTAATGCTGCCACCATTGGGTGAGGTTGACATAGGTGGGGGGGGGGGGTTCATTTTGGGTAAGAATAGAGAAGCCTGTAAAAAGTAGCGAACGCAGCCCAGTCCATCACAGGTAAAGCCCTCCCCACCATTGAGCACATCTACAAGGAGCTCTGCCAACAAAAAGAAGCGGCATCCATCATCAAGGACCCCACCGTCCAGGCCATGCTGCGGCCATTAGGAAGGAGGTACAGGAGCTTCAAGTCCCACACCACCAACAGTTATTACCCCTCAACTATCAGGCTGCTGAACCAACGCGGATAACTTCACTCACCACAACACTGATCTAATTCCACAACCAATGGACTCATGTTCAAGGACTCTATGACTCCTGTTCTTAGAATAATATATATTTATTTTTCATTATTTGCTGTTCTTGTATTTGCACAATTTGATTTCTTTTGTGCATCAGTTGATTGTCAGACTCTGTGTGTAGTTTTCATTGAGTTTATTGTATTCTTTGTTATAGAGTCATAGTGTTAGATAACACTACTGCACAGAAACAGGCCCTTTGGCCCATCTAGTCCATGCAACCATCAACCTGCACCCAGATTATAGCTCTTCATACTGCCCCCCTCCATCCATGTACCTATCTAAATTCCTCTTAACTATTGAAATCAACCCTGTCTCACCACTTCTGCTAGCAGCTCGTTCCACACTCTGAGGAAAAGAAGTGCCCTCTCATACTCCCCTTACACATTTCACTTTTCACTCTTAACCCATGACCTCTGATACTAGTCTCACCCATCCACAATGGAAAATGTCTGCTTTTGTTTACCTATCTATACCCTCATAATTTTGATACCTCTATTGAACTCTTCTCATTCTCCTAGGCTCTATGGAACAAAGATCTAACCTAATCAAAATTTCCCAATAACTCAGATCCTCATTTCCTGGCAACGTCCTTGTAAATTTTCTCTGTTTTACTGTGAATGCCTGCAAGGAAATGGATCTCAGGGTAATGAATTTGATAGTGAATTTACTTTGGACTTTTTGAACTTTGAAGAAGTGAAATTGGGGTTTCCTTTGCTTTCTCTGATGTGTGGGTAAGGCATTCTTCCTCTAGAGCCCCATCCAATATTACATGAGGGTGCTTGCCCGACAGTCATCACCTGGTCTGCTCCCTGAAATTGTGGCAGACGTTACGTCGTTGGCTGAGGACGACCTTGTGTCTCCTGAGACTATGAAAATGAGAAAAGATGGTGCCGAGCTGCGGTCTCTATTGAGATCGTGGCTCAGACTTAGTTGAGCTGCAATGTTGAGTTCCTGGCAATGGGTTTGTTTGTCACTGAATCTCTCTTCCACCTGACAGGTTGTTCATTTTATTATTGCGATGTAGTAATTTTTATGTTTTGTACTGATGCTGCAAAACAACAAATTTCCTGACATATATCAGTGATATCAAACCAGACTCTGATTCCATACCTGAGCACTTTCTTTTTATATTATATCCAGTTTCAACTGTCCCAAAGATAGGTTAGAGATCTATAGATAGATTTATACAGAGATTCATAGATTTATTTTATGTTTATTTTTTATTTAAGATACAGCACAGAACAAGCCCTTCTGGCTCACATAGAACGTAGAAGAGTACAGCACAGGAACAGGCCATTCAGCCCACAATGTTGTTCCAAACCAACAGAAAAGCAAATCAAAAACACCCAAACACCATTCCTTCCTACCTACTCCATGTCCATATTCCTCCATCTTCCTTACATTCACGTGCCTATCCAAATGCCATTAACGTATTTGCCTCTACCACCATACCAGGCAATGTATTCCAAGTATCCTTGACTCTAAAAAACTTGCCCCGACATCCCCTTTGAACCCACCCCCTCTCACCTTCAATGCAAGCCCTCTAGTATTAGATATTTCAACCCTGGGAAACAGATGCTCTCTGTCCACTCCATCTATGCCTCTCATTACCTTATCAACCTCAGTCAGATCTCCTCTCAGTCTCCGCCGTTCAGGAGAAAACAACCCAAGTCTGTCCAACCTCTCATGATAGTACATGCCCTCTAAACCAGGCAGCATCCTGGTAAACCTCTTCTGCACCCTCTCCAAAGCCTCAATGTCCTCCTGTGGTGAGGCAACCAGAACTGTATGCAGTACTCCAGATGTGGCCTAACCAGAGTTTTACAAAGTTGCAACATAATCTCTTGACTTTTGAACTCAATGCCTCGACTAATAAAAGCAAGCTTTCCATAAGCCTTCTAAACCACCTATTGACCTGTGTAGCCACTTTCAAGGAGTTATGAACTTGGATCCCAAGATCTCTCTGCTCAGCAACTCTGTTAAGGATTTTGCCCTCAACAGTGTACTGTCTCCTTGCATTTGCCCTACTGAAGTGCAACACCTCACATTCATCTAGGTTAATCTCCATCTGCCATTTCTCTGCCCATATTTACAAATGACCTATATCATGGTGTACTCTTCGCCAGTTTCCTACACCATCCACAACTCCTCCAATCTTGGTATCATCCACAAAATTACTACCCTACCCATCTATATTTTCATCCAGGTCATTTATATACATCACAAACAGCAGAGGTCCCAGCACAGATCCCTGTGGAACACTACTAATTACAGATCTCCAGCTTGAATAAGTCCCTTCAACAATTACCTCTGTCTTCTATGTGAAGGCAGTTCTGAATCCAAACAGCCAGTTTGCCATAGATCCTATGCAACTTAGTCATCTGGATTAACCTCCCATGAGGGACTTTGTCAAATGTCTTACTAAAATCCATGTACACACCATCCTCTGCCCTACACTCATCAATCTCTCTCCTCACCTTGTCAATAAACTCAATCAAGTTGGTAAGATACAATCTGTCTCACACAAAGCCATGCTGGCTCTCCCCAATTAGGCCATGGGTTTCCAAATGCTCGTAAGTCTTACCCCTCTATATTTCCCTACAACTGACATGAGACTCACCAGTCTATAGTTCCCAGGATCTTCCCTTGTTCTGTTTTTAAATAGAGGTACAACATTAGCCACTTGCCTGTCCTCCGCGACCTTGTCTGTGCCTTGAGAGGACATGAAGATATTGGTCAAAGCCCCAGCAATCCTGTCCCTTGCCTCCTTCAATAACCTGGGGTAAATCCCATCAGGCTCGGAGAACTTATCCACTTTAATACTCATTAGGAGGCCCAACACTTCCTCCTCCTTGACCTCTAAGCACCCTATCATATTTATACACTCAACATTAATCTCCTGGTCCTCCGTATCCTCTTCCTTAGTAAATACTGAGTACTCATTAAGTACCTCACTCACATTCGCTGCATTGAAGAAAATGTTCTCCCCTTTATCCTTGAGTGGTCCCATCCTCTCCCTAGTTATCCTCTTGCTCTTTATGTATGTGTAGACTGCCTTGGGATTCATGGCCCCTCCTGGCTTTCCTAATGCCCTTCTTTAGTTCTTTTCTGACTTCTTTAAACTCCTCATGTGCTTCGTTCAATCTTAACCTCTGAAGCTTTACATACTTTTCCATTTCCTTCTTGACTAAATTCATCTTCTCGCTGGATATCCAAAGTTCTCTTATCTTTCAATCCTCATTATTTGATAAGGTACACCATGCAAGTCTTATTGAGAAAGTAAGGAGGCATGTGATCCAAGGGGACATTGCTTTGTGGATCCAGAACTGGCTGGCACACAGAAGGCAAAGAGCAGTTGTAGATGGGTCATATTCTGCATGGAAGTCGGTCACCAGTGGTGTGCCTCAGGGATCTGTTCTGGGACCCCTTCTCTTCGTGATTTTTATAAATGACCTGGATGAGGAAGTGGAGGAATGGGTTAGTAAATTTGCTGATGACACAAAGGTTGGAGGTTTTGTGGATAGAGTGGAGGGCTGTCAGAGGTTACAGCGGGACATCAATAGGATGCAAAACTGGGCTAAGAAATGGCAGATGGAGTTCAACTCAGGTAAGTGTGAGGTGGTTCATTTTGGTAGGTCAAATATGATGGCAGAATATAGCATTAATGGCAAGACTCTTGGCAGTGTGGAGGATCAGAGGGATCTTGGTGTCCAAGTCGATAGGACACTCAAAGCAGCTGCGCAGGTTGACTCTGTGGTTAAGAAGGCATATGGTGCATTGGCCTTCATCAATCATGGGATTGAGTTCAAGAGCCGAGAGGTAATGTTGCAGCTATATAGGACCCTGGTCAGACCCCACTTGGAGTACTGTGCTCAGTTCTGGTCACCTCACTACAGGAAGGATGTGGAAACCATAGAAATGGTACAGAGGAGATTTACAAGGATATTGCCTGGATTGGGGAGCATGGCTTATGAGAATAGGTTGAGTGAACTCGGCCTTTTCTCGTTGGAGCGATGTAGGATGATTTATACACCTGATAGAGGTGTATAAATTGATGAGAGTCATTGATTGTGTGGATAGTCAGAGGCTTTTTCCCAGGGCTGAAATGGCTAAAATGAGATGACATAGTTTTAAGGTGCTTGGAAGTAGGTACAGAGGAGATGTCAGGGGTAAGTTTTTTTACGCAGAGAGTGGTGAGTGCGTGGAATGGGCCATTCATACCTGTTAATTCAACTTTGCCCTTCACTGTTCCTGACATCTACCTCCCAGTCTGATCCTTCCTTTACTGACTTGGTGATCCAGTTCCCAGCCCATGGAAAACTAGTTTAAACTCTTCCAAGTAGAATTAAGAAATCTTCTGGCCAGGATGTTGGTTCCCCTCCAGTTCAAGTGTAACCCACCCCTCTTGCACAGGTAACCCCTTCACCAGAAAAGGTTCCAATGATCCAAGAACTTGAAACCCTGTCCCCTGCACCTTCTTCACAGTGATTCATTCATCCATGCTATCATCCCATTCCTACCTGCACTAGCCTGCAGCGCAGGGAGTAATCTGGAAATTACAACCTTGGAGATTCTTCTATTCAGCCTCTTTTCCAACTCAATGTTGGACCCCTTTCCCTTTTCTTCCTATATCATCACCCAGAAACCCACCTATTTAACCCTAGCCTAATCACAGGACAATTTATAATGACCAATTAATCTACTAACAGGTAGGTCTTTGGACAGTGGGAGGAAACCAGAGCACTGGGAGAAAACCCCTGCACACATAGGAAGGATGCCGGAATTAAACTCCCCAGCTCCGACGCCCAGTGCTGTAATAGTGTCGTACTAACCACTACACTATTGTGGTGCCCTGATATATAGGCTTATGGATGGATTATAGATCCTGTATATCATACCTACAGGGAAGTTATGAACAGGATTGAAAGAGTACAGAGAAAATCTACAAGGATGTTCCTGGGTCTTGAGGACTGAGAGTTATAGGAAAATGTTGAATAGGTTAGGGTTTAATTCCCTGGAGCATAGGAGAACGAGGAAGGGTTTGATAGAAGTGTACAAAACAATGACAGGTTGTCATCATCATTATGTGCCATGTCGTACGATGTGGGCGATTTTGGTCTGACCATGGCTGTTTTTTCCACAGAAGTGGTTTGCCATTGCCTTATTCTTTACAAGATGGGTAACCCCAGCCATTATCAATACTTTTCAGAGAATGTCTGCCTGGCGTCAGTGGTCACATAACCAGTACTCGATATGCACCAGCTGATCATATGACCATCCACTGCCTGCTCTCACGTGACCCTGATCGCGGGGCTAAGCAGGTGCTACACCTTGCCCAGGGGTGAACCACAGGCTAGTTGAGGGAAGGAGCTCCTTACACCTCCTTTCATAGAGACATAGCTCCACCCCACCACTACATGAGGGGTATAGATAGGGTTAATTCAAGCAGGCTTTTTTCCATTGAGGTTGGGTGAAAGTAAAACTAGAGGTCATGTGTTTAGGGTAAAAGGTGAAAGTGAGGGTGGTAGAGCGGTGAGAGTGTGAAACGAGTTGCCAGATGACGAACCGAACTTTGATTTCTACATTTGGGAGAAGTCTGGATAAGTGCATGGATGGGTGGGCCTATGGTCCAGGCGCAGGCTGATGGGACAAAGCAGAATAATAATTTGGTATGGACTAGTTGGGCCAAAAGGCCTGTTCCAGCACTGTAACAACCCTAGATCTGAAATGTTACCTCTGTTTCTCTCTCCTGTTTTACTGGCTGCCTATTTCCAAGCCTTTTCATACTTTTTATGGCTAACATCCACTGCATTTTGCTTGTTGTAAAAGGTAATTCCTCATCCTTACCACTCTGTCTTTTGATTCACCATTCAATGCTCTTGTTCAATTACAGTGGGTGAAAGCTCTAATAAGACAGCACTGACACGACATTCACTTACCTACTGAGACACTATGATTCTGAAGCTAAATACATCATCAATTCATTCTGGTTACAGGCTAGAAGAACTGTTTCAGACTGGTTATCATTTTGCATTGTGTTTCGGAAGGCAAGTCAATATCTTTCCCGGTGCTGTGCAGCTTATTAGAATTATGGCTAAACAGAAAATTGGACAGAAGGAACATTTGGAATCTATTTTCTCTTTCGGCGTCACTGATTTGGATTGATTGGGTGATGACAACATTGCCTGACCCACCGACCTTCACACACAGCCGTTGCATAGAGGACAGCCACTCAATTAACCCTGATGGCGCTGATGTTAAACAGAGCCACGGGAGGATTTGCGTAACATGGGTGGGTGCTTGCAGGAGCTGTCAATCCCTGCACATGCCCTCCCTATACAAGGTCCACAGAAAGTGGTGAATACAGCCTAGCCCATTACAAGCAATGCCCTCCCCAGCGTTGAGAATATTTACGTGGAACACTGCCACAAGAAAGCAGCGTCTGTCATCAATAACCCCCACCATCCAGATCACGCTCTCTTCTCGTTAATACCTTCGGGCAGAAGGTACGAGAAACTTTGGTCCCACACTACCAGCTTCAGGAACAGTTATTACCCCACAACCATCACACTCCTAAACCAGTGTTCTCAATGCTGAACAGACCCCACAACCTATAGGCTCACTTTAATACAAATCAGTATTATTTACAATGCATTCTGATTAATTGGGACACATCAGGACCAGATTATTTTGCCCCAATTAAGCAGATGCCCCAATTAACTGAAGTTTAATGGAACTATTTAAAAAGGTATTAAAAAAGTTAAACTCCTGTTTAATTGTAACTAATTATGTATTTAAATACAATACATGACAAATTAGGACACTACCAATGCTCCTACAGTACTATTAAACTGTGTATTAGTTCCTAATAGTTATCGATGGAGGAATTCATCCTGTGTACATTACTGTATATGAGGTATCCATGGAGGGGAAACATCTCTGCTGAAGAAGATTGCCCTGTCCATTCTAAGGTAGCTCACTACTTTTGGTCCCCACCGGACATCCAGTTCTCACCTGTCGCTCTAAATAGCTGTTTGTATGTGATAGCGACCACGCCCCAGTACGTCGCTTTGACAGGCTGGCTAAACCAGGTAAGAGTAGCCGACGAGCATCATGCCCCAGTGAAGTAGGGACGTGCCTCTCCTAGCACGTGAGGTCAGCTCTGGCGGACTGGGAGACTGAGATCAACAGCAAGGTCCAATGGCCAAGAAGGTGGTTCTGCAAAGCTTTGTGGAGAGCGAAGCACTCGATGAGGTACAGGAGAAGTCACGGTCATCCACTGCAATAAAGGAAGACCCCAGTTTGTGATGACTGCTCATAACACTGGACCCGGACTTCCCAGGCTGAGAGTGGAACTATCCCAGTGCAACAGTATTTCCACTTTAAAAACTCTTCCACACAGGATTCACTGTCATCGGATACAACAGACAACCAACACGCTACCGTGTCCTTTCCATTGACACTAAAGGAACAAAATTAACACCAACATCTAGTACAATGCCCTTGTACAATGCTTTCAACTGATTACATCATCAAAATCTTCATTTTTATTGTAACATACAAGATGATTGTCAATATCTTCGAATCCTTTGTAGTTTCTAACTTGTAGAAGTAGTAAAATTGTTTAGTTTTCACTCCCGGCCATTTCTGTCATACCCAAACCTGAATCTGCAGTGCACAAAACAATTCTAAGTTGTCTTACAGCCATCAGTGTCAAAAACCACTGCTTTTTGAACACAAACACATGCAACTGAGGCTATTTACAAAAATGTTCGCTCTAGGCATGATGTAATGTCTAAAGGCCACACAAGTTCATGCAACTGATGCCAGATAGAAACTGTTCGGGTATGGTCTTTGTCCCAATTCAACAGCATAGTGCCTCAAGCAAATAAAGGGAATCCCGTCTATTTTTAAAGTAGTTTTTGTTCTTTAAGAGTTGTCCCAAATAAGCAGCTGCCCTGATGAACTGATGAGCCAATTAACTGGAATCCACTGTATTTGCTTTGCTCATTATTTGTATCACTTGTCCTCTTTCGCACAAGATGCTGGAGGAACTCAGCAAGTCATCTATGAAACAGAATAAAGAGCCAACTTTTTGGATTGAAACACTTCATCAGGACTCAATGTTTGACTCAACGCAAGGATGTTGGTCAGTCTTTGTTAGGTGTAGTTTTTCATAAACTCTATTGTATTTTTTTCCTGTAATTGCCTGCAAAAAATGAATCTCAGGATAGAGTATGGTGATACAAGAGATGCTGGATCTCCAGAGTGACACACACAAAATGCTGGAGGAAGTCAGCAAGTCAGACAGCATCCTTGTAAAGGAATAATGATTCGATGTTTTGGACTGAGGCCCTTCATCAGAATCCTTATGGTAACATATACATTCACAATAAATTTACTTTGAACTTGCCACCATTTTGCGGACGAGCAGATGAACAATGATCATCTGGTCATTCTTTATTCCTCAATTAACATCCTTAAAACAGATTATATAGTCATCTTCACGTTGCTGTTGCAAACAAATTAGCTGCAATATTTCCAGCATTATATTAGTAACCTCACTTCAAACATGACTACAAAGTTCATTTGGACAGACTGGCAGGCACTATGCTGCCTTTTTAAAAGGATCAGCACAGATTCACAATGTTTGACTCCCAAGCTATTAAGCACACAATGGATGGTTTCATAGTTATTGTGGATATTATGAAGTTAGTGGCACTACAGCTATGAATGATTGGAACTGCACATCTACAAAGTATAAAAACAGCTAGAAAATCTGGAGATTAGATACGCTCTGTGTTGTAAAGTTATGTGCTCGTCTTTGTTCCATGTTTCCCTTACCTGGTCTTTCTGATTTATGCCAAAACACAGTGGTGCTGGGATAGGAAACCCCCTACTCCCCTTTCAAACGTCCCCAGCCCAATGTCTCTCTCTCTCTCTCTCACTCTCTCATGTATGCATTCATTTACACATGCACTCACACTTCACACTAATACACTCACACTTTCACACCATATATATACCTCACACACACACGCACACACACACATTCAAACATTTATACACACACTCACTTTTTCACCTCATACATCTCACACACACACAAATGCATGCACTCGTTTCATTCACACACTCACTCTCGCACACTTTCACAGATGACACACACTCATGTTTCACGTTTCACTCTCCCTCTCAATGAATCTTTCTGTGACTCTTGTACTTCACTTGGACACTTGCTCGTTCTCTGTAATAGTAACACAAGTACATTCTGTTTTTCTTTTCTGCTTCCTTAATGTACTTATTTACAGGCTGATCTGCCTGGACAGCACACAAAACAAAAGCTTTTCACTGTATCTTGGTACACGTGACAATATTAAACATACTTCACATGCATACACCACATTTCTCACACACCTGCAACAGAGCAGAATGAAGGTATTCAAAATCATGAAGGGTATAGATTGGGTAAATGCAAACAGGCTTTTTCCACTGAGTTTGGGTAAGACGAGAACTAGAGGTCATAGGTTAAGGGTGAAAGGTGAAATATTTGAAGGGACTCTGAGGGGGTTCTTCTTCACTCAGAGGGTGGAGTGAGTGTAGATCAAGCAGCCAGTACACGGTGATGTGTGTTCCAATTGCAACATTGAAGAGAAGTTTGGATGGGAGGGCTGGAGGGCTACGGTCCGAGTACAGGTTGTTGAGACTAGGCAGAACCACAACTTGGTATGGAATAGATGGGGTGAAGGGCCTGTATCTGTGCTGTAGTGGCCCATGATTATGACTATTGCATCCTGGCAGTAGCCACATCTCAAACCCTGCTAGCCCTCTTTGAAGAGTAGGGTAGTTATCTCTAGCATTCCAACCTAGAACAGTTTGTGGGAGCTTGCTATGGCCACACTCCAAAACATGACACTCCAAGGATGTCAAAGATACCAGAGAATATACTTCTTTGGTCATTTTCTATGGTTCAATGTTGTATATTCTGTACCTGAGTTTTGAATTATGCTTCAATGTGATATTCAGTGTAGGTTCCACAGCCAGAGTCTGACATTTTCTGTCCTTTACAATGATGAACAGGATATACTCCATCTATTGCATTTTGTGTCACTATCAATTAGTCTAGGTCAGGTTAATCTTCTACTAACATGTCTATCAAACATTCTAAGGTCAGGCATATTTGTATATAGGGGGAATAATGATCCCTCTACTCTGAGTTAATAATATGTCTGAATTTCAAATAAATAACAGCATCCCAGACTGCCAACATACCATTTCCATTTCTGTGCTAGCTATTTTGACAGTCTTTCTGAGCTCCACTGTAGAATTTGTGAACAGTAATTTTTGTACTTTATGCTTCCGGAATGCAAAGTTGGTGTTGCCATTGTCTCATTTATTATCTCATTGTTTTTAACCTTAGTGGTGTTCTGCACCCTTCTGTCCTACCCTTTCCAGGATTGGTCAATAACATCTTCCTTTAACTCTTTAGAAACTTCCAAGATTAACTTAAACAACAGGTGGTTAACAAGGTGTATGGTGAGTTGGCCATCATTATCTAGGGGACTGAGTTCATAAGACACGAGGCATTAAGTGAGAGCACACTTAAAATATTGTGTTCCGTTCTGATCAGCTCATTATAGGAAAGATGTGGAAGCTTTAGAGAGGGTATAGAGGAGATTTACCAGCATATTGCCAGGATTATCAAGATAGGTTGAGTGAACTAGGGCTTTTCTCTTTGGAGCAAAGGAAGACAAAAAGTGTCTTGATAGAGGTGTTCAGGATAGAGTGGATAGCCAGAGACCTTTTCCCAGTGTGAAAATGGCTAATATTGGGTGGCATAATTTTAAGGTGATTGAAGGAAAGCTTAAGGGGACCGTCAGAGGTAGGCTTTTAAAAAAAAAACACAGAGAGTGGTGGGTGCATGGAACACTTTTCCAGGGGTGAGGGCTATGTGGGAGGAAAGGGTTAGATGGATCTTCGAGTTGGTTAAAAGGTTAGGACAGCATTGTGGGACAAAGAGCCTGTACTAGGCTGTAATGTTCTGTGATCTATGATCTATGAATGGCAAAAATATTTGGGAAGCCCACAATTCCAGGATTGGTCAAAAACATTTTTCTTTAACTAGAGCACTAATGGCTCAAAAAGAGACACATCAGCCCATCCAGCCATTTCCAACGGTTATTCTGCCTACTTTTATTGACTGTTTAAATCTTTGCAAATTAATTCAATCAAATCCCTCAGGCAGTTCAATGACTTAGTGTCATATGAATTGTCAATATGACCTTCAGTCTACGTAGCTATGCCACTTCTAGGTGTCTCTCTACTGTCTCTGTAACTCTGCCTTAGTTCACTTCCAGCAGAAATCCCTATTCAAGAAACAAACACAGAAAAAGCAGAGAAAACTCAGCAGGTCAGTCAGCACCTGCGGAAAGAAAAACCTGATAGGCTGACTGTTTCTCTTTCCACAGGCAATGCCTGATATGTCGAGATTTTCCAAAATTCTGTTTTTATTTCAGACTTCCAGCATCTGCCGTAAGCAGCACCATGTTGTAGTCGTTAGCATAACTAGTATGTTGTAGTACTAGTACTAGTACGTTGTAGTCGTTAGCATAATGCCTTACAGTGCCAGTGGTCTGGGTAGCATTCCCTCCACTGTCTGTAAGGGGTTTATACGTTTCCCTTGTGACATGTAGGTTACCTCCACATGTTCTGGTTTCCTCCTACATTCCAATGACGAACGGGTGAGCATTGGAATGGGAAGGGTTACCAATATGAGGAACATCTGGCAGCTCTTGGGCTGTATTCCATGGAGTTCAGCAGAATGAGGGGGGGGGGATCTCATAGAAACATTCCAAATATTAAAAGGCCTGAACAGATTAGATATGGCAAAGTTATTTCCCATGGTAGGGGAGTCTAGGACAAGAGGGCATGACTTTAGGATTGAAGGATGTCCATGTAGAACAGAGATGCGGAGAAATTTTAGTCAGGGGGTGGTAGATCTGTGGAATTTGTTGCCATGAGCGCCTGTGGGGGCCAAGTCATTGGGTGTATTTAAGGCAAAAATAGATAGGTTCTTGATTAGCCAGGGCATCAAAGGGTATGGGCAACGGCAGAGGAGTGGGGATGACTGGAAGAATTGGATCAGCCCATGATTGAATGGCAGAGCAGACTCGATGGGCCAAATGGCCTACTTCTGCTCCTATATCTTATGGTCCTATGGTTAGTGAGTTGTGGGCATGCTATGTTGGCACTGGAAGCATGTTGACACCTCTGAGCTGCCCCCTTTGACACACTTTATGTTTTGATGTACAAGTGACAGATAAACCTAATCTTTAAAGCCTATGCTAAATGATCCACACTGCTTCCTATTTCATCCAATCTCCAGTTTGGAAATTTTCACCCTTGTTTTCAGTTCCTTTACCATCTTCACAACAACCTGAAGATGTAATATTCTGCAAGATTTCAGCATCTCTCTCATTTGACTTCTTCTGCTTACCATTTGTGATCTTTTCATCTTTGGTGGGACTTCCCTTTAGTTGCAAATATCCCAATCATTGGAAACTCCTTCGAATGCCTCTCTGCTTTCTATACCTCTTTCATCATTTTAGTCATTTGGAAGAAACAATAATGGCAAACAGTGAAGTGGAGGAGTTTGAAATAATTATTTTTGACAAGTCTTCAGAGTAACTTTCCATGCCATGCCACCCAGGAACTTGTTTTAATGTTATCTTGTGACATCATTACTGGATTGTAACTACAGTATATGTGCTATGTGTGATATATGTTATGTGTTTTACATCTTGGCCCCAATAGAATGATATTTCACTTAGCTGTATACATGTGTACAGCTGAATGACACTAAACTTAAACTTGAATGAGAACCTCAGTTTGGTCAGGATCGATGATGGATGTTGCATCCTAGCTGTCTCCATGGTATGCAAGCCATGGCGGTACAATATGGAGAGCAAGCTGTTACCCATGTAGCAGGCTCCCCCTCTCCATGCAGCTGCTGAATCCAAAGGAACAGAGGCAACAAATACAATTTTGCACCAGCAGCGTTGCAGGAGTGGTTTCAATGGAAGACTGCCTTTGACCATAAGATTATAAGGCACAGGAGCTGAATTAGCCCATCGAGACTGCTCCACCATTTCATTACGACTGATCCATTTCCATCTCAGCCCCAATCTCCTGCCTTCTCCCAGTTTCCCTTCATGCCAGACTAATCAAGAATCAACCTCTGCCTTAAATATATCCAATGGTTTGGCCCCTACAGCCATCTATGGCAACAAATTCCACAGATTCACCACCCTCTGGCTAAAGAAATTCCTCCGCATCACCATTCTAAATGGACATCTCTCTATTCTGAGGCTGTCCCCTCTGGTCTTAGACTTACCCAACAATGGAAACATCCTCTCTACATCCACTCACCATTTGATAGGTTTCAATGAGATCCCTCCTCATTCTTCTGAATTACAGTGAATACAAGCCCGGAGCCATCAAACATTCCTCGTATGATAAGCCTTTCAATCCTGGAGTCATTTTCATGAACTTGTTTTCAACGCTCTCCAATATCAGCACATCCTTTCTTAGATAAGAGGCCCTAAACTGCTCACAATACTCCAAGTGAGGCCTCACTGGTGCTTTATAAAGTCTCAACATTTCATCCTTGCTTTTATATTCTATTCTTCTCAAAATGAATGCTAACATCACATTTGTCTTCCTCACTGTTGCCTCAACTTGCAAAGTAGCCTTTAGGAAATCCTGCACAAGGACTCCTAAGTCTTTCTGCAGCTCAGATTTTTGAATATTCTCTCTTCTTAGGGACTCCATGCCTGGACTTTTCCTTAGGGTTTACTCTTGAAGCTATGAGTGGGTAAAGCTGCAATATAGTGGAGGCTTGAGATCAGAGCTTTCCTTCTCCTAGGCGAGCCACATCTGCCTGAAGCGACTGGTTTTAAGGTGCCAGTAATCTGCCTTTGCCCCTTCTCCTGTCAGTAGAAATGGTTCTACTGGGCGTGATAGCACACGTGAAGGCAGGAGGTGGACGTGGCTGTCAGAGGCCATTTGAAATGCATGCATTTAATAGGTAGTAGGAACTTATTCCCCACTACCAACCCTGGCTATGACAACCTTTAGGAGCCTCTAACTTGAGTAGAAGACACTAAAGTCATCCTAATAATTATAGATAAATCAAAGGGCCATTGGGCATCCTTGAAGGAAGTGATTATAAATGATTTAACATATTTCAGGAGCAGTCCATGTGCATCAGAGAATGATACATATAATATCAATATTCAAGGAAGGAGGAAGACAGAAAGCAGGAAACTATAGACCTGAGCCATCATTGGTAAAATGCTGGAATTCATTATTGGGAAGGTTAAAACAGGATGTTTAGAAACATTAGGACAATCATGCAAAATCAGTATAGTTTTATGAAAGGCAAGTCATGTTTGACAACTTCAAGAGTCCTTTGAGGGTGTAATGAGTAGAGTAGAGAAAAGAGAACCAAAGAGCGCGGTGCATTTGAATTTACAGAAGGTATTCTGTAAGGTGCAGCATAAAGCTTCACAAAATAAGAGTCCACGGTGTTGACGATAATGTCCTTTGTCATGAACAGAGGACTGGCTAACATAAAACAGAGCCTGCAATCTCTACATTACAGGGATCAGTGCACAAGTCCTCAATTAATTTCAATCAATATTGATGTCTTGAATGAAGGAAAATGGACTGTAGATCATTTGCAACTTCTTCACAGCTAAGATGTGATGAAGATGCAAAGAATCTGCAAAATGATATTCAGATTCTATTTAAATCTTTCCCCATCACCCTAAATCTATTTTTGGATTCCTAAATACTTTTAGGACTTCATATGTTTGGACTTCATAACTCCTGGGCAAAAGGCTGTTACCATTCATGTTATCTGGATGTAGTAGTATTTTAAGATAGATAGGATAAGTGAGCGATGTGTAGAGGAGCTGGCTGAGTGTATATAATGGGGGAAATGGGGGAAATGTGAGGTTGTCCAGTTTGAAAGCATGAATAAAAAAGTAAATTGTTATCTAAATGGAGTGAGACTATCAAATGAGGTGATACAAAGTGATTTTCGGATTTTAGTGTGTGAAACATAAAGGTTCAGGTCACAGGTACAGTAAATATTTAGGAAGGTTAATGGGATGCTGACCTTCAGTGCAAGAGTTATGGAGTGCAAAAATAATGAAGTATTGATGTAAATTTACAGGGAATTGGAATGATTGCATCTGGAGTACTGAAAACAGTTTTGGTCTCAATAATTTAGGAATGATATCCACGTGTTAGCAACAGTGAAGTGAAACTTGCTTAGCTTAGTGCCTGCATTAAAGAGTTTAATGTATAAAGAAGGGTTTGGCCAATATTCATTGGAATTAAGAAGAAATGAGAAATACTAGGACGTAAAGCACAGAACATAACAGCATCATATAGGCTCTTCAGCCCATATGACCTTTTAATTTACTATAGGATCAATCTAGCTCTTCCCTCTCACATAGCCATCCATTTTCCTATCATTCTTTTGCCTACCTAAGAGTTTCTTAAACATCCTGAATCTATCTGCCTCCACCACCACCCCAGCAGGGTGTTCCATGTATTTTCCACTCTTTGTGTAAAAGACTTACCTCTGACATTCCCCTATACTTTCCTTCCCACCACCGCCAGTAAGGAGTTTGTATGTTCTCCCTGTGACCATGTGGATTTCCTCTGGGTGCTCTGATTTCCACCCACAGTCCAAAGGTACTATTTGGTAGATTATTTGGTCATTGTAAATTATCCCAGAGTAGGCTAGGATTAAATCAGGATTTTGCTGGGTGGCATGGCTCGAAGGGCCAGGGGGCCTATTACATGCTGTGCCCCAATAAATAAATAATAAATAAATAAAAATTATGTTAAAACTATCATCACCATCATTGTGTGCCTTGTCAATTGACATGGGCAATCATGGTCTGATCCATGACCATGATTGTCCTTGGCAAATTTTCCTACAGAAGTGGTTTTCCATTGCCTTCTTCTGGGCAGTGTCTTTACAAGGTAGGTACCCTAGACATTATCAATACTCTTCAGAGATTGTCTGCCTGATGTCAGTGGTTGCATAACCAGGACTGGTGATTTACACCAGCTGCTCATTGGACCATCCACCACCTGCTCCCATGGCTTCGCATGACCCTGACTGGGAGGGGGTTAAGCTGGTGCTACACCTTGCTCAAGGGTGACCTGCAGGCTAGTGGAGGGAAAGATCGCCTTACACCTCCTTTGATGTATCTCAACCCCACCACCCAAATTATGACCCTTCTTATTTGCCACTTTTACCCCAATCTTACTGACAATGATGAGGAGGGTGTTTCATAGAATAGACATAGAATGGAGATATTGTAATGTGTCACATATTTAAGACAATGATGAAGAATTTCTCTCCTCAGATTGGTTGAAAGTCCTTGGACCTTCTTACCACAAAGAGATGTTGAGGTAGAGTCCTTGTGTATACTTAAGGCCATGGTAGTAATTTCTAATCACTAAAAGAATCAATCATGATGGGGTGAGGACAGGCAGGGGAACTTGAGGATTATTAATTATCCTATTGGGAATAGTGAGCCAGGCTTGAGGAGCTGAATGGCTTGTTCTTATTTCTCCTTTATTATAGATTCATTAACTATTAGATAAAGGTGTCACTGGCTATTTATCTTTAATGTTCATGACACAGGAGGCTATTGTACTGCTTGAGTCTTTACCAGCTCTCAGAGCATTCCCATCAACCCCATTTCCCCACTTACTTTTCTGTAACCTATTCTCTCTAATATGGCCATTAACTTCACCCTGATTCACCCAGACTAGGGGCATTTAATCCATCAACTAATATGTCCTTGGGATGTAGGGAGAAACTGGAGCATCCAGAGGTCAGAGTCAAACTGGGTTGCTGAAGTTATGAGACAGCAACTCTACCACTCATCTACCACCCAGCCTTAGCATATATTGACTATTCATAATTGCCCCCAAGAGTGAGGCACCTTATTGAACCGTTGCACTCCACATGAAGAAGGCACAAATATAAAATTGAAAATAAAGCTCCCAAGCAGTAACAGTTAGATTGATATTCTGATATTATCTTGCCATCAGCATGTCATTTGTATTTGTCATGGCTTTTGATGCAAAGTAAATCCTTTAATTAGGCTATGAAATGGAGAATAGAATGAGAAAATCTCTAAATGCAGAGCTGAAACTGATCTACCCAGTGTAAGAGAGTAAGTGCTGTGGGAAATTCTCTAAGCAACAATGAAAACCCTGCACTACAACATATTCAGTAAAATAGCTTACTCTAATCTAGGATTTAGTCAATCTACTCCTGGGAATTCTCCTCTACTTCACACTATATGATTCAAAAAACCTCTCATATTTTTATCATGCAATCAAACCTTCACACCACTTCAGCACACACAATGCTATCTCACCCAGTTATGGACCAGAGTATTGAGCCTGTACTGTGGTGCACTGTAGTGATCACAATGCATTAGTTTCAAAGGAATTAAGCAAAAAAATAGGCCCAGCCCACGGGTTGAGATTCTAAATTGGAGCAAGGCCAATTTTAATGGTATCAGAAAGGATCTGGCAAGGATGGATTGAGACAGGCTGTTTTCTGGCAAAGGAGTACTTGGTAAGTGGGAGGCCTTCAAAAATGAAATTTTGAGTGTACAAGGCTTGCATGTGCCTGTCAGAATAAAACGTGAAGATAATAGGTGTAAGGAACCTTGGTTTTCAAGAGATATTGAAGCCCTGGTTAAGAAAAATAAGGGAGGTGCATTGCAAGTATAGGCAGGTAGATACAAACAAGGTGCTTATGGAGTATAAGAAATGCAAGGGAACACTTGAGAAAGAAATCTGGAGGGCTAAAAGAAGTCATGAAGTCGTTCCAGCAGAGAAGGTGAAGGAGAATCCCAAGGAATTCTACAGATAAGTTAAGAGCAAAAGGGTTATAAGAAACAAAGCTGATCCTCTGGAAGATCAGAATAGTAACCCATGCATGGAGACAAAAGAGATGGGGGAGATCTTAAATTTTTTTTGCAGCTGTTTATACTCAAGAGATAGATATAGATTCTGTAGGTGAGGCAAAATGGCATCAACTCCATGAACCCTATACAGATTACAACAGAGGAGGTGTTTGCTGTCTTGAGGCAAATTAGGGAGGATAAATCCCCAGGGCCTGACAAGGTGTTCTTTCAGACCCTGCGGGAAGCAAGTGCATAAATTGCTGGGGTCCTAGCAAAAATATTTCAATCACCCTTAGTGCCAGGTATTGGGACAGACTAGATGCACTGAAGGCGTGATTCTGTGCTGTACTTTTCTATCACTTTACGACTGTGGAATGTGTGTATGTAACCACATTCAGACTATTGTTCCATACTCACCCACCTCAGTCAGTGCCACCCTCTCCGTGCATTTACACTAATTTGTTCCATTGATTACCCCTCCTTTTAATACTAGCTCTCTCCTCTTTTTTCCAGTCTTGGTGAAGGGTGTTGACCCAAAATGTTGATAGTCTATTTCCCTCCACAGACGTTGTGTGGCTCACTGAGTTACTCCAGGCCTTTGTGTGTTGTTCCAGATTTCCAGCGTCTTTCCCTTCTCTTCTCCTCTACTGCCTATCAACTCCCTCTGGTGCCCCTCCTCCTTCCCATTCTCCTATGTTCCACTGTCGTCCCCATCATATTTCTTCTTCTTCTTCAGCCTTTTACCTCTTCACCTAATATCTGTCAGATCCTCATTTTATTCTCCCTTTCTTACAGTCCCAGCTTCCCCCTCATCGGGTTTCAACTCCAATCTTCCGCCTTGTACTCACCCCCCCCCCCCCCACCTTCTTATTCTGGCTACTTCCCTCTTCTTCTCCAGTCCTGGAGAAGGGTCTTGGTACGAATCGTCAACTGTTTATTTCCCTCTATGGATCCTGCCTGACCTGCTGAATTCCTCGAGCATTTTGTGTGTTACTCAAGATTTCCAGCATCTGTAGAACCTCGTGCGCTTTTTGTTGGTGGTCTCTAGCGTCTTGCCTTGTCCAATGAAGTTAGAAGCCGTTCATTCAGCACAACCCTCGGCGCTCACCCACGCTGAGCGAGCCCAGCTAGGGAACTGTTCATTCAGCACCAGATTAACTGCGCATCCTCTCTTACCACCCAGTTAGGGAGCTGTTCATTCAGCACCAGATTAACCGCGCATCCTCTCTTACCACCCAGTTAGGGAGCTGTTCATTTAGCACCTCCTTAACCGCTCACCAACAGGAACCCACCATCCATCTGGATTATTCAGCACCATCCCACCACATTCCAGTGCGATTCCACCTTTAGGGAGTAGGTATAGAATTATGCCATTATTGAATTATGTAAAAGTGTGCACCGGAAGAGTACTTTTGGTCCATTGTCTCCACAACTTTTTGACATTTTCAGAAATGAGGAGAAATAGTTACAGTGGCAGGTGGCAACAATAGTTTACTAGATAAGGTCATTGACCATCAAGGCTGCCTCGAAAGGAGCTTGACTAATGGTCAGCCACTTTGTTGAAAGCCTCAACATGGCAGAGTTGGGGTAGCACATAACACAGATCTGAGTCAGTGAGTTTGAGAAAAAAATTAAATTGTTGTTCCCAAGTTCTGTGGATATATCATGCCATTGCAAGCCCTGTCTTGTGAGACATTAAACTGAATCTCATGTGAATATCAGATGAATGGAGAAACTCCCAATAGCTACATTTGGAAACATAATGTCAATTGACAACACTGTATCAGTCAATGAATTGTAAAAGATGGGGTGAAACATATCTGGGAGTCACACTCCCAATAGCAATATTTGGAAACATAATATCAATTGACAACACTATATTAATCAATGAATTGTAAAAGATGGGGTGAAAACATATGTCTGGGAGTCATGCCCAAGGCCTATTGTTCATCAAACAATGTTCATTAAACATTGAATCAATTTAAAGACAGAAGAAACAGGACCTGCAACAGAAATGACAGGTGGCTCCTGCATTAAAAGCAGATTAATTTCTCCAGTAAAAATGCAGTGAGTGGAGGAGTTTGGAGGAAAGACAAAGGGGAATTGTTCATTATAACACCCTCAGACTACGTTGACATGTGGATATTAATATTGTCCTGTGAATCATCCTCTCAGCATAATTAAAACAGAATATCTAGTCGCTTAGACCATCAGACCATAGGACATAGAAGGATAAGCAGGCCATTCCATCATGGCTGATTGATGATCATTCTCAACTCCATTCCCTGCCTTCTCCCAGTAACCTTTGATGCCTTTATTAATCAAGAAACTATCAAGCTCTGCTTTAAATATACAAAACGATTTGGCCTCCACACCCATTTGTGGCAATGACCTTCATAGATTCACCACCCTCTGGCTGAAGAAATTCCTCTTTATCTCTGTTCTAAAGGGACATCCTTCTAGTCCCAGACTCCCCCACAATTGGTAATATCCTCTTCACATTATTTACTGCTGTTTGTGGAGCTGTACTACAGTGATTACAATATTTTAGAGTCAACCACGTAGAAGTAGGATTAGACTTACAAAACAAAACTCCAGACCAAGTATGTATGGTTCCCTCCCTAATGAATTTTAAAGGACAAGCTGGATTTTGCTGACAAGCACATTTTCTGCTTAATCACATCCAGTTGCTTGATTAATTCAATGTCTTTGTGGAGAGAGGTGATGCTCTCTGCCTTCATCAGAACTGAAAATACGAGATAACAAGTGTATGTTAATTTGCAAAGATGGGGAAGAGATAAGTAATTTTCATGATGAAGAGGAGGCCTGCTTTCCCAAGATGAGACAATTTATTTAGATGCTGTTGAGTTAATCACTCTCGAACTGTTGAGTGAAGTGTATAGAAAGCAGATGAATCAGGATATTTAGAGCGAAAGAGAACACAGATAAATATGCTGAAATAGTGAGATGCAAAACCTGCTGGAAATTGGAAACAAAAGAGAATACAACAAATACTCAGCTGATCAGGCAGCATTGGTAGGGAGATTAACATCAAATTAATATTACAGTTGGATGAGCTGATTTCAAAGCTGGCTAGTTCTCGCAAAGGCCAGCTTGTCTGAAAATTTTCCCTTAGGTAGCAAGTGCCACTGGCTACATTGTGCCCAGACCGGAGTAAGTTGCTGTTCCTAAAAGTTTGGATTGGACTTCATTGAAACTTCAGAAGGGCCAGAGTGGGAGAGAGATGAAAAATAAAACTGCCAGCTGCCTGGAAGCTCAGGGACATCCTCACAGATGGAATGAAGGTGCAGTGTAAAGTAATCAGCCAATTTGTTTAACTTCTCTAAATTGGTGAGGTTCATCAATGCAGCAAAATGCATAAGGGCAATGAAATCTCTGCGTTATCTGGAAATACTAGTTTGACCACCGGGAGGGAGTGATACACATGTATTTGTGTCATTTGGACTATTTAGCCTAGTCTATCACAGACATTTTCTTTGTTCTATCCAACCTCTACTCCGCATAACCTACATGATGTTCACAGTTTACCAGTTCTGATGACATTCCATCGATATGAAGCATGAATTTGAATTATAGAACATGGAAACAAGTTCCATGGCCTGTCAGACCATGCCGAACTATTATTCTGCCTTGCCTCATCGACCTGCACCTGGACTATATCCCCGCCATCCATGTTTTTATCCAAACTTTGTTGAAAACAAACCCACATCCACCACTTCTGCTCGAAGCTCATTCCACACTCGCACCACCCTCTGAGTGAAGCTGACTCCCTCTGGATCCTCTGGAACCTTTCACCTTTCACCCTTAACTAATGACCTCGAGTTCTAGCCTTACTCAACCTCAGTGCAAAAAGCCTGCATACATTTACCCTATCTATCCCACCATCATTTTGCATACTTCTATCAAATCTCCCCTTACTCTTCTACACTCTAGGGAACAAAGTCCTAACTTTTTAAACCTTTCACTATAACACAGGTACTCAAGTCTGAGCAACATCCTTGTAAAATTTCTCCATATACTTTCCATCTTTTTGATATTTTTTTCTGTAGGTAGATGACCAGGACTGGAAACAATATGCCAATGTCTTACACAATCAGTGACCATTTTATGAGGTACACCCATTTGCTAATGTAAATATCTAATCAGCCAATCGTGTAGCAGCAACTCATTGCGTTAAAGCATACAAACATGGTGAAGAGGTTCAGTTGTCATTCTGACTGAACATCAGATCTAGGTGACTTTGACTGTTGGTGCCGGAGGGGAGGTTTGAATATCTCAGAAAGTTGTTGATCTCCTGGGGTTTTCACACACTGCGGTCTTTAGAGTTTACAGAAATGGTGTGAAAAACAAAAAAAGCATCCAGTGAGTGACAGTTCTGTGGTCAAAGATGCCTTGTTGATGAGAGAGGTCAGTGGGGAATGGCCAAACTGGTTCAAGCGGGCAGGAAGGCCACAGTAACTTAAATAGCCATGCTTTACAACAATGGCATGTAGAAGTATCTCCCTGAACATGCAGCATGTTGGACCTTGAAGTGGATGGGCTACAGCAGTAGAAGACCATGAACATAAACTCAGTGGCCACTTTATTAGGTACAGGAGGTACCCAACAAAGTGGTCTCTGAATGCATGTCAAGACACTTGTTGTTTTGTGGCAGCAGTACAGTCCAGTACATAAAAGATTATAATAAGTTACCATAGGGAATATACAAAAGTAAGGAGTGCAAAATAATAGTAAAGAGGAAGTATTGCTTTTTGGGTTCATGGTCTGTTAGTAAATCTGATGGCAGGGGGCAAGAAGCTGTTCCTAAAATATCAATGGGTGTCTTCGGGTTCTTGTTTGCCTCAGTGATGGTAGTAATGAAAAGAAAGGCATGTTCCTTAATGATGGAACCCACTTTCTTCAGGCATCAGCTTTTGAAAACGGCCTCGAGGGTGGGGAGGCTAGTGCCCACGATGGGGCTGGCTGAGCTTACAACTCTCTGCAGATTTTTCTGATCCTCTGCATTGCACACAAATAAAATTGGATTTGTGTAAATGGGTGCTGGGTGGCCAGCAGGGACTGGGTGGGCTGAAGGGCCACCATCCATTCTCTTATGACACGAGGAATCAAGTACACTCAGTGGTCACTTTACTAGGTAAACCCGTTGACCAGCCCGTTAACGCAAATGCCTAATCAGCCAAACGGGTGACAGCAGCTCAGCGCATAAAAGCGTACAGGCACGCTGAAGGGGTGTGGTTGGTATTCGGACCAAACATCAGGATGGGAGAGAAATGTGATCTAACCATGGAATGATCATCTGTGCCGCACGGAGTGATTTGAGTACTTCAGACACCGCAGATCTCCTGGGATTTTCACAACACAACGGTCTCCGGAGTTTACAGAGAATGGTGCCAAAAAAAACCCAAAACAAAACATCCAGTTATGTTAATCTTGTTATTGAGAGAGGTCAGAGGAGAATGGCCAGACAGGAACCCCACAGTAACTCAAGTAACCCACACGTTACTGTGGTGTGCAGATGAGTATCTCTGAACACACAGCACATCGAACCTTTAGGTGGACGGGCTACAGCAGCAGCAGACCACGGACATACACTCAGTGACCACTTTATTAGTGGACTCAGAGTGCACTTCCTCTCCAGTAGCAATAAACTATTTCCTTTGTTTGATCCAGACTGGGTGGCAGGCTCATAATAAAACAAAAATAAAGAACATGGTGCCTACATTTCACTTTCCCATTAACCCAAGTCAGATAACTGAGTCATCACATTGCTGAGGATTGCCAAATGCTTGGTTAGTCTCTACATCTCAGCAATGTTCCCTTGTTCCTCTGCTGAGAGACACGTTCTGACCGCAGTGTGGTGTGTCTTGAATTCTTAAGATGCCGGTGTCCTGTTTTTTTTTCCCTACTGTCTCACCTGAAGCGGAGAATCTGAATCAGGGCAGGCATTAAAGTATAACTGTGGAAGGCCAGGAAAGGGTGTTGGTTGACAGCAGTGGTCTGGCGAGGGAGGTGCGACAGTGCCTAGCATAAAGGAGAGAGAAATAATTCTGGTCGTTTGTCTCTCTGATCCAGGGTTCTCCGAGGAATAGCTCCTCGTTGTGGTGGAAGGACATGTGAATTCCTGAGACCCCAAGAGGGATACCTGAAGGAGTTTAGCCATTTGGTGCTTAGCTCTGGTTGGGTCACCCATGCGGTAAGGTCAAGCGAGAGGTTTCAGTCAAAGAGTGATCCAACTAAGACTTCAGTGGTGGAGCTGGCTGAAGATGATGGTGCATCACAATGGCAGTGAAGGTGGAGGAAGATTGCAGCAGCAAAGGATTCCCAGCCATCTTGCATCCAATGCCACTGGACCTTGACCTTGATCTATCAAGGATCGTGTGGTGTCTGCCCATGCATCGGCCTCCCCACGTTAAACAAAGTCATGCACAGGCATTCTCCATTAAGGCAATGCACCATATCATTCGGGATTAAGTCCCACAATGATCATCATGTAGCAAAGGGGGCAGGATTGCGAGATCTGGAAGTCTGTCAGAACATGTGGATCCTGGATTGGCCTCTACAAGCACCTGAAGACCCATCAATGTTCCTGTGTTGTACCGTACTGTGTTCTGTGTTCCACATTCAATAACTTCAGGTAACTGGGACATGGATGGGGAATGCTGGATCGATAACTATGTTACTGAGAACTAGTACAGGCTCAAGGGGCTGAGTGGCCTGTTTCTATTCTTACGTATGATCTGTGTGCATCAGATGTGATCAGCTCTGCTGCAGGGAGATCTGTGTTTTATAGGAGCAGTTTGCTCTCTCCGCAGATACCACCTGTCTACTGCACAGGAATTGTATGACTCTGTGATTAGAGTATGAGAATCACACCAGCCTACACTGAACTGTGGTAGTGAACGGGAATAATGCGAGGGCCAAGCCTGAAAATAGCATGACTTTTTCAGTCCGTATTTCTCATGATATGCTAAATACACAAATCATATGGCTTTTCAACAACTATAACATGCTTTAAGTCTAGGAGAAAGGCGAGTTAGCAAAAGAAGAGGTGATTATGTGATCATTGTAATCAATTATGAGGCAATGAGCATCAAATGCTTAAAATAAGTAATTCATTTCCTAAATGAAATGTGTTGGCGAGTGGCCTAGTGGGCAAGGCATCAGACTAGTAACCTGAAGGTCACTGGTTCGAGCCTCGGCTGAGGCAACGTGTTTGTGTCCTTGAGCAAGGCACTTAACAACACATTGCTCTGCGACGACACCGGTGCCAAGCTGCTTGGGTCCTAGTGCTCTTCCCTTGGACAACATCGGTGGCGTGGAGAGGGGAAGGCCTGCAGCTTGGGCAACTGCCGGTCTCCCACACAACCCTGCCCAGGCCTGTGCCCTGGAAACTCCAAACTCCATGGTCTCTCGAGACCGACGGATGCCACCACATTTTCTAAAATAATTATTAATTTTATGCTAGGATTTATAATCAAATACATCTAAGGATATGAAGGAAAAGACATGGAGTATGGAAGGACTCTCAAGACGACGCTCATGGCATGAGGCAGACTTTGGCTTTGCTCCAGTCCTTTTACCTGTAATCACCCCTAACTACTTTATTTATACCTAGACTAAAGGGGTTGATATTGCAGGTATTTTTTGGAGCTTTGATTTTAGCTTGCTGGAAATGGCTACTAGATTATGAGAAGCTAAAGAAGCTAAAGATGGGAAACATTCTAACAGTGACGGGACAAAAAAAGATGGGGATAAACCACCATCTAAGCAGCCCTCATTAACTTTGGGTGCAATTTCAAAGCTTCTAGATGATAGATTAGAGAAAAAACTTACCCACAAATTCTCCTCGCTTGAAGGAATTTTAAAGACGGTCGAAGAAAGTATCAAGTCGTTTAGACGTGAATTTGAAGAACAACAAGCAAGAATTTCAGAACTCGAAGGAATCAGCCATTGAATGTAGGATCAGGTTAGATGGGCTGTAAAGCCTCCTGCTGGTCCATAGTCCCATAGATTTTGTGGCATGCATTGCCTGGAAGGTATTTAAATATCGATGTCGATCAATGTTAAAATGTCCACAAGGCTGATCCAACAGAGTTGAAGGAACAAATTGAGAACAGGTACATCTTCCAAGAAACATCATCTACTCGACAGAGTGACAGCTTCAGAGGGCTGTAACCAATCACTCCCTGGCCACGAACTCTTCCCTGTCTCTCGCTCTACCTCAGAGGGACAGGCAGCAGACAGTTCATTAAAACACAAGTCATTGACAAGAGAGAGAGTTCGTCAGGAAACACATTGGGCGCATCCTGTTCTAGCTGTTTGCCATCACCACCGAATCTCCTGTTCCAATGCACTCAATGATTTATGGGTAACCTGGAGGTCAGTGACCAGTGGTGTTCCTCAGGGATCTGAACTGGGACCCCTGCTCTTGGTGATATTTATAAATGTCTTGGATGCGGAAGTGGAAGGTTGGTGGAGTTAGTTTGCAGGTGACATGCAGGTTGGTGGAGTTAGTTTGCAGGTGACATGCAGGTTGGTGGAGTTAGTTTGCAGGTGACATGCAGGTTGGTGGAGTTAGTTTGCAGGTGACACGAAGGTTGGTGGAGTTAGTTTGCAGATGACATGAAGGTTGGTGGAGTTAGTTTGCAGATGACACAAAGGTTGGTGGAGTTAGTTTGCAGATGACACGAAGGTTGGGTTAGTTAGTTTGCAGATGACATGGAGGTTGGTGGAGTTAGTTTGCAGATGACACGAAGGTTGGTGGAGTTAGTTTGCAGGTGACATGCAGGTTGGTGGAGTTAGTTTGCAGATGACACGAAGGTTGGTGGAGTTAGTTTGCAGATGACACGAAGGTTGGGTTAGTTAGTTTGCAGATGACACGAAGGTTGGTGGAATTAGTTTGCAGATGACACGAAGGTTGGTGGAATTAGTTTGCAGATGACACGAAGGTTGGTGGAGTTAGTTTGCAGGTGACACGAAGGTTGGTGGAGTTAGTTTGCAGGTGACATGAAGGTTGGTGGAGTTAGTTTGCAGGTGACATGAAGGTTGGGTTAGTTAGTTTGCAGATGACACGAAGGTTGGTGGAGTTAGTTTGCAGATGACACGAAGGTTGCTGGAGTTAGTTTGCAGATGACACGAAGGTTGGTGGAGTTGTGGATAGTGGAGACAGTTGTCATAGGTTACACTAGGACATTTGTAGGATGCAGAGCTGGGCTGAGAGGTGGCAGATGGAGCTCAATTCAGAAAAGTGTGATGATCTTTGACAGGCAAATGAATGATAGAAAAATGGAGGGATCTGTGGGAGGGAAGGGTTAGATGATCACAGAGTGGGCTAAGAAGTTGATACAACATAGTGGGCCTGTACTGATGTATGTTTTATATTCTAAAAAGAAGCAAAAAATCACATTGAAGGGAAGGAAGCCATTTGCCCAATACCAGCTGATGTGACAATAACTGCTAGTATATACTCTGACCTATAGAGCTGAATGCTGGATACCAGATCTGTAATATACACTGCTTTGCAGCATCCTATCAATGTTCAAAAAGTGTGAGGTACATTTATTATCAAACTGCAAAAATATACCATCTTGAGATTCATTTTCTTGCAGGCACTTACAGAAAACAAGAAGAAATACGATAAAGTTTATGAAAATCTGCACATTTACAGATAAAATCTGAGAAGCAGATAATTTATAAAAGAAAACAAACTGTGCAAATAAAAAAATCAGTTGTGAAGAGTTCAGGATCACGAATCTATAGGTTGTAGAATCAGTTCAGAGTTTTGGTGATTGAAGATACCCACGGTTGATGGTTGAAGGCTAATAACTGAATAACTCTTTCTGAACCTGACTGGGTGAGATCTGAGGGTCCTGTACCTCCTTCTCGATAGTAGTAGTGGGAAGAGATCATGGCCTGGATGGGTGGGGGTGGGGAATTTTTTGATGGTGGATGTTGTGTGCTCAGTGTTGGGGAGGGCTTTGCCTGGGATGGACATCATATTCTGTACAACGTTTCCCATTACTGGGCATGGTGTTTTCTAACGGGTGATGCAACCAGTCAGGATACTCCCAGCTTGCATCTATAGAAGTTTGTCAAAGTTATTCTTGACTACAGGGTAGGATTTTTATCATTCTCGTTATCTGCGTCAGAATTAAAATTGCTTGTTGTTTTCGGGCCACGGGGAAGGAAGTGAGTGAGGCTGAGATGGAAGTGCTAGGTTGGTCAGAGCGAGAAAGAGAGAGGGGTAGGACATAGAGAGTGAGAGAGGGAAGAGGAGGTAGGACACAGGAATGTAGGATAGAAAGAGTGAGAGAGAACAGAGAGAGGGCGTGAGATGGAGAGACAAAGGTAGGTTGGAGAGAGAAAGTTAATTGAGGGTGAAAGGGGGTAGGGGAGAGAGAGGGAGAGGAGGGGGAGGGGAGAGGGGAGGGGAGAGGGAGGGGGAGAGGGAGGGGGAGAGGGAGGGGGAGAGGGAGGGGGAGAGGGAGGGGGGGGTGAGAAGGGAGAGGGGGTGAGGAGAGGGATGGGGAAGGAGGGGAGTGGTGGTAGAGGTGAGGGGAGGGGGAGAGAGAGAGTAGGGAGAAGATGGAAGGGGTCAGAGGGTGGAGGTGGGGACGAGAGGGAGAGGGAGGGGGAGAGTGGGAGAGGTGAGAGGGTGGTAGAGGGGAGAGGGTGGGTAGAGGTGAAAGGGGTAGAGGGGAGGGGAAGGGGGTGTGAGAGGGGAAGGGATGTGAGAGGGAAGGGTGTGAGTTGGGAGGGAGGGAAGGGGGAAGGGAGAGGGGGTGAGAGGGGAGTGGGAGGGGAGGGGGAGAGGAGATGGGAGGAGAGGGGTAGGGGGAAGATGGGTTGGGGGAGATGGGGAAACCTTAGGAGAAATTGTTAATTTAAAAGACAGATTCCAACAGCAAGGCAAAGTCAGTACATGGTGCACAGGGGACATCTAGTGGCCTCTGCAGACTGCAACCCTTACGGAGCTCCTGTCAGCTGTGATTTATTTCCATTGTGATTTGTAAGTGTTCAACACCATCATAACCCCAGTACAAATCAACAGGCTTCAAAACCTGGCCCTTTGTACCTCCCTTTGAAACTGGATCTTGGACTTCCTCATTAGGGAGACCACAATCAGTGCAGATTGGAAGTAGTATCTCCTCCTCACAGAGGGTCAACACTGACGTACCTCAAGGATGTGTGCTTAGCCCATTGCTCAAACACCATCCATATTTTTGTTGATGATATCACCAGGTGGTGACAAGATGGCACACAGGGGTGAAGTAGATTGGCTGGTTGTGTGATGTCCCAAAAACAGTAACAACAACATCAGTAAAGGCAAAGAATTTATCTGGATTTAAGTAATAGAACTCGAGAGAATGCACACCCATCTTCATTGCAGCCTCAGTGCTGGAAAGAGAAAACAGGTTCAAATTCCCAGGTGTCAACATCCCAGAGGATCTGACAGCGCCCAATACATTGATGCAATTACAAAGAAGGTGTGTTAGCAGTTATACTTTAGAAGTTTGGGGAGGTTGGGTATATAACCAAACACTTTATCTTTCTTCTGACTGGTTGCCTAACACCTGGGACAGAGTCTGCAAAGAGGCTGCAGATGTTTGCAAACTTAGCCATCTCCGTCATGGGCACCACCCTCCCCACCATCATGGTATCTTGAAGAGGCATGGTCTTACGAAGATGGCATCTACTATTAAAGACACAATCCTTTCATCAGGGAGAATGTAGAGGAACCTGAAAACCCATGCTCGATAATTTAAAAACCCTTCTTCCCTTCTGTAATCAGATCTCTGAATGGTTCATGAACCCGTGAACTTGCCCTAACACTTTTTAAAATCAATTATGAAATTAATATTATTTTTTTATGATTTTGCATTGCATTGCTGCCATAAAACAGCAAATTTCACGTCACATCAGTCAGTTTAAATAAACCTGATTCTGAAATCCAAATCCGAAACTGTGCTCTGTTCCGGGTTTTACAGATGCCGGAGAGAGCCAGAGCACTTTATTCAGTCATCGGCGAGCCGCTATCGCCCCCTTCTGGTGGCCTGTATCCCTGCAGCTGCCACCACCCGCTGCCGGACTGAGGGGTAAAGCGGAGACAGACAGCTGAGACTCCTGTCTGTTTCCTTGATTCTGCCCCCCCTTCTCTGATGGTAGCATGCCGGTGATGCAGAGGTCCTGATGAAGGGTCTCAGCCCCAAACATCAACTGTTTATTACCCTGGGAGTGTGTAATGCACAGAGAGATCTTCTTCTATGTCTAACACATGATGTCTTTGCTCTGGGAGTGTGTGATGGGACAGTGTAGAGGGAGCTTCACTCTGTATCTAACCCGTGCTGTCCCTGTCCTGGGAGTCTGTGATGTGACAGTGTAGAGGGAGCTTCACTCTGTATCTAACCTGTCCTGGGAGTGTGTGATGGGACAGTGTAGAGGGAGATTCACTCTGTATCTAACCCGTGCTGTCCCTGTCCTGGGAGTGTGTGATGGGACAGTGTAGAGGGAGCTTCACTCTGTATCTAACCCGTGCTGTCCCTGTCCTGGGAGTGTGTGATGGGACAGTGTAGAGGGAGCTTCACTCTGTATCTAACCCGTGCTGTCCCTGCTCTGGGAGTGTGTGATGGGACAGTGTAGAGGGAGCTTCACTCTGTATCTAACCCGTGCTGTCCCTGTCCTGGGAGTGTGTGATGGGACAGTGTAGAGGGAGCTTCACTCTGTATCTAACCCGTGCTGTCCCTGTCCTGGAAGTGTGTGATGGGACAGTGTAGAGGGAGCTTCACTCTGTATCTAACCCGTGCTGTCCCTGTCCTGGGAGTGTGTGATGGGACAGTGTCGAGGGAGCTTCATTCTGTATCTAACCCGTGCTGTCCCTGTCCTGGGAGTGTGTGATGGGACAGTGTAGAGGGAGCTTCACTCTGTATCTAACCCGTGCTGTCCCTACCCTGGGAGTGTGTGATGGGACAGTGTCGAGGGAGCTTCACTCTGTATCTAACCCGTGCTGTCCCTACCCTGGGAGTGTGTGATGGGACAGTGTTGAGGGAGCTTCACTCTGTATCTAACCCGTGCTGTCCCTACCCTGGGAGTGTGTGATGGGACAGTGTCGAGGGAGCTTCATTCTGTATCTAACCCGTGCTGTCCCTGTCCTGGGAGTGTGTGATGGGACAGTGTAGAGGGCGATTCACTCTGTATCTAACCCGTGCTGTCCCTGTCCTGGGAGTATGTGATGGGACAGTGTAGAGGGAGATTCACTCTGTATCTAACCCTGCCTGTTTTGAACTGGAAGAGATTGTGTAGAAGAAGCAAAAGGGAGGGGAGGTTACTGAGTCTGGTGCTGACTGGCGATATGAGGGCGTGCAAGCAGGGACGTGGGATGGGTCAGGGAGATGGGGAGGAATAAAAAGTGGAGGGGAGTGTAGAGGAGGGGGAGATAGTAAGTGGTAGAGGCGCTGAGGGGTTGGGAGAGGAGAAGAGGGGAGATGAGGTGAAGGGAAAGGTAGGTGATATAGAGGAGTGGAAACAGGGGAGGAGAGGGTGGTGTGGTGGAGGACAGGACAAGGCGAAGGGAGAGGAGGGCGGTGTAGAAGAAGGGAGGAGAATGTGTTGTGGAGGAAGAGAGACGTGTGAGGTGTGGAGATGGGAAATGGAGGGGAGGTTGATGTAGAGAAGAGGAAGTGGAGTAGAAGAGGGGAGGGGTGTACAGAGGTAACAGTCTGTGCCAGAATATATGTCTGTGCTTATATTTTAATTCTGACACTGTGCTTGACGTTGATTGGAATTTATTGATGGCTTCAATAACTAATTAATAACTCATTAACATGCCCACATCATGAGAGACAGAAATAAATTAAAAACAGAGTTCTCTAAAATTCCCATTTCATAAATTTCCAAATATATTATTCAAACATGGGACAGGCACCAGCCTAATCACCATCATCGATCATTCCCAGTTCTCTCAAAAAGCCTTAAATATGATGCCCCCATCACACACACACTCCCAGGGCAGGGACAGCATGGGCTAGATACAGAGTGAATCTCCCTCTACACAGTCCCATCACACACTCCCAGGACAGGGACAGCACGGGTTAGATACAGAGTGAAGCTCCCTCTGTCCCATCACACACTCCCAGGACAGGGACAGCACGGGTTAGATACAGAGTGAAGCTCCCTCTACACTGTCCCATCACACACTCCCAGGACAGGGACAGCACGGGTTAGATACAGAGTGAAGCTCCCTCTACACTGTCCCATCACACACTCCCAGGACAGGGACAGCACGGGTTAGATACAGAGTGAAGCTCCCTCTACACTGTCCCATCACACACTTCCAGGACAGGGACAGCACAGGTTAGATACAGAGTGAAGCTCCCTCTACACCGTCCCATCACACACTCCCAGGACAGGGACAGCACGGGTTAGATACAGAGTGAAGCTCCCTCTACACTGTCCCATCACACACTCCCAGGACAGGGACAGCACGGGTTAGATACAGAGTGAAGCTCCCTCTACACTGTTCTATCACACACTCCCAGGACAGGGACAACAGGGAAAGTTCCCTGGCCTGGATGTTCTGACTGTTGAGTTATTTCAGGCTTCCCGGGGTGTCCTGGGGAATGACCATAGCCTTGACCCAGGGGAGAGCCTAGTCACTTGGGAGATGCCTCTTTCATGGTGGAGAACTGTCCTGTTGCCCAAGAAGGGAGATCTCTGTCCATTAAAGAACTGGCATCCATTTTCTGGCAAAGGCCTGTTGTTCTAGCTCGGCATTGAGATGGGTAATCCATCCTGACTGGGTCCATGCCCAGCTAGTCCAGGACTTGATCCACTTGCTGCAGGAGACAGCACCTCCCCCCCCCCCCCCCCCCAGTAGCTTTTCTCTCCCTTGATAAGGAGAAGGCATTTGAATGAGTAGACCACTGTTTCCTGGTGGGCGCTCTACAGGCATTTGGGCTTGGCCCGTACTTTGTAGCCTGGGTTCAGCTCTTATAGTCTGTCACAGAGAGCTTGTCAAGGTCAATGGATCACTGACAGCGCCCATTCCCTTTGGAAGAGGAGTACGTCAGGGGTGCCCCATGTCCGGCCAGTTGTACGCCATCTGTCTTCTTCAGGGGTGGAGAGGTCTGGTTCTGCACGAATCAGACTTGGACGTCACCCTCTCAGCCTACACCAATGACATGCTCCTGCTGGTGACAGATCCCAGTGACCTGCAGAGGATGTGTGAGTACCAGGAATCGTTCTTGGCATCGTCCTTCACTAGGATCAACTGGGCAAAATATTCCAGACCCTTAATGGGTCAGTGGCAGGCAGAGTCCCTGCCGGAGGAGATGTAACCTTCTGAGTAGAATGTCAAGCATCTCCTCTACCTGGGAGTCTACCCTAATCCTTCTGGGGAGACCTGGCTGGTGAACTGACAGGACCGGGAGATGAAAGTCATGCCCTGGCTGGGGCGCTGGTCAGGCCTTCTCAGGGTGCTTTCCTATCGAGGCAGGGTGGTGGTCATAAACCAGCTGGTGGCCTCCATGTTGTGGTTCCGGACGGTCACCTTGGCCCCACCCACTCCCCGTGTTGCTTCCTCTGGGACAACAGGCCCTTTCAGCAGTCCCGAGTCTCCCAGTGGGGGAGGGTGGACAGTTGCTGGTGTGCGTCCATGCACTTACTGCCTCAGGACCCTGCAGAGACTCCTGCATGCTGATCACCCTCCCAGGTGGCATGTGTTAGCAATGAACTTTCTCCAGAGGGGCCGCCGTCTTCATGAAGATTTGTGGCTGCCACTGGTAGGCATCAGCCGTACTTCTTTGCGGAGGCTGCCCGGCTCCTGTCAGGACCTGCTGAGAGACTGGAACATGGTTGCCTCAGGCCAGGGACCCCCTCTGCTGGTAGAGCGCAGAGTCCTGTCCGAGGAAGTGGCTCACCCCTGTCCTTCTACAATGGATGTTGGTGTGGCTCAGGTGTGTGGAGTGACTCTGGCCAGCTTCACCCCTGCTCCACCGGAGGTGCTTGTCGGACCCGGACCCCAGACTCTTATCCGGGAGCTGGGCTGACACAGCTTGAGCCATCTCTCATCGACATCGACAATCCCGTTCAGGGTTTCAGATAGACTGCTGCTCCACACCCTTGACCCCCTAGACCTTATCCACCACCTAACCCTAACCCTAATGCTATGGCGGGCTGTCTTCCTACCTGGGGTGAGGGGGTCCCTAGTGGAAGCCCCTTTAGGAGGGAGTTCTTCCCATGCACCTTGGGATCTGGGATGGAGGCTGCTGTATAGAGTAGTGGCTTGTAATAAGTTATTTCATTTGTACGTGGATCTCCCAGCTGCATTCTGCTTCTGCGGGCTGGAAGAGACCACATACCACGCGTACGTGGAGCGTGTGAGGCTGCAGCCCCTTTTCGCATACATGCGAGGGCTACTCCTCGGCTTCTGGGTGCAATTTAGCCCCGCCCTATTTATATATGGTCATCCAGTAAAGGGGGGGGGCGGGGGGATTAGAATGTCCTTGCAAACTTGCTCCTGGAGCTGGCTAAAACCGCTATCCGCGGGTTCTGGAAGCGGCTGGCGGAGGATTCTGCCTGGCGATGTTTAAGGGGTATGTCCGTGCCCGGCTAACCATTGAGAAGGAACACTTGCTGCCCACTGTTATCATAGAGGCATTCTGGGACCATTAGGCTCCACAGGGAATTAGCTCCTTCATTGATAGAGATGGGAACATTTTAGGGTAATTTAGTTTCTTTAATAATTTATCACTATTTTGTATATGTATTTGCAGTATTGTGTTATTGTATTTGTAACAAAGATATTTAGTTGAAGTAAAGGGCTGGGACGACAGCAGTTAGATATAGAGTAAAGCTCCCACTGCACTTTAGACAAGCCCTCCTGTAGTTGGTCTTTCCATGTAATCACCCAAGTGTTCTTCCTTCTCAGGATTTCTCACATCGGTGGCTACTGCCCAGTCTAGTCAAGCCAGCAGAGGTGAATAGTCACCCAGGACTAAATGAAATATTTAGTCTTAGGACATCCTTGGACATTCCTAGTCAATGAAGTTGAGTGTTTAACGGCTGGTGGGCTATGAGGAGTTGCAGTATTCAACAATATCATTGTGGCTTGCACGAACTGTTCGGGCCGAAAGGCCCGCATCTATGTTGTGTTACTCAAATGAGCACAGCAGGATCCCATGAGATGTTAGTGTCATTGAACCTTAGAACACCGTAGCAGAGGGAGAGGCCCTTCGGCCCATCTCATCCACTCCAAACTATCATGTTTCATAGCCTTCCATACCCTTCCCACCCACGTACCTATCCAAATCTCTCTTCAGTGTTGAAATCACCACTTCCACCGGGAGCTCGTACTCTCACCGCCCTGAGTGAAGAAGTTCCCCTTAAACATTGCAACCTTTCACCTTTAACCCCCATGACCTCTAGTTCTAGTCTCACCCGATCTTATTGGAAAAAGCCTACCTGCATTTGTCCGCCCTATACCCCTCATAGTTTTGTCTACTCTATCAAATCTCCCCTTATTCTCCTGCACTCCAGGGAATAAAGTCCTTAATTATTCAACCTTTCCCTATAACTCAGGACCTCAAGTCCCAGCAACATCCTTGTAAATTTTCCCTGTACCCTTCCCACTTTATTGATATCATAGTTAAGCTCTGTTACATTGTCTCTCTCAGTGGTGATCCTGGCCTGATGAAAATTGGCTGAGACAGAAGCAAGAATTCCCTTGGCCTCTTTCCAAAGGAAAATCCTGCAACCACTTCAATCCAGCTTGAGAATGCAGGCAAGTCCTCCGTCCAGTCCTTACCCTGGAGGGTGAGGCCTGGGAAGTTGCTTGGACCATGAGCAGAATTAGGCCATTCACCCCACTGCGACTGCTTCAGCATTCAGTCATAGCTGATCAGCCCCATTCTCCGTAGGCCCTTACTAATCAAAAACATATCAACACCCGCTTTAAAATATACCCGATGACTTGGCTTCTGTGGCAATGAATTCCACAGATTCACTACCCTCTGGCCAAAGAGATTCTCTGTTTGAACCCACCTCCCAGTGGCTCGCCGATGGAGATAACGACAACCTGGGCAGTGATGACACAGAGAGCTGGGATTACATCCAGGAACAAGCACAGAGGCTGTGATGCATGCTGACTAAAGACTGTGTTTAGTTGCGCTAGTTCCACACCCTCACACCCAAGGGAGGTAAAAATACATCTTGTGACGTTGAATGAATCAGAGACCCTAACTTTCCGTTACTAAGCAGAGCGCGCAGTGCTTTCCACCAATGTTTTGGTATTGCAGCTGCTCTGCTCATGACTGCAAGGAACTGCAGAGCACCGTAGGTGCAGGCTCAGCACATGAAGGAAACCAGCCTCCCCTCTATACTGCCGACTGCCTCAGGAAAGCAGCCAGCATTATCAAAGACACCGGCCACCCCAGACATTCTCCCTTCTCCCCTCTGCCTGCGGGCAGAAGATACGAAAGCCTGAGAGAGCGTGCACCAGGCTCAAGGTGGATTCTATCCTGGTGTTACGGACGACCTCCTGGCCTCACAATCTACCTCGTTATGATCTTGCAGTTTATCGATTACCTGCACTAAACTTTCTCAGTAGCTTTAACACTTTATTCTATTGTTATTGTTTTACCTATTGTAGCTCAACGCACTGCGTAATGATTCAATCTGTTTAAACAATCTACAAGACAAGCTTTTCACTGATAACAATAACCAACATAGTACAATGCAGGACAATATCCTGATAGCCTAGCGGATGAATGCACAGAGAGAAAAGGAAAGCTGCCTCTCAGGAGCTGGTGATCACATCCAATGGATTTTTGGATATTACTTCAGTGTCAGGGGTCCCCCTTGTACACAGTGTCCTTTCCAGCAGACTTCAACAGTGATTACAGACACCAAGAGCCTAGACAAAGGTCCAACATGTCCAACCCCACTTCACTGCTTGGTGCCCAGAAATTCAAGCTGCAGGGAATGACAGATGCCCAAAGAACTGGTATCCTGGAGAATCTGGGCCCAGAATATTAGTACGCAGGAACCTGCGTCCCAGTAAACTGATACCCATTAACCTGTATTGTGGAAAACTGGCACCCCAGAACATGTATACCAGAGTACTGGTGCCCAGAACATGTATACCAGTGTACCGGCACCCCAGAACATGTATACCAGAGTACCGGCGCCCCATAATGTGTATACCAGAGTACCGGCGCCCCAGAATGTGTATACCAGAGTACCGGCGCCCCAGAATGTGTATACCAGAGTACCGGTACCCCAGAACGTGTATATCAGACTACTGGCACCCCAGAACGTGTATACCAGTGTACTGGCACCCCAGAACATGTACACTAGTGTACTGGTTCCCCGGACATATCATCAGATAATTAAACTAGTTTCCATGCCATATTTACTCTATAACTGGGACCCAGGAACCTGTATGGCAAAGAATCCCAGCCACAGCAACAGTATATTATCGACAGCCAAGACAAGTGGGTACCAAGGTGTATTGAAAACAGCTAATTGAAGTTAAAGGTGCCTTGAAAATTTCTAATGTACTTACACACTGAAAAAAAAAATCAGCCCTGGGATACACAAAATGAGAGGTTGTAAATCATAAGGTGATAGGAAGAAGATGGACTGAGAGGCAGAACCCACCAAAATATTTTTAGTGACTCTCGAGGCTGCAAATTAAGGGCCGTTAAATTTTAGTCCAGAATGACATTTCTTGCTTCTAATTAGCACATAATTTTAAAATGTGCTCTGCTGCTTCCTACTCTAATTAAACAATCGTGCATCTGGCAATTTCTCACATTGGGTCCAGTGGAACCAGCAAGGAGGAGCAGTGAGTTAACCCCAAAGGGAAAGGGAGAACATGGACTCACAGAAAGACTGGGCAGGGAGGTTATGGAAAGAGCGAGGGAGAAAATTGATCCTGAAACACCAACCCCAGAAATGGAAAATCCTACAGAAAGTAGTGGATATGGCCCAGTCCATCACAGGAAAAGCCCTCCCCACAACTGAGCACATCTGCAAGGAGTGTTGCCACAAGAAAGCAGTGTCTGTCATCAAGGACCCCCACCATCCAGGACATGCTCTCTTCTCACTGCTGCCATCGGGAAGGAGGTACAGGAGCCCTAGGTCCCACACCAGAAGGTTCAGGAACAGTCATTACCCTACAACCATCAGGCCTCTGAACCAGCGTGGCTAACTTCATTCACCTCAAGACTGAACTGATTCCACAACCTATAGACTCAACTTCAAGGACTCTACAATGAAGCTTTCCCTGGTCATACTCACCAGCTCTTCCTCCGCTACACCGACGACAGCATTGGTTCTGCTTCATGCACCCATGCTGAGCTTGACAATTTCATCAATTTTACCTCTAACTTCCATCCTGCCCTTGAATACACTTGGGCCTTCTCTGACACCACTCTCCCATTTCTTGATCTTTCTGTCTCTAACTCTGGAGACAAACTGTCAACCAATAACTTTTATAAACCTACTGAATCCTCTGGTCATCTCGACTATCTTCCCACCCTATCTCGTAAAAATGCTATTCCCTTTTCTCAGTTTCTTCACCACCACATCTGTTCTCAGGATGAGGCTTTCTGTTCCAGGATATCTGAGGTGGGGCTTCCTTCTTGAAGAACAAGGTTTCCCTCCCTCTATTCTTGAAACTGCCTCACTCACATCTCCTCCATTTCCTGTACATCTGTGCTCACCCCATCTTCCTGCCTTCATAATAGTGATAGAGCCCCTCTTGTCCTTATCTACCATTCTATCAGTCTCCTTATCCATCACATTATCCTCTGCAACTTCCATCACCTCCAAAGGGACCCTATCATTAAACATATTTTACCTCCCCCCACTCCCGCTCTCCGCATGGATCGCTACCTCTGCGATTCGCGTGTCCATTCATCCCTCCCCATTGATCTCCCTCCAGGTACTTACCCCAGCAAGCAGCCTAAATGCTACATCTATCCATACCTCTTTCCTCAACTCAATTCAGGGCCCCAAACAGTGAATCTGCTGGGGCCGTCTACTGTGTCCAGTGCTCCCGATGCAGCCTCCTCCACATTGGTGAGAACTGTCGTAAATTGGGGGACCGCTTCATCGAGCACCTCCGCACCATCCACCACAGGCGAGATTTCCCAGTGACCAAACATTTTAATTCCAGTTCCCATTCCCTTTCCGACATGCCAATCCATGGCCTCCTCTTGTGCCAAGATGAGGCCAACCTCAGGGTGAAGGAGCAACACCCTACATTCCGTCTGAGTACCCTCCAACCTGACGGCATGAATATCGATTTCTCCTTCCGGTAAACAAAAATCTACCCCTCTATTCCCCACTCTGACCTCACCTCCCCATTACTCCCCCAGTGTCCCCTCCACCTTCACTTTCTCTTATTGTCCATTCCCGTCTCCAATCAGGTTCTTCTCCAACCCTTGACCTTCCCACCCACCTAGATTCACCTATCACATTCCAGCTAGCCTCCTTCCTCTCCCCCACCTTCTAATTCTGGCATCTTCCCCCTTCCCTCTCAGTCCTGAAGAAGGATCTTGGCCCAAAACATCGACTGTTTACTCTTTTCCATGGATGCTGCCTGACCTGCTGAGTTCTTCCAGCATTTGTGTGTGTTGCTTCTTATTTTTTCCTTTTAATGAATTAATGAATTAGTTTTGTTTGCAGTTTATCTTTTAAAGTTTCAGTCCTTGTTTGTGTGTAGCTTTTCATTGATTCTGTTGTATTTCTCTACTTTACTGTGAATGCCTGCAAGAAAGTGAATCTCAGGGCTGTATATGGTGACGTACAGTATATGTACTTTGATAATAAATTTACTTTGAAATTCGAGTAACAGCCATGCAAATTCATTCTGCTTTTGTGATGGGTGTGGGATAATTACTGGTCAGGGCACAAAGGAGGGTTTATGTTTATGGTTGGTGTTAGAGAATTTTTATACATATATTGTAGAGGCCGAGCTTCAAGAAGGCAACATCCATCACTAAAGACAGTTACAAACTGGGACATGCCCTCTTCTTGTTACCATCATCAGGAAGGCGAAACAACAGCCTGAAGACCTACTTTCTATGATTTAGGACAGCTTCTTACCCTCTACTATCAGGGTGGTCCACAAATACTACTTCAATATTCCTTCTTTGGTGCAATATTTTGTAATTTATAGCAATTTTTATGTATTGTACTGTAATACTGTTGCAAGCAACTAATTTCACTTCATACTGGTCAGTGATAATAATCCTGATTCTGATTAAGGTAACCTTCTCTGCATAGCCACGCTCCTGTACATGGAGAGAAGGAGCACAGAAGGATGTCATGAGGTCCCATCAGCTAACTATCCAAAAAATGGTTAGTGTAACAGTGTTATTGGACTGGTTTTACTGATGATCAGTGACGTGTTCAAATCCCACCACAACTGGAGCAATAGTTAAATTAAATAAGTAGTGCAAAAATAGAAATTTTAAAAAAAGTGAGGTGGTGTTCATGGATTCTATGTCCATTCAGAAATCAGATGGCAGAGGGGAAGAAGCTGTTCCTGAATCATTGAGTTTGTGCCTTCAGGCTCCTGTACCTCCTTCCTGATGGTAGCAATGAGAAGAGGGCATGTCCTGGGTGGTGGGGGTCTATGGAGAAGAAGTTGACGTTTTGTGCCTGACTCTCCACCAGGTCTTGATGAAGGGCCCCAAACTGAAATGTCAACAGCTTATTCCTCTCTATAGATGCCGCCTAACCTTCTGAATCCTCCAGCATTTTGTACGTGTTGTTCTGGGTTTAAAGTCCTCGAAGGTGGAAGATGGGTTGAGGGTAAAATCTATGGGAGCAGAAGGACTCCATCAGGCTTCTAATGCAGGAGCTAATGGGCAAACATGAGGCCACTTTTCAGATACCTGGGTAGTCTCCAACCTGGTGTCATTAGCACTGAAAGTAACTCAAACTTTCAGGAACTGCTCAAGTAACTTCTCAAATACTTCACTTCACTTCAATAAATTCTCCACATTCTGGGAATCGCTCCCCTCCCACCCTGTCCCTTTTTCCTTCTACTCCTGATCCACCTGGCACCTCTCACTCAGACACTCTTCACACTGGTTCCCTCCCTTCCCTTTTCCCATGCTTCACCTACCCCTCCTATCAGATTCCATCATCTTCACCCCTCTGTCACTTCCACCTATCACCTCCCAGCTATCATCATTCCCGCTCTCACCTGCCCACCTGCTCATCTAAATCCACCTATCACCTGCCACCATGCTCCACCCCTTCCCTCCACCTGCTATCGTCCATCTATCTTTCAGTTTAGATAAAGGGTCTCTGCACAAAATGTCAGCTCTCCACTTCCCTCCATAGGGGCTACCTGACCTACTGTGTGCCTACATCGTCTTGTGTGTTGGTTAAAGTTATCTCACTCATTCTGATTGGGTGTAGCTCCATCACATCACTTCCTGTCTCCAAATGCCCCACCCCTGTTGCCTTATTATTGGCATTGAAGCATTTTTAATTACATGATCCTTGGGACACAAATCATTCTTATGTAGAAATAACAAATAACTGTGTGTTGTTAAGCACTTTCTCTGCCTTCAGGACATCCCAATGCAACCTGTGGCCAAAGAGGCCCAACACTTTTGCAGGGCAGAAAACACAACAACCAATCTATTGAACATCGAACGTACAGAGCAGTACAGTCCCTTTAGCCCACAATGTTGTGCCAATCCTTTAATCTACTCCAAAATCAATCGAACCCTTCCCTCCCACATAGCCTTCCATCTTCCTTTCATCCATGTGTCCGAGTCTCTCAAACGCTACGAATGTATGTCTTTACCATCGTCTGTGTTCACGTACCCAGAACTTTCTATGTAAGCTACCTCTGACCTACTCTCTGCTTTCCTCCGATCACTTATGTCCCCTCACACAGTACTGTGCAGAAATCTTAGGCACATCTAAGATCTGGTTTATCAGGGACACAAGAGATTCTGCAGATGCTGGAAATCCAGAGCAACACACACACACAAGGAAATTAGCAGGTCAGGCAGCGTCTATAGGAAAGAATAAAAAAGTTGACGTTTCGGGCCGAGACCCTTCATCAGGTCCTGAGCCCGAAATGCTGACAGCTTGCTCTTGTCCATAAACGCTGCCTGACCTGCTGAGTTCCTCCAAGTGTGTGTGTGCACGTGTTGCTATATGTATCTAGGGTGCCTCAAACTTTTGCACAGTACAGTCGTGATTTTTATGGTTTGCATTGTACTGCTGCCACAAAAACCCCAAATTTCACGTTAAACCTGATTCTATTGTGGACTGAGAGGGGGAAGGGGGCAAGGAGAGGAGAATCATGGTTGGGAAAAAGGGAGTGAGCGGGAAGCAGTAGAGAGGCACTCAGTAATGACCAATAAACCAATAGTTTGGAATCAGGTGACTTTGCCCAGCGTCTCAAGGCTGGGTGTGTCTGTAACTGCACCACACCCCTGGCCTGGCCCTCTTTCTCTGCCACCTCCCACCCCTCCCGTGGTGCTCCTCCCTCGCCATTCCCATCATCCTTTACTCCCGCCAGATTTACAAAAATCGCTTTCCGCGCCACATTGACAAATGCAACAGTACAACGCTACTGACACCATCACTAAGCTTTTTTTTTTCCACCATTTCTTTGGATCTGGGCATCCTGACAAGATCAGCATCTATTGCTCAGCTGCTATTTCCCTCGAGAAAAACGGTGGAGGGCCAACCACGACCTGAAATGGCTTCTCCTGGTGTAGATGCTCCCATGGTGATATTAGGGTGGGACTTGCGGGATTTGGACCAGTAAGAATGAAGGGACAGTGATATTTTTCCATGCTTGCCCGCCCTGGTGAACTCCAACTTGAGGATCTGTGAGCAGTTTATTTGTGAGGATGTAATAATAATCTCGTTGATGACACCTTCCATCACAGCTGGTAATTAAGTGTATTGGTCTTGGCTTATTATTGCTGCCAATAGCAACGCCCAGTGAAAAGCATGCCTTGTGTATTGTTTGTACAGATCAAGTCATGACAGAGGTTGTCCTTGAGTCTGGTGGCGCATGCTTTCAGGCTCCTGCCCAATGGGAGGGGTCAGAAAGAGAATGGCCGGGATGGGTGGGGTCTTTGATTAAGCAGGCTGCTGGACAGAGGCAGTGACAAGTGTAGACAGGGCCCCTGATGGGGTGGCCGCTTCCTGTGATGCAGCAGCTCTCTGCTGTTCCCTGTAGTCGCACCTGGAGCAGCTGTCACACTAAGTCATGGTACAGACAGATAGAATGCTTTCTATAATGTGTTGTTAACAATTGGTTAGATCAACGGTCATCTGGCTGGTAATTTGCAGGAACTGCAAACCAAACAATTGGATAGATGCCAGTGTCAGGGCTGTAATTGAGACGGGATAGAAATGGTTGACCATTAAATCCTCGGCAATTTATGAAGAACTCTTGATATTTCTACAGATGTGAAACAATTCAGTTCAGGACTGTACAGGCCCTTCGTCCTATGTCGTTGTGCCAACCTTTTAACCTACTTCAAGATCAATGTAACCACTCCCTCCCACATGACCCCTTCTTTCATCCACAGAACAGTACAAATGGAATTATTAGTCTTGCCTCTAGCGTGGCGAACAGATATGTTTAATGGCTCATCTAAATGAAAACATCTCACCTGTACCCCCGAATGGCACTAACACTCCATATTCTTTTCCCCTTTATACTGCACCAGCCGTTGCCACTGGGCTATAAACGTGCAGGAGCAGTGTGTGGTTAAGTGCCGTGTTCAAGGACACACACACTGCCTCGGCTGAGGCTCGAACTAATGACCTTCAAATCGCTAGCCCAAAGCATTAACCACTTGGCCACCCGCCTACACTTCATATACCCATGAAGTAACAGTCTTCTGAAAACTGGAACCTCCACCAGGTCTACATGTGTGTGAGAGTGAGAATGAGAGAGAGGGTGGAACACGGAGGGTGGAAGAGGGAGAGGGGGGGACATGTAAGTGCCTTCAACAGGTTTCCAGGAGAGGTGGTAGATGCAGGTATGATACCAACGTTTAAGAGGCATGTAGACAGACACGTGAACAGGGAATGGGGAAATAAAGACCATGCGTGGACAGATGAGTAGTTTAAATTTACATTGTGGTTGGCTTCGACATGTTGGTTCACGTTCTGCACTCTTCTACGCTCCATGATGAAATTTCCTAATTTTGTATAAATCCATCTGCCTCGGGGATGCCCACAAGGAAAGGCCGGTGTGTGATTCCAGGCAGACCAATTGCTAACCATGCTCTGCAGGTGCTGCACATGAACAAACTCGGGGCAACGACGTGCGGACGGTTAAGTACTGACCTTGCCGGCAGTGATCGAGTTGGAACTCTGCAGTGGGATTGTTTACATCAGCAAAGTTAGCCTTGGGTTAAGTAAACAAATAGAGGGACAAGAAGCAGGAAATAAAAAAAATTACCTGCATTGTACAGCTGCCAAAATCAACAAATTTCACGATGCATGCTGGTGATATTAAACTCGATTCTGATACATGCTGGGATCCAGTCTGCATCAACACTTCCCCTGGTCGTTCTACACTCTCATCACCCTCTGAGTGAAGAGGCTCCTCCTCAGCTTCCACCTTTCACCCTTAATCCATGAGCGGGGGCAGGACAGTGCAGTGTCACTCAGTTTGAGTGTAAATAGGATGAACAAAATATCCCAAACGTTGCCGTCAGAACCCACACTGAGCAAATAAATAAAACTAGTTCATATCATTGGCCAGAGGCTAGAAAAACCTTGGGGACAGCGATGTTTAAAGGAGGAAGAGAAATTATCACCACAAGTGATTGCGACACCAGGATCTGACACCCTTACACCTGGGGTATGATAGTTTACACTGCAACCTGTGACAAGGTGTAGGTGGAAATCATTGGAAGTTCTTAGTGAGAGTAATTGATATTGACAGCACATGTGCACTATACTCTGCTGAAGAAAGGAACTATGGAGTCAGAATCAGGCAATTTCTCCCTCTTCTCTCTCCATTCCCCCCCTCCTCCTGGCTCCTATTCTACCCCTTCTCTTCTGCCCACCTGCCCGTCATCTCCCTCTGATGCCCCTCCTCTTCCTTTCCTTTCTCCCAAGGTCCACTGTCCTCTCCAATCAGATTCTTTCTTCTTCTTCTACATGCCTTTACCTCTTTCACCTATCACCTCCCAGCTTCTTACTTCACCTCAGCCTCACCCCACTCACCAGCCAGCTTGTACACCTCCTCTCCTCAACCCCCCGCCCCCGCCATCACCACCTTATTCTGCCCCTTCCGTTCCATTCCTGAGGTAGGGTCTCAGCCTGAAATATCAACTGTTTATTCATTTCCATAGATGCTGCCTGACCTGCTGCGTGCATGTGCGTGTTGCATTAGGTAACCCCACCACCTTTTGCGTGACTCTCAGGGGTTGCGTTGGCATGGGGGATGGTTTGGGGGGGAGGTTCTGAGGCGTTTCTGTCACAGCGTCCCCATCAGATAGAGTCAGTGCTGAAGTCACTGGCACTCAGACGCCTTGCAGAGCACACACTAAATTATTCATCAGTCTGAGACTGTGGATCTGCAAAGAACATCTCTGAGCCTGCTCCTTCCTTTCTGTTTACTCCAGTAAGAGTTCCTCAATCAACACTCGAGATCACAAGACATGGGAGCAGAATGAGACCATTTAGCCCGTCGAGTCTGCTCTGCCATTCCATCATGGCTGACCTATTGTCCCTCTCAACCCCATTCTCTAGCCTTCTACCAGTAACCTTTGGCACTCTTACTAATCCAGAACCTATCAACCTTTGCTTTAAATATACCCCATGACTTGGCCTCCACTGCCATCTGTGGCAATGAATTCCACAGATAGACCACCCTCTGGCTAAAGATATTCCTCCTCATCTCTGTTCTGAAGAGACACCCATGGTCTGAGACTCCCTCATCATGGGAACCATCCTCTCAATGTTCACTCTATCTAGGCCTTTCAATATTTGAAAGGTTTCAATGGGACCCCCCCCCCTTATTCTTCTGAACCCCAGTGAGTACAGGCCAAGAGCCATAAAATGGTCCTCATATTAACCTTTTCATTCCCAGGATCATTTCTGAGGACCTCCACTAGACCCTCCTCTTAAAGTACTTGATGAGTTTCAGACAGAACCATGAAAACAAAGTCTCTGCAGATTCAAGCAGACAGACTTTTGAGTCTGGGCTTTGAAATCTTCAGCTGCAGAAGTGAATCAGCGAGGGGTTCTGGTCAGTCCAGACCAAAGACGTGGAGCACGCCAGTTTCAGGTGCTCAGCTGCTTGTGAGTTCAAGTTTTCTATCCCCAGACCTGAACACCTGAATCTAGTCCAACACGATTCACTAGCAGGGGAGTCAATGGGCTGAATGGCCTAATTCTGCCCCTCTATCTTATGGTCTTAATATGGCATGGCTAGAAAGGATGGGGCATTCAAGGTTCAACTTCATTCACAGGAAGACGCAGATGATCCCATAGAATTACTCTGGAATATGCATACAACATAGAACATTACAGGCCACTCGGCCCTTGATGCTGTGCTAAACTTCTAACCTACTCCGAGATCAATCTAACCTTTCCCTCCCACATAGACCTCCATTTTTATATTATCTATGTACTCTTAAAAGAGTATCCATAAGAGACTCTTAAAAACATTTGCAAATTAGACGTACTGTGTAGAGCACTCCAACTGGCTACATCACCTTCTGGTATGGTGCGGGAGGCGATGCTACCGCGCAGGATCAAAGAAAGCTGCAGAGCCGTAAACTCAGCCAGCTGCATCATGGGCACCTTCAAGAAGCGACGCCTCAAAAAAGCGACATCAATCATTAAGGACCCGCATCACCCAGGACATGCCCTCTTCTCATTGCTACCATCAGTTAGGAGGTACAGGAGCCTGAAGGCACACACTCAACAGTTCAGGAACAGCTTCTTCCCCTCTGCCATCCGATCTCTGAATGGACATCGAACCCACAGGCACTACCTTACTCATTTTTTATTTCTATTTTTGCACTACTTAATTTAATTATTAAATTCTATTGTATTTCACCATTTTTCTATTATCATGTATTGCATTGTACTGCTGCTGCAAAGTGAACACATTTCACGAGATATGCCGGTGATATTAAACCTGATTCTGATTCCGTCATGCATCTGCCTCTGTCTCCGTCCCCGGCACTGTACTCCCTGCACCCATCACTCTGTGTTAAAAAAAAACCCTCTCTGACATCTGCCCTATACTTTCCACCAAACACCTTGACGTCTTCTCGTGTCAGCTATTTCTGCCCTGGTATAACAGACGCTGGATGTCTGCTCTATCGATGCTCTGTTGAGTTACCTGTCATCCCTCTTTACTTCATAGAGAAAAACCCTAGCTTCCTCAACCAGAGGTAACTCTGTTCTAAAAGGTTGCCCCTCAGTTTTGAGGCTATGCCCTCTAGTTCTGGATACCCCCACCACAGGAAACATCAAAGTTCATCTGCCATTTCTTTGTCCCCCATTACTACCTCACCAGCATCATTTTCCAGTGGTCCAATATCAACTCTCACTTCCCTTTTACTCGTTATAGAATTGAAAAAACTTTTAGTATACTCCTTTATATTATTGGCTAACTTGCCCTCATAATTCATCTTTTCACTTCTTATAGCTTCTTTAGTTGCCTTTTGTTGGCTTTTAAAAGCTTCCCAATCATCCAATTTCCCACTCACTTTTGCAACCTTATATGCTCTTTCCTTGGTTTTTATGCAGTCCTTAACTTCCCTTGTCAGCCACGGTTGCCTAGACCTACTATTTGAGAACATCTTTTGTGGGACATATCTATCCAGCACCTTGTGAACTATTTCCAGAAACTTCAGCCACCTCTGCTCTACTGTCATCCCCGGCAGTATCCCCCTCCAATCTATCTGGGCAAACTCCTCTCTCATGCCTCTGTAATTCCCTTTATTCCATCGCGATACTGATACATGTGACTTGTGCTTCTCCCTCTCAAACTGCGGTATGAATTTAATCGTATTATGATCACTGCCTCATATGGGTTCCTTTGCATTAAGCTTTGCATTAACAGGATCTGGGTTATTACACAACACCCAATCTAAGATAACCTTCCCCTAGGAGCTTTGCATTAACAGGATCTGGGTTATTACACAACACCCAATCTAAGATAACCTTCCCCTAGGAGCTTTGCATTAACAGGATCTGGGTTATTACACAACACCCAATCTAAGATAACCTTCCCCTAGGAGGCTCAAGCACAAGTTGCTCTAAAAAGCCATCTCGTAGGCATTCAACAAGTTCCCTCTCTTTTGATCTGACACCAACCTGATTTTCCCAATACCCCGACATATTGAAGTTCCCATTAGAATTGTATCATTACCCTTATTACGTGCCTTTTCCAGCTCCCTTTGCAATCTCAACCCCACATCTTGGCTACAATTTGAAGCCTATATATGATTCCCACATGTTTTTGTTTGTGTAGTTTCTTAATTCCACCCACAAAAATTCAACATTCTCTGACCTTACATCACTCTTTCTAGAGATGTACTTTCATCTCTTACCAACAAAGCCACACCACCGTCTTTGCCTTCTTGCCTGTCCTTTTGATACAAAGTATACACTTCGATGTCAAGCTCCCCACTATGGCCTTCTTTCAGCCACGACTTAGTGATGCCCACAACATCATTCCGACTAAACTCTAATTGCACCATGAGTTCGTCCATTTTATTCCAAATGCTATGCACGTTTAAATACAGCACCTTCAGTCCTGCAATCTGTGCACTTTTGAATTTTGCCTCTGTGGTACAATTTAACTCTTTGCTCCATCTGTATTTGTACCCATTCATTGGCTTGTCCTTCCTTACTTTCATGTTACACCCATCATCTACTTGTCAACCTGCTGGCTCATCTTCAGCTCTATCATACTGGTTCCCATCCCCTGCCATATTAGTTTAAACCACTCCCATGCTTTTGGTGCCAACATAGCATACTTATAACCTAGTAAATCTAATCTGTATGCCTTTGGAATGTGGGAGGAAACCAGAGCACCCGGAGTAAAACCCAGGTGGTCACGGGGAGAATGTCCAAACTCCTCACAGACAGTGAACCCCAATCAGTGATCACTAATGTTGTAAAGTGATTGAACTAACTGCTACGTTATTGTACTGCTCCTAGGAGCACCTGACAGAACTGTTGCACTTTTCTTTGGATGGTGACTACCAAATTGATAGCTGATTCACAGCAATTGAAAGCCCAGAACTCTCAACCAATTAGTTAACACCCTATTAGACAACAGAATAAGCACTGGCTGGAAAATAGACACAAGAGTTTCTGCAGATGCAGGTAATCTTGAGCAACAGACACACAATGCTGGAGGAACTCAGCAGATCAGATATCATCTATGGAGGGGAATAAACAGTTGACATTTCAGCCAAGGAATCCTGATGATGGGTCTCGGCCTGAAACATCAACTGTCTATTTCCATCCATAGATGCTGCCTCACCTGCCGAGTTCCTCCAGCAATTCGTGTGTGACTGGCTAGGCTAAAGTTGGTAGCTAATGCAGCACTAATTCATTGGTCCACAATTGGTTACATGGGCCAATTGTTTTGCTTCCCACCACTCTCCCCAAATGGAAATCAAAACCACCTTCAGGTTCTGAACACAGAACGAAGAATACGGACGACAACTCTAACCCACTGTGCTCGGCAAGTCCTCAGTCAGTTGGGCTTTAAGCCTCCCTATAATCTGCTGACATCTTTGCTTGAAAGATACCAATGATTGAAATCCTTCAATTAATTATATAGAATGAGGCGTGAGTGTTAACAGGCAGTCAGTGCCTCCACTATACTACACACATGCATGTGCACACTCACATATACAGTAATCACACATCTATACCCATATGTACAATATATACAGCGAAATGCTTAAGTACATGTGTACAAGCACCCATACATGTTTATGTATGTATATATTCAGACACAAGCATGCATGAACATATTTGTTTATGTATTTATTCATTTATTTACTTATTTATTTATTGAGATAAATAAATTCCCCTCTGCCATCCAATTTCTGAATGAGCATTGAGCTCATAACCTCACTGTTTTTATTTCTATTTTTTTGCACTACTTATTTAACTATTTAATATATATTTCTATATCTCCGTGTGTGTGTGTGTGTGTGTGTGTGTCTCTCTCTCTCTCTCTCACACACACACACACACACGCTTACTATAATTCAGTAAGGTTTTCTCACTATTATTCTGTATTGCAACACACTGCTGTTGCTAAGTTAACAAATTTCACGACAAGTGCTGGTGATGTTAAACCAGATATTTATTGAGATACGGCACAGAACAGGCCCTCCTGGCCTTCGAGCCACACCCCCAGCAAACCCTGATTTAACCCTAGCCTAATCATGGGACAACTTACAATGATCAATTAACCTGCTAACCGGTACGTCTTTGGACTGTGGGAGGAAACCGGAGCACCCGGAGGTATTCCACGGGGTCACAGGAAGAACGTATAAACTCCTTACAGGCAGCGGCGGGAATTGAACCTGGGTTGCTGTTATTGTAAAGCGTTGTGCTACCCACTACACCACCGTGCCACCCTGGTGCCCCTACTTTTTACACATGAGCACACACAAGCACATTTCGACATATGCAAATATATATGCATATATGTACATTGAAAGACACGTACAAACACCCTTATGCACATGTACATACACACGCACAGATGTGATTATGCACACATGCACATTATATATATTTACGCCCACACTCACATACAGATGTGTGAGCGCACGGGTACAAACATACATTTGTACACAACGCAAATGCACAGGTACACACACGTGCTCACAGGCACCCCCACAGCTTCAGGGGGTGTGGAAGGAGCAGCACAGAAGAGTGAATGATGCTCCCAATGTGAGGGGTGGAGGGTGGGCTTGGTGGGGAGTCAAAGTGTAGGAAAGGATCATTGGATTCACAGACTCGTTTGGCCGAATGGCCTAATTCTGCTCCTATATCTTATGTACAATTGTTATTTTCCCTGTGGTTTAATTTCCTGTTTGTTTGCTATTTTATATAATCACCAATACATCTGCAATCGTTCAGTGAACTTTCCGGCAATCGTAGATAGCTGAGTGGGTATTTTCCCGAAGCTTCTCAGTTTTTTCCCAGCAGCAAGCGTCACGTCACGTGAATCAGGTTAGTTGTTATCACTGGAACGTTGTTCTCTCCAATCTGATCATGAGACGACCACAACTTCTTTGTCTTCGTATTTCCTTCGTTCGTCCTTTGATCTTGTAGTGCTTAATAAAACCTCCATAAGCAACAAGCTTTATGCCTCATTCTCGACTCCTGAAGCAGGTTCGGACCACCATCATTGGGATCAAACAGGCTCGAGTGATACTGAGCACTGGTGTGAAGACAAAAGGCAAAGACCGACTGAGAGAGTCTTCCTGATATCAATAATGCAGCAGCCTAATGACCATTTGACGGAGACACTAATAGGAGGTTCAGCATTCCAGTGGTGGTTCATCCTGGGATAATTCACTACAGCTGCTGTTTAATTATAGCACCCAATGATCAGGTCTTCCTCTCTGCAGATTGATCATTCACTTGACACATCTCTGGGTGATTTTACACATGCACTCATCCCCTTGTGGAGAGGCAGAGGGCATTCGAACAGCAAGCACCGATATAGAGTTTCTGCAGATGATGGAAAGCAGTGAGCAACACAAACAAAATGCTGGAGGAACTCAGCAAGCTATGCTAATAACTCCAGATCTCTGTCTGAATCACTCACTTTTATTTCCCTACATAGATGCTGTCATATTTGCAGAGTTCCTCCAGCATTTTATGTGTGTTCCTTAAGGACTTAGAGTTTTCATCTATGTCCAACCCGTGCTGTCCCTGTCCTGGGAGTGTGTGATGGGACAGTGTAGAGGGAGCTTCACTCTGTATCTAACCCGTGCTGTCCCTGTCCTGGGAGTGTGTGATGGGACAGTGTAGAGGGAGCTTCACTCTGTATCTATCCCATGAGGGTGTAAAGGGAGCTGAAATCTGCATCTAACCCATCACTATTTTCCCTGGGATTGTGTTATAAAATATTAACGATAAAAAGATTAGCTTCACTTGCCACTTATGCATCAAAACATGCAGTGAAATGAGCTGTTTGCATCAAATCAAATTAGTGAGGATTGTGCTGAACAGCTTGCACGTGTCACAACACCTCTAACATAAGGGATCAGGAAAGGAGTAGTGATCTTTCAGAAAGTCTTGTGAACATCTAATCACTGATTGCATAAGTATTTAGCCCCCTTTAATAAGACCTCAATCCAATTGAGAATTTGTGGTTGGACTTGAAAAGGGGTGTCCACTCATGATCCCCCCAAAAAGGGGGGACTTGATAGAGGTATTTAAAATTATGAGGGGGATAGATAGAGTTGACGTGGATAGGCTGTTTCCACTGAGAATAGGGGAGATTCAAACAAGAGGACATGAGTTGTGACTTAAGGGGCAAAAGTTTAAGGGTAACATGAGGGGGAATCTCTTTACTCAGAGAGTGGTAGCTGTGTGGAATGAGCTTCCAGTAGGAGTGTTAGAGGCAGGTTCGATTTTGTCATTTAAAGCAAAATTGGATAGGTATATGGACAGGAAAGGAATGGAGGGTTATGGGCTGAGTGCAGGTCGGTGGGACTAGGTGAGAGTAAGCATTCGGCACGGACTAGAAGGGCTGAGATGGCCTGTTTCCATGCTGTAATTGTTATATGGTTATAACATGCCCACATCTCACTAATCCGAGCTTTAGAACGAGGGAGGAAACTGGAGCAGCTGGAGGAAACCCTTGCGGTGTTGCAGAGAACGTACAAACTCCTTACTGAGGCACAGCCCAATCTTACGGCTGGCGTTGTAAAGTGGTCGCGGTAACTGTGATGTCACCCATGCTATTAAAATATTAAATATTAAAGTCTAGAAGATAATTGGATATATTGAGAACTGACATGTTGTTGGAAGCCCTGGTCAGCAATAGGTTAACAAGAAAGCAGAAGTGCTGTTTAAATATCTTTGCTGCAGAATCAATCAACTTTAGCATAAATCTAACCTGTGACAAAGAACATCTGGTGTCCCAGCGCTTCAGCTGTGCATGATGCTCACGGGTGCAGTGTACCGACAGACATTTCAACACATACACACTGTGCCGCTGTGGAGAACCACAGCATCTCACAGCGCTAACACTCCGCTGCCACACAGTAAAATCAGACCCGCAGGACTGCGGCGGGCGGCACGAGAGTGGACTGGTTAGCGTCACGCAACTGCAGCTTGGGGCGTCGGAGTTTGGGGCTCGTTTCTGGCATTGTCTAAAAGGAGTTTGAACGATGTCGCCGTGACCCTGTGGGTTTCCTCTGAGTGCTCCAGTTTCCTCCCACAGTCCAAAGAATTACTGGTTAGTAGGTTAATTGGTCATTGTAAATTGTCCTATGATTAGGCTGAAGTGATGCGGCTCATTGAGCTGGAAGGACCAAATTCCATGCTATATCTCCAAAAAATATATATCTCAGGTATTTCCTCACTGATACCCTACACTCCTCAGTTTCAATTAGATTTAAGAATATTCCTCCAGCCCTGACACCCGAGAGTTATCACAGAGAGAAGGGAACTTTAGATGGTCTCAGGTTAATGCAGGGAGGAAGATGGTGGCTGGCTGGGACTGGTGGTTGGGTGGGAGTGCCTGGGGTGATTGAGTTTGAGGACACAAAGGCATGGCAGAGGGTTTCAGCAGGAGGTGAGATGAGGCAACGTTAGACATGGGGATCACGGACATGGGCGCTGGATCAATAAGCAAGATGCTGGATGAACTCAGCAGGTCAGGCAGCATCTGTGGAGAGAAATTGAGCGAATCAATAAGCTTCGAAACCTGGGCCTCCGTACTTCCCTCTGCAATTGGATCCTTAACTTCCTCACCGGGAGGCCACGGTCTGCGAGGATCTGAAACAACATCTCTTCCTCGCTGACAATCACATCTTAAGAATGCATGGTTCGCCCATCGCTCGACTCTCTCTACACCCAAGACTGCGTGGCTAGGCACAGCTCCAAGGCCATCCATTCCTCCAGCCCATGACACAACTATTGTTGGCGGTACGTCAGATGGGGACAAGCAGGGATGCAGAAATGAGACAGACCAGCTACTTGAGTGTTGTCACAACACATATATCTCAGTGATAATAAACCTGATTCTGAGAGTGGATATCTTATGGATTGAGATCCTACATCTGGGCTACAGATGTTGGAGTTGGATAGGATCATGGATTCCATTGGTCCTCCTTTCTTTCCTATCAGATTTCGTCATCTGCAGCATCTTCCACATGAACCTAAAACATCAACTGCCCCTTTCCCTCCACAGACGCTGCCTGACCCGCTGAGTTCCTCCAGCACCTTGCGGACTGCTCCGGTTACCAGTACCTGCAGCTCCGTGAGCTTCTGTGGGAACCGTATCAGTGTCCATGAACAGCAGGCGTCCCACTCAAACTGCGGGAGGAACCCAGCAGACCGGGCCTGTGGCTTTGCATCTGCAGATTTTCCCAACCCAACCCCATCCGTGAATGATCCTGATTCAGATTCAGTGATCAGATGTGGATCGAAATACACAGTGAAGTGTGTATTAACTTAAGGGTTTGCTGAGGGTGGCCCACAAGTGTCACTGTACAACACAGCGTGCTCACGATGCTCGGCAGAACCACACAGAACACAACGGACAACAAAACAACATCTGCAAAAAAATAACTCTCTTCTCTCTCCGACCCTCCCTTCCATCCAGACGCATGAACAGTTCTCCAACTCCAGGTCAGGCATTGGGGCTTGCAGGCTGCAGCTATGGACTACAACTTCCCCAGACTTGCAATTAACCTTCGGGCTTTGATCTTCAGTAGTGACCCTCAGACTAGTCAGTGATGCGACTCCGTGACTTGAACGTTGAGCGCACTGACCGGCCATCATGCCTTCAGCTCACACGACCGTGCACTGACCCGGGACAGCCCAGCAAGCGTGAATGCCCTTTGTCCACATGTCTACATCACTGGCATTCTAACTGCAGAGTGGAGGCCTGGGCTTCAGGAGAACTCGCACAACTCACATCCCCCCTTTACATCGGCAGCACAGCCCTGGAAACTGTGGGCAGTTTCAAACTCCGGGGAGCGCACATCAAACACAACATCTCATGGTTCCAGAATGCACCCTACACAGTCAAAAAAAGCTCACCAATGCCTTTATCTCCTGAGGAGGCTGAAGAAAGCTGGACTATGCACATCTATACTCACCTCATTCTGCAGATGCACAGCAGAGAACATCCCTACAAGCTGCGTCACTGCCTGGTACGGAAACTGCACACTGGCAGACAGAAAGACTCTACAACGCGTAATCAAAACTGCTCAATGCATCACTGGCACCAGCCCACCTCCCATTAAGGACATATACACAGAAAGGTGCAGGAAAAGGTCCAGTAACATCATGAAGAATCCCACTCACCCTGCTCATGGACTGTTTGTCCCACTCCCATCAGGGAGGAGGCTACATAGCATCCACACCAGGACCACCAGACTCAAAAAGTTACTTTCTCCAAGCGGTAAGGCTGACCAACACCTCTACCCATCAACTCCACCACTACTTTATTTCCTGTCAGTCACCTTATCTACAGCCTAGCCTCACTCTATGGACAATGTGTGTATATAAGCTATCGTATGTATTTATATTTATTGTGTTTCTTCATTATTATTATGTTCTTTATGTTTTGTGCTTTTTTTGTGGTGCATCAGATCCAGAGCAACAGTTATTTTGTTCTCCTTACACTTGTGTACAGGAAGTGACGTGAAACAATCTTGAATCTAGAACCTTGAGATGTGCAAATAAGAGGGGCCCTGGAAGCAGAGTCACTTTTGATAGACTTGGTGATTTCAGTGTGGGAGCATTATGAACCGAAGGTATCTGGGTGGGAGAAAGAGGCTGGCAGTGGATTATATTTAGAGAAATCAGAAAATGCTTGAATATCAAAGAGCAGCAGAGGGGCCCAGCTGGTACAGCCACAGCCTCACCATCTAGGAGACCAGGTTCAATCCTGAACTTCGGCACTGTTCTGAAAGTTGAAGCCTAAAGGTCAATCAGAAGTCCAGAGTGATTGGCCCCACCCCTGGGTCTTTCACTCTGTGAGAGCAATGGGCACGTTCGAGGCCTGATATCTGCGAGTCCACTCGAGGCTGGAGGAACAGAGGTGGCCTTTTCCGGATTGGAAGACTATATGTGAGAGGGAGTGTATGGGAGAGAGGAAAGGGGCTAATTCGACTGTTGTTGTTTTTCTGCAGTTGTTCTGTTGTTATTGTTGTTTGTGATGTTCTACTGGATACTTTTGGCATGTTATGTCGGTGCTGGAATGTGCGGCCACATCGTTAGATTGTGTTATTCGTTAACTCAAACAATGCAATTCACTGTATGTTTCAATGTACGTGTGATAAATAAGTCAGGATCGGAATCTGACTCTGTCTTTATTGAGTTTGCACATCTTCCCAGTGACCTCACGGGTTTCCCATGTGAGCTCCAGTTCCCTCCCACATCCCCCAATGTTCAAAGTAAATTTCTTATCAAAGTACATGTACGTCACTATACCTCGGGATTCATTTTCTTGCAGGCATTCATGGTAAAACAAGAAATACAATAGAATCAGTGAAGAACTACACACAAAGACTGACAAACAATCGATGTACGGCACTACACCTCAGGAGAAGGAAACAAACAGTGCAAATAAAAAAAATGAAACAGTGGATTCTGGTTAATGGAGCCATTGGCTTATCAGGGCAGCCTCTTATTTGGGACAACTCTTAAAGAACAAAGAACCCTGTGGCCACCTCAGTAATCGTTATCTCGTTTTGGATGCGGTCGAGGGGGGTGTCCTGACAGAGGATGGCCATGGTGATCGGGTCTCTGGCACTGAGCCTTGTTCCGTGGTGCAGAAGGAAGAGAAGATGATGAGGAACGCGGTAGTCATAGGGGATTCCATAGTGAGGGGAACAGACAGGAGGTTCTGTCGGCCTGATAGAGATACCTGCATGGTGTGTTGCCTCCCAGGTACCAGGGGAATGGGATATCTCGGATCGGGTGCACAGTATTCTGAAGGGAGTGGGTGAACAGCCAGAAGTCTTGGTACACATTGCTACCTATGACATAGGCAGAAAAAGGGAGGAGGTCCTGAAGAGAAAATTCAGGGAGTTAGGTAGAAGCTGAAAAGCAGGACCTCCAGGGTAGTAATCTCAGGATTGCTGCCTGTGCCACGTGCTAGCGACTGCAAGAATAGCATGATCAGGTGTATTAATATGTGGTTGATAGACTGGTGTAGGGGGCAGGGCTTCAAATTCCTGGATCACTAGGGCCTCTTCTGGGGGAGGTATGACCTGGTTACACCTGAAATCAAAGGAGTCCAATATCCTAGTAGGAAAGTTTAATAGAGCTGTTAGGGAGGGTTTAAACTATTTGGCAGGGGGATGGGAACTGGAGAGATAGGATTGAGGAAGGGGAAAACAGAAATAAATCAAAGATAGCGTGCAACAGAGATTATAGAAAGAACAGGCAGGAGATGAGGCTTAATCACAGCCAGTGGCATGAGTTACAGGGCAATAGAGGCATGGTGCAGTTAAAACAGAAAGCAACAAATACTGGACTGAGAGTGTTGTATTTGAATGCACGCAGCATAAGGAATAAAATGGATGATCTTGAAATTCAGCTGCAGATCGGTAAATATGACGTTGCGGCCATCTCTGAAACTTGGCTAAAGGATGGCTATCATTGGGAACTGAACGTCCAAGGACATACGGTGTATCGGAAAGATAGGTTAGCAGGCAGAGGGGGCGGTGTGGCTCTGTGTATAAGAAATAATGTTAAATCATTAGAAAGAGATTAAATAGGATTGGAAGGTGCAGAGTCTCTGTGGGTTGAGTTAAGAAATGACAAGGGTAAAAGGACCCTAATGGCAGTTGTATACAGGCCTCCAATCAGCAGCTGGGATGTGGATTACAAATTACAGAAGGAGGTAGAAAAGGCGTGTGAGAAGAGCAATGTCATGATAATCGTTGGGGACTTTAACACGAAAGTGGATTGGGAAAACCAGGTCAGTTCTGGACATCAAGAGAGAGAATTTGTAGAATGTCGAAGGGATGGCTCTTTCGAACAGCTTGTTGTTGAGCCCACCAGGGGATCGGCTGTGCTGGATTGGGTGCTGTGCTATGATCCGGAGGTGATAAGAGAGCTGAGGGTTAAGGAACCCTTAGGGAACAGAAATCACAATATGATCGAGTTCACTTTGATATTTGAGAGGGAAAAGATAAAATCCAATGTGTCTGTATTTCAGTGGAATAAAGGAAGTTACAATGGCATGAGAGGGGAACTGGCCGAAGTTGACCGGAAAGGGACACTGGCAGGAAGGACAGCAGAGCAGCAATGGGAAGTGCAAGACAGATATATTCCAAATAGGAAGAAATTTTGAAAGGGAAGAAGGACAGTACCGTGGCTGACAAGTGAAGTCAGAGCCAAAGTAAAAAAACAGAGAGGGCATACAAGGAAGCCAGAGCTAGTGGGAAGATAGAGGATTGGGGAGCTTTTAAAAACCTGCAGAAGGAAACTAAGAAGGTCATTAGGAAGGACAAGATGATTTATGAAAGGAAGCCGGGAACTAATATCAAAGAAGATACTAAAAGCTTTTTTAAGTATATAAATGATAAAAAGTGAGTTGAGGGTAGATATAGGACCAATACAAAATGATGCTGGAAATACTGTAATGAGAGATGCAGAGATGGCAGAGGAACTGAATGCATATTTTGTATCAGTCTTCACAGTGGAAATGTCTGCAGTATACTGGACATTCAAGGGTGTCGGAGGTGAAGTTTGCGCAGTGAGAATTATGACTGAGAAAGTACTCAGGAAGCTTAATGGTCTGAGGGTGGATAAATCTCCTAGACCCGATGGAATGCACCCTTGGATTCTGAAAGAAGTAGCTGGAGAGATTGTGGAGGTATTAACGATGATCTTTCAAGAATTGATAGATTCTGGCATTGTACTGGATGACTGGAAAATTGCAAATGTTGCTCCGCTATCTAAGAAGGTTGGGAGGCAGCAGAAAGGAAACTATAGACCTGTTAGCCTGACATCAGTGGTTGGGAAGTTTTTGGAATCGATTGTTAGGGATGAGATTACGGAGTACCTGAAGGTACACGACAAGATAGGCCAAAGCCCTCATGGTTTCCTGAAAGGAAAATCCTGCCTGACAAACCTTCTGCAATACTTTGAGGAACTTACAAGCAGGGTAGACAAAGGAGATGCAGTAGATGTGGTGTACTTGGATTTTCATAAGGCCTTTGACAAGGTGCTGCATATGAGACTGCTTAGCAAGATAAGAGCCCATGGAATTACAGGGGAGTTACTAGCGTGGGTGGAGCATTGGCTGATCGGCAGAAAGCAGACAGTGGGAATAAAGGGATCCTATTCTGGTTGGCTGCCGGTTACCAGTGGAGTTTCACAGGGGTTGGTGTTGGGATCGCTGCTTTTTACGATGTATGTCAACGATTTGGACTATGGTATTAATGGATTGGTGGCTAAATTTGCTGATGATACAAAGATAGGTGGAGGAGCGGGTAGTGCTGAGGAAAAAGAGAGACTTAGATAGTTTAGGGGAATGGGCAGACTTTTATTTAGATGGGGAGAGAATTCAAAATGCAGAGAGGCAAAGGGACTTGGGAGACCTTGTGCATGATACCCTAAAGGTTGGCATTCATTTCTAGGGGTATAGAATATAAGAGCAGGGATGTGATGTTGAGACTCTATAAGGCACTCGTGAGGCCACACTTGGAGTATTATGTGCAGTTTTGGGTATCTTATTTTAGAAATGATATACTGACATTGGAGGGGGTTCAGAGAAGATTCATGAGAATGATTCCAGGAATGAAAGGGTTACCACATGAGGAATATCTGGCAGCTCTTGGCTGTATTCCCTGGAGTTCAGGAGAATGAGGGGGAATCTCATAGAAACATTCCGAATGTTAAAAGGCCTGAACAGATTACATATGGCAAAGTTATTTCCCATGGTAGGGGATTCTAGGACAAGCGGGCACAATTTCAGGATTGAAGGATGTCCATTTAGAACTGAGATGCGGAGAAATTACTTTAGTCAGAGGGTGGTAAATCTGTGGAATTTGTTGCCACAAGTGGCTGTGGAGGCCAAGTCATTGGGTGCATTTAAGGGAAAGATAGATAGTTTTTTGATTAGCCAAGGCATCAAAAGGTATGGGGTGAAAACAGGGGAATGGGGATGACTGGAAGAATTGGATCAGCCCATGATTGAATGGTGGAGCAAACTCGATGGGCTGAATGGCCTACTTCTGCTCCTATATCTTATGGTCTTATGAAAGTGAAACAATTTCACTACAACTATTTAGGAACTACAAAGAGATTGAAGGTATCGAATACAATCTTGAATGTTACAATGAAAACGAAAACTTGGAGGATGCAATCGTCAAAAACATTGTATGAAGGCAGTACAATGTCTGCACTGATCTTGTTCATTGCATACATGATGAAGTTCTCCATCGATAACTATTAGGAAATAATAGAGTTTTATAGTACTGTAGTACTATTGGTAGTGTTCCAATTTGTTCTGTATTTTAGTACATACTTTGTTACTCAATTTATCTTTTTTTTTTAATACATTTTTAACTATTTCCATGAAACCTTGGCTAATTGGGGCAGCTACTTTTTTGGGCCAAATTGTACTGGTCCCAATGTGTCCCTATTAATGGGATTCCTCTGTATATAAATAATATTGAGAACAAGAGTTGTAGAGTCCTTGAAAGTGGGTCCATAAGTTGCAGAATCAGTTCAGGGGTGTGGGGAGTGAAGTTATCCACGTTGGTTCAGGAGCTGATAATTGAAGGGTAATAACTGTTCCTGAACTGGGTGGTGGGGGAACCTAAGGCTCCTGTATCGCCCTGTTGGTAGTGGCAGTGAGAAGGGAGCATGGCCTTGATGACGGATGCAGCTTTCTTGTAGCTCCTTGTAGACGGGCTCCATGGTGTGGGGGGGCGGTCTTTACCAGTGATGGATGTATGGGTTGGTGGGTGAGTTAGCCACTGTAAATTGCCCCCTTCCCCATATGTAAGTGTGTGGTAGATACTGAGATGAGTTGAATGGAATGTGAGGAGAATAAAAAATGGGAATCAGGTTCAAGTTCATTATTATTGATTTGTACTACTGTGAAATTTACATTACCCCAGCAGTACCAAGATATGAAATTTCTAAATATTACGAAGTAACTAATGCATGAAAAGGAATAATGAGGTTGTGCTCATGACAACACACACAAAATGCTGGAGGAACTCAGCAGGTTAGGCATCATCAATGGATTTGGTTCATGGCGCAATATTCTGGTGGCCCAAAACATCAACTGTTTATTCATTTTCATAGATGCCACATGACCTGCTGAGTTCCTCCAGCATTTTGTGTGTGTTGCTTTGGATTTCCAGCATCTGCAGAATCACTGGTGTTTATACTGTTTATGAGTTCATGGAATTAATGTAGGATTCATCTAAACGGGGATAGTGGTCAGCACAGACTCGATGGGCTGATAGGTCTGATGGATCCTAGTCTCCATATTTTAATAAAAGGAAAAATAATTTTTTTTTGCAAAATATGGTTATAAACAACCATTTATTTCCCTTCAAACAAATGGATTATGAGGATATTTGACCCCGAATGACATTATTATTCCACAGGGTTACAACCCACCATGACTGTACTAGCTCTTGGATCTGAATAGACCTCAGCCTGGTTTTCCCCCATATGCATTCTTTCTAAAACTGCTCCAATTCCCTTTGGAAAGTCAGCATAGAATCTGCTTATAAAAAGAAAATGACTATCACCAACAGCGGGAAATCGAAAATAAAAACAGAAAATGCTGGAAATACTCACCAGGTCAATGGTTCCTGTGGAGTGAACTAATAGTCCAATACCTTCTTATTTTCTCCACAGTCGCATCAACTCCCCCAGATTCTACCACATTCCTGCACACCAGAAGCAATCTACAGTGGCTAACAGTGGGATTACCTACCGAATATTGTAAAGCCTAGACAGAGTGGACGTGGAGAGGGTGTTTCCTATGATGGGCGAGTCTCGAACAAGAGGGTGCAGCCTTGGAATAGAAAAACGTCCCTTTAGAACAGAGATGAGGAGGAATTTCTTTACCCAGGGGGTGGTGAATTTGTGGGATTCATTGTCACAGAGGGCTGTAGAGGCCAAGTCATTGGGTATATTTAAAGTGGAGGTTGATAGGTTCTCAGTTATGAAGGGTGTCAAGGTTATGGAGAGAAGGAAGGAGAATGGGGTTGAGAGGGATAATAAATCAGCCGTGATGGAATGGCTGAGCAGGCTCAATGGGTCAATGGCCTAATTCTACTCCTATGTCTTATAGTCTAATACTTCATGTTGAAGGATATCTGAGTATTTCTGGTATTTTCTATTTCTGTTTTAGAATCTGCCACCACTGGCAAAAGCTACCCCCTGAAGGGAAGGAATCCTTTCCTCCTGAGCCCTTCCACCTCACGAGTCGATCACTTGAAATCAGTGTCCTCTGGTCATTGGCCCTATTGCTAGAGGAAACAGTTCCTTCTTGATCGCCTTTGAAAGCTCTTCATGAGTCAGTCAAAGCCCCCACCAAACAGTGGGGCAGCAGAGAGATCCGTGTCCTCGCAGATCCAGTGATCTGGGGTCAACCGTGAGTGTCGGTACTGTCTGCTTTCTCCCTGTGACCATGTGGCTGTTCCAGATTCCTCCTATACAGAGTCACAAAGCAATACAGGCTATTCGGCCCATCCAATCCATGCCCACTAAGGTGCCCACCCGGCTAGTCCCAGATTTCCTGTATTCAGCCCACACCCCTCCAGGCCCCTCCACTCCACGTCCCTATCAGAGTGCCTCTTAGATGATATTATTGTACCTGCACCATCCTCTTCCTCTGGCAGCTCATTCCACATACTTGCCACCCTCTATTTGAAATAGTTGCCCCTCAGGACCCTTATAAAACCTATGCCCCTCATTTTGGACTCCTCTACCCTGGGGAAATGGCTGTTACCTCATAGATGCCTCCCTAACTTCACACACTTCCTTAAGTTTGCCCCTCATTCTCATACAGTCCAAGGAATAAAGACCCAGCCTGGTCAAACCTCTCCCTATAACTCAGGCTCTCGAGCCCTAGCAACCTCCTTGCAAATCTTCTCTGCACTCCTTCCAGGTTTAACACTCCAGAGAACGTCGGTTCAAATCCCACCACGACAACTGTGAAATTTAATTTCAGTCCGTAATCTAGTTTTAACACAAAAATAGCTGGTTTTAGAATGATGATTACAGAACAACCAGATTGTCATAAAAAGCCATCTGGTCCACTGATGAGGCAGAGATCTGCCAACCTTTCATGGCATGGCTTAATGCGAATGCAGTCTGAAATATTCCAGGCAGTCACAGCCATAGGGTAAATGATGTTGATTCTGCTAGTGATACACACAAACTGAAAGCATCTATCAAGGCCCTTGCCTTTCCCAAACCATCTAATTATCATTTACGCTTGGTCACCAAGTCTCATTCCTCTCCGAATATTTTAGTTACCCCTCCGTCTCTCCCTGTTTGCTTCCCTCTTATCTCACCATGCTCACCTCTGTTCTCCCTCTTCCCTCTTTCATTCTCTCTCTCCCCCACATGCTCCCTTCTTTTTGTTGCCCCCCTTCCCCTCTTTAGATCTCTCCTCTCTCCCCCCACCACACTCACGCTCTCAAGCACGCACACGCACAGCCTGTCTCTCTCTCCACCATGCTTCTCTCGTCACTCTTTCCGGACACTCCCTAAGGCAGAGCACCCTGCATCAGTTCTTATCCTGTAACAATGCCCCCCCCCCCCCGAAGCACCTGGTGACATTTCACCACTTTAAAAGGTAGAACATAAATGCAACTTTTTCTTTGATGTTGCATCCTGTCGAACCAGTTAGAACTTATTGACAGACCCACTGAAGCCAGTGACAGGGACTAATTCAATGTAAGGTCTGATGAAGCAGCTTGCAGGAAGTTTCGAAAGAAAAATGATGTTATTAACTATTCTTAGATGGCCGTGTTTTAATTAGGGATTGAATATTTTATGGGATTATATTCCCTTTAGATCTTGGCTTTCTGCCATTTCTCAGACTCACTAATTTGATGTTTCATATTTATACCAGAGACATGATGTCAAGGCATCAGTCACTTTCAAATCAACTGTTTTCCCTTCACTTGCCATACAAATGAATAATTTAACCAGAATGATCCAGGACAGGGACAGCACAGGTTAGATACAGAGTGAAGCTCCCTCTACACTGTCCCATCACACACTCCCAGGACAGGGACAGCACGGGTTAGATACAGAGTGAAGCTCCCTCTACACTGTCCCATCACACACTCCCAGGACAGGGACAGCACGGGTTAGATACAGAGTGAATCTCCCTCTACACTGTCCCATCACACACTCCCAGGACAGGGACAGCACGGGTTAGATACAGAGTGAAGCTCCCTCTACACTGTCCCATCACACACTCCCAGGACAGGGACAGCATGGGTTAGACACAGAGTGAAGCTCCCTCTACACTGTCCCATCACACACTCCCAGGACAGGGACAGCACGGGTTAGATACAGAGTGAAGCTCCCTCTACACTGTCCCATCACACACTCCCAGGACAGGTTTAACAGAGATAAAGTTCCATCATAGTTACTGGATCTGCCAAAAGCCCAGGCTGGTTGATCCAGCTGAAATCCTGTCCTAGTTTGAGTAATCAAACCTACCCAGATTTTTGATGGAAATCACCGGCCTCAGCAGCACTGACCATAAACTGAACGTTGGACATAAACACCCATCTGGTTCATCGTTGGCCTTCAGGAAAGGGCCTCTGTCACTCTCATTGCAGCTGTCCTAACTACACAGAAAAATCACTTGTACCAGACCAGTGCTTCCCTCTGTCAGCCAGTGCCACTGAAAGAGGTGAAGTGATTCAACTTGAGGAGAAAGCCTAAATGTAATTACCCTTATAATTTTGAGTATCTCTACAAGATCTCCCAACACTCTTCACACCCCCCACAACCATTCTCCAATGCTTAAAGGAGTAAAATCCTAACCTATTCAACCTTCCCCTCTAACTCAGGTCCTCAAGCCCTGGCAACGTCCTTGTAAATATTCTCCAAGTCATAGAGAGATACAGAACAGAAACATGCCCTTCAGCCCATCATGCCCATGCTGACCATTAACTGCCCATTGGCACTAATCCTATCGTTATGGCATTAGTGGAATCTATTGTTCCATTTTATTCACACATTTTCAAACATGCTGGCAGATGTCTACAGATGTACCATGGAGAGCATTTTGACTGGCTGCACCACCGCGGGTGGGGAAGCTAAAGCACAAGGAACTAAGTAAGTTGCAGAGAATTGCGAACTTAGTTATTACGGGCATCAGCCACCATACTGAACCGGGCATCTTCGAGGAGTGGTGCCTCAAAAAGGCAGCGCCCATCACTAGGTAGCCCCATCACCCAGGACAGGCCTCCTTCTCGTTGCCACCATCAGGATGGAGCTACAGGAGCCTGAAGACACACACTCAACGATTCAGGAACAGCTTCTTCCCCTCTGCCATCAGGGAGGAGGTACAGGAGCCTGAAGACACACACTCAGCGATTCAGGAACAGCTTCTTCCCCTCTGCCATCCGATTCCCAAATGGACATTGGACCCATGAACACTACCTCACTACTTCTTAATTTTTATTTTTGCACTACTTATATAATCGTTAGACTAAACATTTGTTTATTTATATATTACCGTAATTCAGTTGTTTTCTCTACTGTTATGTATAACATTGCTGCCGCAAAAACAAATTTTACGACACACTTGGCGATATTGAACGTGATTCTGATAGGCTGACTCTCCCTAGATTCCGGCCCTCGCCTCCAAGCTGGGATGGTCTACAGTGGCCCAGTAACCTTCCAATGTGTACATCTCAGAGGTGGGAGAAAAACTGAGCACTTGGAGGAAGTGGAGAATGGCGTCGGGGCTGAGGTCAGGTGAAATTTATTATCAATCAGGTACGTCACCATGTACTATCCTGAGATTCTTGCAGGAAAATAAAGAAATGCAATGGAATTTTCGAAAAACTACACAAAGACGGACAAACAAAGGGAGACAAATTGTGCACATTTTTAAAAATACCGGCAAAATGAGTTGTAAAAGTCCTTGTAAGTGGGTCTGTAAGCTGTGGGGTGAGTTCAGAGGTGAAGTTACCCAGCCAGGTTTAGTAGCCCGATGCTTGCGGAGAGACAGTGCCTCTGCTGTCTGCCCGCTATCCAGCTGGCTCCACGCTGTGCCATGGAGCAGATCCAGCACCGCCACTGCACCAACTGGCACTTGGCGCTATCAGGCACATCTTGCCCGGTCACGGTATGAAACAGAAACGGAACTACGATAGCCGCAAAGCCTCTCATCAAACACACCTTACACACGGACTGTATACATTCAATACCGCGGAAACCTCGCTCGCTCCATCCTGTTCCACACAGCACCCACACAAGATTTAACATGGTGTAAAGCTTGCTCCACACTGTCCCACCAGACATGTTCCAGTAGACTGTAAGGAGACAGTACTTCAAAGCTCACTCCACACCGGGCGATAAAACAAACTCAACACGGACAGAATCCGTGAAGAACAAAGCTCTGATTCCACACAAAGTGGTGTCGGCCCCTTTAACATCAGAACTGATGAATTGTACCACAGTGGGTGGTACAAGACGCCCCAGTCACCGAGGATTGGCCCCAGCGCCCCTATCGAACCTTGCTGTTAATCTCTACCCTCCCAACTCCAACCGTGTCGGGGTGGGTGAAGAGAGATGGAAGGGTAGGGTTGCAGCAAAGATTCGGCAACCCTTTGCAAGGAGGTTATAAAACAGAGTCAACTATACTTGGGGGGGGGCGCAAAAAGACACCCACCACCCAAATCCCATCTGACACCCCCCACAAAAAAATCTCCCTTCAGTCTTGCATTCTCTACCGTGCTCTGCGTAAGGTGAGGTTACGGGAGGAACATTAAAATAGATTTCTCATTAAGATAACTAAATTCACATCACCGCTAATTGTACAGTTAATATAACCATAATTTCACCGTTTGGTAGATATTACGGCAGAGTAAGGGTATTCACCCTCCATCCCCGTTGTAACACTTTCAAAAAGCTCTCCCATCACTCCGGGTTCTCCTGTCTCCTTGTCAAATAGCCACACATCAGAGACTCGAGCAGGAAGGGGGAAAGACCACGAAGGGACATGACCTGAAACAAAAGCTCTCCTACCTTGGCTCAAAGTGCCGGTCAGAAACCTGAAGAAGAAGCGGGCTACTTTAGTCAGCTGCCTCTTGCACCGTCTCCTGCAGACGCTCATTCTGCTCGCAGGTTGAGAGAGATGGATTTGCAAATAAATGTGTGTAAAAACAATTATCTTCTGCGATGGAGAGTTGACAGAATCATCAGTCGTGGGGAAGAGGTTCGATGAGGCACCCGGCGATTCCTGCTCTTCCCCTTCCTCGGTTTGATGTAAAAATGTCTTTCTTCTTGTCAAGACACCGAGTGTTCGATCATCTCCACTGCTATATTGCGGTCCCGGGTCTTAGAAGGCTGAGATTGTTTTATTTAAATTGACATTTCTTTCTTTCTCTCGTTCTCGTTCACTCTGCCCCTCTCTCTCGCTCCCTCTTCCTCGCCGTGGAGCTGCCAGCCCTCAAACCCCCTCACACACAACATCTGCTCGTGGTTTCGGCAAATTAAATACTAATACGGTTGCCAAGGGAACCGCAGACTCGATGGCTCATGTTAGCCTCACATCAGACCTAGCTTCAGCAAGCCATGAGCTTAGGGTATGGGGGTGTGTGTGTGGGTGTGTGTATCCTTGTAGGGCCTGTGTATGTTTGAGTGTGTGTGTGTATGATTGTGGGTGTCTCTCTATGAGTTTGTAGATTGCTTGTGTTCATGGGGTGTGTAAATTTGTGTGTGGTTGTGTGGTTTGTGTGTATGTGGGAGTTCTGTCTGGGTGCTGTTTTATATGTATGTGAGTGAAGGTGTGTTCTTTGTGTGTGTGTGCATACCTGATGAATATATGTACTTGTCCCTGTGTCTAAATATTTGTGTCCCTATGTATGTCTGTGTATGAGAGTGTGTATGTGGAACATGTCTGTGCATTTGTGAGTGTGTGCATGTCTATTTGTGTGTGTGTGTCTTTACAGTATATATGTTTTGTGTATGTGCATGTATATATGTTCATGTCTTTGCAGTTTGTACATTTTGTGTGTGTCTGTATACAGCTGTGTTTTATTTAATTCCCTTGATCAGTGTATCCCCAGCGTTAGACATTGCTGAAGCTGCTGCTGTTTCTGATCAGCCCCTCTGAATTAGGCAGAGTTGAAAATCATTAGGAACCTAGAATTAAAATACAATAAATGTGAGGTCATCCAAAGCCCTGGTTTTAGTGTCCTGTTTCACACCAGGACCCATTTACACATCTCCCTGGTGATTGGTGACCTACTTTGGCTTCCAGTCCGATAATAGACGAAATTTACAGTTACAGCCCTCCATAGATCCATTGCTGCCTTCTTCAACCTAACAACCCCCCAGCACAAATGGGGGGAGCTATGTGGGAGGGAAGGATTAGATTGAATTTGAAATTTAATGCTTGGTGTAACATCATGGGCTGAAGGGCTTGTACTGTGCTGTACTGTTCCAGACTACACTTTATTGGCAGACTGTGGATCCTTCAAACCTGGCCCTTTGTGTATCCTTCAAACCTGACCCTTTGTGGATCCTTCAAACCTGGCCCTTTGTGTATCCTTCAAACCTGACCCTTTGTGGATCCTTCAAACCTGGCCCTTTGTGGATCCTTCAAACCTGACCCTCTGTGTATCCTTCAAACCTGACCCTTTGTGTATCCTTCAAACCTGACCCTTTGTGGATCCTTCAGACCTGGCCCTTTGTGTATCCTTCAAACCTGACCCTTTGTGGATCCTTCAAACCTGGCCCTCTGTGTATCCTTCAAACCTGGCCCTCTGTGGATCCTTCAAACCTGACCCTTTGTGGATCCTTCAAACCTGACCCTTTCTTTCCTCGTCTGCAGCTTCCAGGTCTCCAGGCTCTGGGATTCCTGCCTCCCTGCTTGTCCTTCCTTCCACCTCAGAATCACATTCTCACCAATATATGTTGTGAAATGTTATTGTTTCGTGGCAGTCGTGCAGTGCAAAGACATAAATATCAAAGACATTGCAAAAATAAACAGTGTGGAAAAGGGATAATGAGGCAGTGTTCATGGACCATTCAGAAGTTTGATGGTGGAGAGGAAGAAGCTGTTCTAAAGCATTTGGTGTGGGGATGCAGTCTCTTGTACCTCCTCCCTGATTGCAATAATGAGAAGAAGACACATCCTAGATGACGAGGTCCTTTGTGGTGGATGTCACCTTCTCGAGGCAGTTTCTTTTGATGATGTCCTTGATGGTTGGAGGGCTGGGCCCATGATGGACCTGTTTGAGTCTGCAGCCTCCTGCAATGAACTGCATTGGAGTCTTCATACAAGGCTGTGATGCAACCAGTCAAAGGGCTCTCCACCATACATTTTGCACGTGTCTCCTTGGAGTCATGATGAAACCCTGATGAAGGGTTTTGGCCCGAATCGTCGTCACTACCTCCTCCCATAGACGCTGTCTGGCCTGCTGAGTTCTGCCAGCATTTTGTGTTTTTATATTCCTGTGTCACCTCTTACAGACCCAGTTCTTCCTGTCCTGTTCTCTGATTTCACCCACAGGCAAGGCTGCTACATATTCCCAGTCTGCTCCAAGGATCATCGCTTGTCGTGGTAGAGGGGCTTGTGAGTTCCTGAGGTCCCGAGGGCGATGCTGTTTGCCCGCTTATCCACCTGGTACTTAGCTCCTGGTAGGGTCACCCTGGTGGTAAGGTTAAGGGGGAGGTTCCAGGCAAAAAGTGGTCCAACCAAGACCTCAGTGGTGGAGCTGGTAGAAGGTAGAGCAGCGTTGAAAGCAGAGTGAAGGGTCCCCAGACGTATTGGACTCCCTACCACTGGACCCTGACCCCAATCTGTCAAGGTCTGCATGATGGTTGCCTGTGCATCAGCTTCCCCATGTTAAACAAAGTCACGCGCAGGCATCCTCCGGTAAGGGCATCCACCCTAACATTCTGGATTAAGTCCTGAGGCAATCTGGAAGTACCTGAGAATATGTGGATCCTGGATCATCCTGGGGACCCAGCAGCAGACAAACCCTTAGGAGAGCATCGTACTCAAGTATCTACACAGAGTTACACACTCACTGTTTACAGTTGAGAGTTGTGATATCTGTGGCTTATTTGTTTCAATTATAGTTTTAAGCTGTGAAAATGCACAGATGGATTGAAATACTCCTTCATGGTGACAGCCCAGAAATTACTGTTTCCAAATTTAAGATTTAGGGATTTGCACTAAATATTTTCCTGTGATTCAGCAATCAGCCTCCTCTGTAGGTTGCCCTTATGACCTCATCTGTAGAGTTTGGAAAAAAAGATGTGTAAGTTGGAAAGGATTTAGAAAAGATTCATGAGGATGTTGCCAGGACTTGAGGGCCCGAGGTATAGGGAGAGATTGGACAGGCTAGGACCTTATTCCTTGGAGCGGAGGAGAATGAGGGATGATCTTATACAGGCATATTAAATCATGAGCGTGAGTGTGTTTTTTCCCAGGGTTTGGGGAATCACAAACCAGAGGGCACAGGTTTAAGGTGAAAGGGGAGAGAATTAATATGAACCTGAGGGGCACCTTTTTCACCAGGAGGGTGGAATGTAGATGGAACAAGAGGCCAGAGGAAGTGGTGGATTCAGGTGCATTAACAATATTTGGAAGGAACTTGAACAAGTATGTGGATAGGAAAAGTTCAAATGGGATACGGGCCAAATGTGGACAAATGGAAAGAGTTTAGATGGACATCTTGGTTGGCATGGACTCTTCGAGCTTAAGGTCTTGCTTCCATACTGTACGACTGTAATCCTATCTGAATGAGCCCAAGCCACTCAATTACAGCCATGTCACCAATTAACCTACTAACCAGTACATCTTTGGAGTGTGGAGGAAACCAGAGCACCTGGAGGAAACCCACAGGCAGTCACAGGGAGAAGGTACAAAACCCTTATGGACACCAGCAGAAATAGCCTGGGTCACTGGAGCTCTAGTAATAAATTCTCCACATATTCATATCAACTCCGTGGATTTTACCCCTTATCTCGACACTAAGGGAAATTTAATGTGGCCATAAAACGTGCCAACCCACAGAACCAAAGATGCAAAGAAGGGCTTTTTCTCTTTGGAGTGAAAGATAATGAAATGTGACTTGACTGAGGTGTACAAGGGGCCCAGATAGAGTGGACAGAGACTCTTCTTTTCCAGGGCGGAAGTGGCTAATTTAAGGGTCACAACTTTGAGGTGATTGGAGGAAAGAATGGAGGGAATGTCAGAGGTAGGTTTTTTGACACAGAGAGTGAGTGTGGAACATATTGCTAAGAGTGGTGATAGAGGCACATACATTATGGAAATTTAAGAGACCTACTTGGATGAAGGAAAAAAATGGCCTATGTGGGAGGGAAGGGTTAGATTGATCTTAGAGGAGGTTAAAGAGTCAACACAACATTTTGGGCTGAAGGGTCCCTACTCTGCTGTAATGTTCTATATTCCATGGAAGAAAAGGAATCTGTTTTATCATTCAGAATGACTGCAGCTGCTCATCCAGCTCTCAGTGTGGGTATTACATCCTCTGCCTGCTGTTCTATCCTCTGATTCACAGCCTCTCTGAACACAGGGGCACTCTCTGTGTCTTTATTGACCTTGCTCAGTAACTAAACATCCCACACTTCACTGGGATACAGTATTCCCAAAGTTAACAGTGCTCAGATTATACTTCCCTTCAAAATAATATTAAATTACTATAAATTGTTTCTGGCTGAGATCCTTCAGAGCTGAGTCTCACTGATGTAGAGTAGGCCACATCAGGAGCACAGGATACAATACACCTCTTCCCCTCAGCTGCCCGTCTCCTCTCTTTGATTCTCCCCCTCGATCCCTTTCTTCCATGGCCCACTGTCTGCTCTCCTATCAGATTCCTTCGTCTTCAACCCTTTACCTCTTCGACCTATCACCTCCCAGCTTCTTTCATTCCCCCCTCCCCCAGCCACCTTACCTTCCTCCTCACCTGGGTTCACATCACCTGCCAGCTTGTATGCCTCCTCTCTGCCACCACCATCACGTTCTGGCTTCTCCACCCCTTTCCTTTCCAGTCCTGATGGTGCATCTCAGCCCGAAATGTTGACTGTTTATTCCCCTCCTTAGATGCTGCCAGACCTCCTGAATTCCTTCAGCAATTTTGTGTGTGTTGCTCTGGATTTCCAACATCTGCAAAATCTGTTATGTTACTAATCTCCTGCAGTTGATTGGCAAGAATTCCATGCATTAATGAGTTGCTGTATATTTTAAAACTGAGCACCAGCTTTCAGTGAGAATTAGGGATCAAACTGTTTGCCTAAATTGTCTCCAGCGACCTCACAGTACCTTAATATCATTGCAGACAATATCCAAGTAACTCACCTTGAACGGTTATGTGATAATGACCAAGCTGTTAGTGATGTTCGTCAAGGAATTGTCTTGTGAAGAGTGGCCTACCCTTTTTAGAAAGAGTAGAAAGGAGTGTTTAGTTTTGACCTAAGACTGTTCATGTCTAATTTTAGATTTTTAAAAAAGATTAGTTTTATTTGTCAAACTTACATTCAAACATACAACATGTGACAATCGCGTCAATGAATAACACTGTCCGAGGATGTGCTGGGGGCAGGCCACAAATATCATAGAGTCATAGAGCACTACAGCATAGAAACAGGCCCTTCAGCCCATCTAGTTCATGCCGAACTATTACTCTCCCTAGTCCCATCAACCCACAGCTGGATCTCCAAACTCCTCCCATCCATGGACTTGTCCAAACTTTTCATAATTGGTGAAATCAAGCCTGCATCTACCACTTCTGTTGGCAGCTTGTTCCACACTATCACCACCCTCTGAGTGAAGAAGGTCCCCCTCATGATCCCCTTAAACATTTCACCTTTCCCCCTTAACCCATGACCTCTCCTCGTCTCAGTGGAAAAAGCCTGCTTGCACTTACACCATGTATCTTCCTTATAATTTTGTACATCTCTATCAAACCTCCTTTCATTCCCTTACACTTTAGGGAATAAAGTCCTACCCTATTCAAGCTTTCCCTAAAACCCAGTGCCTTAAGTTCAATCAACATCCTTGCAGTTTTTCCCTGGACTCTTTCAATCTATTTGATGTCTTTCCTAAAGGCAGGTGAGCAGAATTGCATACAATACACCAAATTAGGCCTCACCAACATCTTGGACATGTCGCCATGTTTTCTGGCACCAGCGTGGCACGTCCACAACTTACTAACCCTAACTGGTACATCTTCAGAATGTGGGAGGAAACCAGAGCACCCAGAGGAAACCCACACAGTCCTGTGGAGAGTGAACAAACTCCTTACAGACAGTAGCAGCAATTTCTGTCATTGGCAAGTGTAACTGTCTGTTATACCGCCACGTCACCCTTGGGAGAACTGGAATTCGAAGAAGTTCTCTTCCTCTGTGCTGTACTGCTCCGGGGTGTTAGCCTGATTTATAGACTCAAACCAGTGAATCCCGCTTTGGCATTGAGCCCATAAAATCTTTTTGTCTGCAGCCCAATGTGATGGGGCGACAGACAATTTGTTTACTGGCTGAAGGTCTCTACCAAGGCGAGACTGGATGGGGTTGGCACCCAGAATTTGGGAGGAGGAAGAAACTGCTTTGCAGCAGGCAGGAAGCCTCTACAATGGGTAGTCAGAACTACCCAACGCATCACTGTCACCTGCCTACCCGCCATCAAGGACACATATACAGAAAGGTGCTGGAAAAGGGCCACTAACATCATGAAGGATCCCACACAACCTGCCCATGGACTGTTAGTCCCACTCCCAACAGCTCAGTCACTCCTGTGCACTTTATGGACATACAATCAATCTACGTATGTAAGCTGTATGTCAGGCCTACACAAGCAGGCACCCACCAGTCTCCATTCAGCTAACAGGAGTCACTTGACATTTGTTTCCAACATCTTACTTAAACCCAGCTCTCTTCCACAGTCCTTATTCACTCATTTCAACCAGATTCAGAATCAGGTTTAATATCATCAGCGTATGTCATGAAATTTGTTAACTTAGTGGCAGCTTTTCAACGCAATACATGGTAATATAGAAAAAATAAACAAAATCAATTACACTAGGTATATATGTGTATATTAAATAGTTAAATTAAAAATTGTGGGGAAAAAAACAGAAATAATTTTAAAAAGTGAGGTAGTGTTCATTGGCTCAATGTCCATTCAGGAGTCAGATAACAGAGGGGAAGAAACCGTTTCTGAATCACTAAGTGTGAGCCTTCAGGCTTCTGTGCCTCCTTCCCGACAGTAACAATGAGAAGAGGGCACATCCTGGGTGATGGACGTCCCTAATAATAGGTGCTGACTTTCTGAAGTACCACTCCTCAAAGATGTCTTGGATACTACAGAGGCTAGTACCCATATTGGAGCTGACTAATTTTGCAACTTTCTCCAGCTTACGATCCTGTGCAATAGCAGCCTCCCCCCCCCCCCCACCATTTCAGACAGTGATGCATCCTGTCAGAATGCTCTTCGCAGTACATCTGTAGAAGTTTCGAGTGTTATAGGTGACAAACCAAATCTCCTCAAACTCCTAATGAAATATACCCACTGTCCTGCCTTCTTTATAGCCGCATTGATATGTTGGGACCGGGTGAGATCTGCAGAGATTTTGACACCCAGGAACCTGCTCACTCTCTCCACTTTTGATCCCTCTATGAGGATTGGTTTGTGTTCCCTCGTTCTACACCTTCAGGAGTCCGCTATCTTACTGACGTTGAGTGCTAGGCTGTTGCTGTGACACCACTCCACAAGCTGGCATATCTGTCTCCATCTGAGATTCTACCAATAATGGTTGTGTCATCAGCAAATGTATAGATGGTATTTGAGCTGTGCCTAGCCACACAGTCATGGCTGTGGAGAGAGTAGAGCAGTGGGCTGATCATACCCCCCTGAGGGGCGACAGTGTTGATCGTCAGTGAAGAGGAGATGTTACTGCCAATCCGCACAGATTGTGGTCTTCCGGTTAGGAAGTCGAGGATCCATTTGCAGAGTACAGAGGCCCAGGTCTTGTAGCTTTTTGATCAGAACTGAATGAATTATGATGTTAGATGCTGAGCTACAGTCATTGAACAGTATCCTGACATAGGTGTTTGTATTGTCCAGGTGATCTAAGGCCGTGTGAAGAGCCATTGAGATTGTGTCTGCTGTAGACTTACTGTGGCGAGAGGCAAACTGCAGTGGGTCTAGGTTCTCGCTGAAGCAGAAGTTGATTCTAGCCATGACCAACCTCTCAAAGCATTTCATCACCATAGGTATGAGTGCTACTGGATGATAGTCCTTCAGGCAGCTCACACTACTCTGCTGGGGCACTGGTATAATTGTTGTCCTTTGGAAGCAGGTGGGGACTTCCAACCATACCAGTGAGAGATTGAAAGTGTCGTTGGCTGGTACAAGTTTTCAGAGTCTTGCCAGGTACTTCATTTGGGCCTGCCGTCTTGTGAGGGTTCACCCTCCTGAAAGACAGCCTGACATCAGCCCCTGAGACAGAGACACAGGGTCACCAGATGCAGCAGGGATCCTCACAGCTGTAGTTATATTCTCCCTTTCAAAGCGGGCATGAAAGGCGTTGAGCTCGTTTGGCAATGAAGCATCGCTGCCATTCATGATGTTGGGTTTTGCTTTGTTGGAAGTAATGGCCAGCAAACCTTGCCAGAGTTGACGTACATCCGATATCACGTCCAACCTCTCCCAGGATTGTTTCTTTACTCTTGAAATAGCCCTCCGCAAGTCATACCTGGTTTTCTTAAGCAGACTGGATCGCCAGACTTAAATGCTACAGAGCTAGCCCTCAGCAGGCTACGAACCTCCTGGTTCATCCATGGGTTTTGGCTTGGGAATGCAGAGCAAATTTTCATAGGCACACAGCCAGCCTCAGCCAGTTGTTCCTGGCCACTGGTTACCTTTTTGCTTTGTTGGGGTTAGTATTTGTTCACTTTTGTTCTGTGGCCTGTGGTGGCTCGTTACTTTGCAGCTTATTATTAAAGTTATTGTTCACTGCTGAATCATCTCCGCTGCTCTGTGCTTGGGTCAGGCCTCCTCTAAAATCCTGACACTTTCTTATGTGTTTACGTATATTGCGGCTTATTAAAATTATTATTGTGTTCTTTACTTGATCCAGAGCAACAATTATTTCATTCTCATTTACACTTGTGTACTGGAAATAAGATTAAACAATAATGAATCTTGCATCTTAGAAATTGAATTAAGCTGGAAAGGGTGTGGAGAAGATTCACAAGTATGCTGCCGAGACTGGTGAGGTTTGAGTTATCGGGGGGGACTCTATTGGCTGGGGCTGTTTTCCCTGTATGTATACGATGTATTGTTAATAATATAACATTAATGAATGATTAATAATATGGCATCAATTTATTATTATTAACATCATTATTTTATAAACCTGTATTAGGGGTGATCTAACAGATGTTTAGCACATCATGAGGGGCATTGATCAGGTGAATAATCACAGTCTTTTCGCCAGGGTAGGGGAGGCAAAACCAAGAGAGCTCAGGTTGGTTTGACTTGTGTGGGCCCTGAATGCCACAACGAACCTGTCAAGTGGTGTTAATCTGGAGACACCATTGTCAGGGACCTCAGCTGAGTTTCTATTGATACAGTATTTTTGAATGACAAAGGTTAAATTTATATCCAGCCTTATCATTACTTATGCCTCTTTTTGAAAACAGTGAAGAATGTAGCAGCGGGATTAGAGGTGTGTCAGCAGCAAAGATCGGAAAGCCTCGGTTGAGACAGATGTCAGCAAACTTCAGGGAGTCCGCACATATTTGCAGGTAGTTATACAGCAAGTGACTCATATCCTCATTCAGAGGGAATTAATTTTTCCAACTTATCTTTACCAGCACCCCAGAGAGTAAGAGATGCAACCTGCGCTCAATACATATTTGTCTCTTTAAAATCAAACAGGTACAGAAGCCTGAAGCCCGACATCGCCAGGTTCAAGAACAGCCAGGAGCAGGTTACATGGTCGGCACAACATAGTGGGCCGAAGGGCCTGTATAGTGCTGAAGATTTCTGTGTTCTATGTTCAGTTTTTGAACCAGCTGGCACAACCGTAATCACTACCTCAGAATAGCAATGCTCTGACCACCTTGATTACTTTGCACCGAAACGTTATTATCTTCTTTATTGTAACACTGTGTATAGTTTATGTCTGTTTTTTTGTGAATGCTGCTTATATAATGCTCTATGCCTGTTGCAGGGAACCAGTGGCAGCTGCTAAAGGAGGGTCTGTAAAACCAAAAGACAGGCTACTAACCTCAGCCACAAGAGTAAGTAATCTTCAACAGATTTGACACTGTGGCCCCTGCCCATCCCCCACATGATTCATCTGTTATCGGCCCTCAACCAACACATACTCCACTCTCCCCTCCTACCCCTCCTCACAGCCCCCCACCCTGCTCTCGTGACTACACCACTCCCCCACCTGAAACCTCCACGGTGGGCTTCACAGCTGAGCAGGTGAGAAGACAGCTGGAACGTCTCCACCCAAGCAAGGCTGCAGGCCCGGATGGTGTCAGCCCCAGGGTGCTCAAAGCCTGTGCCCCACAGCTATGTGGAGTACTTCACCATGTCTTCAACCTGAGCCTGAGTCTCCAGAGGGTTCCTGTGCTGTGGAAGACGTCCTGCCTCGTCCCTGTACCGAAGACGCCGCGCCCCAGTTGCTCCAATGACTACAGACCGGTGGCATTGACCTCGCACATCATGAAGACCCTGGAGAGTCTTGTTCTAGAGCAGCTCTGCCCTATGGTTAGGCCATACTTAGACCCCCTCCAGTTCGTCTACCAGCCCTGACTAGGAGTTCAGGATGCCATCGTCTACCTGCTGAACCGTGTCTACGCCCACCTGGACAAGCTGGTGAGCACTGTGAGGGTCATGTTTTTTGACTTCTCCAGTGTGTTCAACACCATCCGCCTTGCTCTGCTGGGTGAGAAGCTGACAGTGATGCAGGTGGATGCTTCCCTGGTGTCATGGATTATTGATTACCTGACTGGCAGACCACAGTACGTGCGCTTGCAACACTGTGTGTCAGACAGAGTGGTCAGCAGCACTGGGGCTCCACAGGGGACTGTCCTGTCTCCCTTTCTCTTCACCATCTACACCTCGGACTTCAACTACAACACAGAGTCTTGCCATCTTCAGAAGTTTTCTGATGACTCTGCCATAGTTGGATGCATCAGCAAGGGAGATGAGGCTGAGTACAGGGCTACGGTGGGAAACTTTGTCACATGGTGCGAGCAGAATCATCTGCAGCTTAATGTGAAAAAGACTAAGGAGCTGGTGGTGGACCTGAGGAGGGCTAAGGCACTGGTGACCCCTGTTTCCATCCAAGGGGTCAGTGTGGACATGGTGGAGGATTACAAATACCTCGGGATACGAATTGACAATAAACTGGACGGGTCAAAGAACACTGAGGCTGTCTACAAGAAGGGTCAGAGCCGTCTCTATTTCCTGAGGAGACTGAGGTCCTTTAACATCTGCCAGATGATGCTGAGGATGTTCTACGAGTCTGTGGTGGCCAGTGCTATCATGTTTGCTGTTGTGTGCTGGGGCAGTAGGCTGAGGGTAGCAGACACCAACAGAATCAACAAACTCATTTGTAAGGCCAGTGATGTTGTGGGGGTGGAACTGGACTCTCTGACGGTGGTGTCTGAAAAGAGGATGCTGTCCAAGTTGCATGCCATCTTGGACAATGTCTCCCATCCACTCCATAATGTACTGGTTAGGTACAGGGGTACATTCAGCCAGAGACTCATTCCACCGAGATGCAACACTGAGCATCATAGGAAGTCATTCCTACCTGTGGCCATCAAACTTTACAACTCCTCCCTCGGAGTGTCAGACACCCTGAGCCAGTAGGCTGGTCCTGGACTTATTTCCACTTGGCATGATTAACTTATTATTATTTAATTATTTATGGTTTTATATTGCTATATTTCTACACTATTCTTGGTTGGTGCGACTGTAACGAAACCCAATTTCCCTCAGGATCAATAAAGTCTGTCTGTCTGTCTGTCTGAATCCCAGATTGGCCTCTACAGGAACCACTGATAGACAGCCTCCTAGGAGTACATCATACTAGACTCTGGTACGACTAAGTGTTTGTGATGCTGCTGCAAGTAAGTTTTCCTCTGCACCTGTACATTCATGTACTTGGGCATATGACAAGAAACTCGACTTTGACTTCATTTATGAGATCATGGTTGAGAAAGCCAGCCTTTATTTTCCATCGCTACTTGCCCTCCAAGGTTGAGGTAAGCTGCCTTCTTAAACAGCTGTAGCGTGGTAGTGCAGTGTTTAGCACAACTCTTTGTAGTGCCAGTCATCAACTATCAAGGTTCAATTCCTGCTCTGTCCGTGAGGACTTTGCATGTTGTCCTCATGACAGCCGGGGTTACCTCCAGGTGAATGGTCGAACATTCCAAAGACATACAGGTTGGAGTTAGTAAACTATGGACTGGAAGCACAGAGACATTTGTGGACTACTGCTTGCTCGTCCTTGGACAATGTTGATCATTGATGCAAATAACACATCTCAATTTTTTGATGCACATCCAGCAAATAAACTAATTGGGTGATACGTAATGAAACAGAATTGTTTGGAGAGCTTAAGGTAAAGGAACCATGAGGATCATAATATGATATAATTCACCCTGCAATTTGAGAAGGAGAAGCTAAAGTCAGATGTAGCAGTACTACTGTGGAGTAAAGGGAATTACAGAGGCATGAGAGAGGAGCTGAGCAAAATTGATTGGAAAGGAACACTAGCAGTGATCACACACAAAATGCTGGAGGAACTCAACAGGCCAGGCAGCATCGATGGAAAAGAGTACAGTCAGGATTGGAGATGAAGGGTCTCGGCCCGAAATGTCCACTGTACTCCTTTCCATAGACGCTGCTTGGCCTGCTGGGTTCCTCCAGCATTTCGAGTGTGTTGCTTGGATTTCCAGCATCTGTAGATTTTTGCTTGCTTGTGACTTGCTAGTAGGGATGACAGCAGAGCTGCAATGGCTGGAATTTCTAGGAACAATTCATGAAGCACAGGATAAGATACATCCCAAAGAAGAAATATTCTAAAGGCAAGATAACACAAAAGTGGCTACCAAGAGAAGTTGAAGCCAACATAAAAACCAAAGAGAGGGCAGATAATAGAGCAAAATTAGTGGGAAGTTAGAGAATTGGGAAGCTTTTAGAAACACAAGTAGGCAACCAAAAAAGTAATTAAGAAGGTAAAGATGGAATTTGAAGTTAAACTAGCCAATCAAATTAAAGAGGATAACAAATGTTTCTTTGGATATATAAAGTGTAAAAGAGAGGCGAGAATAGATTTCAGACAGCTGGAAAATGATCCTGGAGAGAAAGAAATGGGGGACAAGGAAATGCAGACAAACTGGGTAAGTATTTTGCATCTGTCTTCACTGTGGAAGACATGAGCTATCTGCCAGGAGTGTGATTGTGTCAGGAGGCAGAAGTGTGTGAATTTGCCATTACTAGGGAGAAAGTTCTTGGGAAACTGAAAGATCTGAAGGTAGTTAAGTCACCTGGACCAGATGGTGTACACTCCAGGGTTCTGAAAGAGGTGTCTGAAGAGATTGTGAATACATTAGTAATGATCTTTCAGGAATTAATTGATTCTGGCATGGTTCCGGAGGACTGGAAAATTGGAAATGTCACTTCACACTTCAAGAAGGGAGAGAGGCAGAAGAAAGGAAATTATAGATCAGTTAGTCTAACCTCAGTGTCTGGGAAGATGTTGGAGTCGATTGTTAAGGATGTGGTTTCAGGGTACTTGGAGGCACATGATAAAATAGGCTGTAGTCAGCATGGTTTCCTCAAGGGGAAATCTTGCTTAACAAATCTGTTGGAATTCCTTGAAGGAATAACAAACAGGATAGACAAAGGAGAATCAGTGGATGTTGTGTACCTGGGTTTTCAGAAGGCCTTTGACAAGGTACCACACATGAGGCTGGTTAACAAGCTACAAGCCCTTGGTATTACAGGAAAGATTCTAGGATCGATAAAGTAGTGGCTGGTTAGCAGGAGGCAAAGAGTGGGAATAAAGGGAGCCTTTTCTGACAGACAGACAGACATACTTTATTGATCCCGAGGGGAACTGGGTTTTGTTACAGTCGCACTAACCAAGAATAGTGTAGAAATATAGCAATATAAAACCATAATTAATTAAATAATAATAAGTAAATTATTCCAAGTGGAGATAAGTCCAGGATCAGCCTATTGGCTCAGGGTGTCTGACACTCTGAGGGAGGAGTTGTAAAGTTTGATGGCCACAGGCAGGAATGACTTCCTATGACACTCAGTGTTGCATCTCGGTGGAATGAGTCTCTGGCTGAATGTACTCCTGTTCCTAACCAGTACATTATGGAGTGGATGGGAGACATTGTCCAAGATGGCATGCAACTTGGACAGCATCCTCTTTTCAGACACCACCGTCAGAGAATCCAGTTCCACCCCCACAACATCACTGGCCTTACAAATGAGTTTGTTGATTCTGTTGGTGTCTGCTACCCTCAGCCTGCTGCCCCAGCACACAACAGCAAACATGATAGCACTGGCCACCACAGCCTCGTAGAACATCCTCAGCATCGTCCGGCAGATGTTAAAGGACCTCAGTCTCCTCAGGAAGTAGAGACAGCTCTGACCCTTCTTGTAGACAGCCTCAGTGTTCTTTGACCAGTCCAGTTTATTGTCAATTCATATCCCCAGGTATTTGTAATTCTCCACCATGTCCACACTGACCCCTTGGATGGAAACAGGGGTCACCGGTGCCTTAGCCCTCCTCAGGTCCACCACCAGCTCCTTAGTCTTTTTCAGATTAAGCTGCAGATGGTTGGCTGCCATTGACCAGTGATGTTCCACAGGGGTCTGTATTGGGACTATTTCTTTTTACGTTATATGTCAGTGATTTGGATGACAGAATTGATGGCTTTTTGGCCAAGTTTGTGGATGATACAGAGATAGATGGAGTGGCAGGAAGTTTTGAGGAAGCAAAGTGGCTACAGAAGGATTTAGACGATTAAGAGAATGGGAAAGAAGTGGCAGATGGAATACAGTGTTGGGAAGTGTCTGGTCACTCACTTTGGTAGAAGTGAAAGAATTGGCTATTTTCAATATGGAGAGAAAATTCAAAATTCAAAAATTCAAGTGGAAAGGAATGTGGGAGTCTTTGAGTAGAATTCCCAAAAGGTGAATTTGCAGGTTGAGACAGTGGTGAGGATGGCAAATGAGATGTCATTTCAAGAGGACTTGAATATAAAAGCAAGGATGTAATGTTTGAGGCTTTATAAAGCACTGGAGTGGACTCACTTGGAGCACTGTGAGCAGTTTCGGGTCCCTTATCTAGGAAATGATGTGTTGACATTGGAGAGGGTTCAAAGGAGGTTCACGAGAATGGCTCTGGGATTGAAAGTCTTATCATATGAGGAACATTTGATGCCTCTGGGCTTCTATTCACTGGAGTTCATAAGAATGAGGGGTGACCTCTTTGAAACCAATCAAATGTTGAAAGGGCTCGATAGAGTGGATGAGAAAAAGATATTTCCTATGGTGGGCGAGTCTAAGCCCAGAGGGTACAGCATCAGAATAGAGGGATGTCCTTTCAGAGTGGAGATGGGGAAGAATTTCTTTAGCCAGAGTATGGTGAAACTATGGAATTCTTTCCCACAGGCAGCTGTGGAGGCCATCATTGGATATGTTTAAGGCAGAGGTTGAGAAATTCTTGATTAGTCAGGGCATGAAGGGATACGGGGAGAAGGCAGGAGATTGGGGCTGAGAGGGAAAATGGATCAGCCGTGACGAAATGGTGGAACAAACTCGATGGGCCAAACGGCCGAATTCTGCTCCTCTATCTCATGGTCTCATAAGTTAGGGAGTTGTGCAGCTTGGAGGGGTATCTGTGAGTAGTGTTGTTCCTCTGTGCCTGTTGGTCCTCATACTTGGAGTGAGCGTGTTTGGGAGTTGCTTTTGGAAGAGCATTGTGTAGACAGTCACACTATGAGCCATTGTGGAGGCCGTGAACGTTCAGGGTGGTGGATCAAGAAGGTTACTTTGTTGCGGGTGGAGATTGAGATTTGACGGTGTTGTTAGAACCACACCCAACCATCCAAGCAACAGGTATTCAATCGCCCTCACGACATGCCTTGAAGTTGATGGAAACGCCTTTGGGAAGTGAGCTGGAGAGGTACTTACATCAAAAACCGAACATCCTATCTGCACTTTAAAATATTTTCTATTTATTTAGAGATACAACATGGTAACAGGCCCTTCCAGCCCACTGATCTCGCACCAGTTAGTTATACCCATGTGATCAATTAACCTGCTAACAGTATGTCTCAGGGGCACCCAAAGGAAACACACAGTCCTTACTTTATATGCTGTATTAGGTTATTTGTACATTAAAGCATACAGTCAAATGCATCGTTTTACATCAAGGATGTACTGAAGCAAGTCCGCTTCTGGCACCAACATAACATGCCTAGAACTTACTAATCCGAAACTGTGTGTCTTTGGAATGTGGGAGGAAAATGGAGCACTAGGGCAGGGGTGTCAAACTCATTTTAGGTCACGGGCCGGATTGAGCAAAATGCAGCTTCATGCGGGCCGGATCAGTCGGACGCGTGCGAACACAGCTTTCGTTGCCTCCATTTTTTCAGCCTGCTCTCATGTGTCTCAGTCTCTGCTATAACTACAAAGTGTTTCACTTTACAAATTCCGTTTCTTATGAAGAAGACTGCCGAATAAACACTAAAAACCCTGAAAACCTGGTACCTGAATAAACTCAGCATTAGCCATATCATACGCCATAGGCGCTTCGATTACTGGGGCCAGCTTTAATAGTAATTAGATATTATCTCGCGGGCCAAAGATAATTCCACCGCGGGCCGGATTTGGCCCGCGGGCCTTGAGTTTGACATATATGCGCTAGAGGAAACCCACACGGTCATGGTGAGAACTTACAAACTCCTTACAGACAGCGGTGGGAATTGAACCCCAGTCACTACCACTGTATGCTATCTGCTATGCTAGGGTGCTTGCCTCTTTATTTTTGGCATCCCCTCCCCAGGAAAATAACCATGTGCTTTTCACCCTGTCTACGCCCCTCGTGATCTTATATGCCTCTATCAGGTTGCCTCTTGATCTCGTAAGTCCCCGTCTACATGACCTTGCTTTGTCACTCAGGCCCCCAAGTTCAGGCAATATCCTGGTAAACAGCCAGCACCTGGGTGGAGGAGATGAAAGCCAAACTGCTAAGTAGCAGTCATGTCCCCAGTGAGTCAGTCACGGGTGAAGTCACTTTGCTGGTGATGAAGGATGGAAAGGTAATTATCCAGTTTGGATTCATTAGCTCTTTGTGGCCACTTGCATCTGGAAAATTTTCCATGTAGAGGTATATACCATATAACACGATGTTTTATTTCTCTCCGTGTGTAAAGTGTGACTACAACCATTTCCGAATTGTTTCCAGGTGTGAGTTATCTTGTGGCTTGGGCTTAATATTCTGGCCCGTTTTCGATATCACAGCCAAGAAAGCACACCGGCACCTCGACGTCCTCCAGAGGCAAAACAAATTAGGCAAGCCTCCTTTGACCTTCACTTATCTTTATCAATGCACCATAGAAAGCATCCTGTCCAGATGCATCACAGTTTGGTATGGGGCTGTCCAAGTTGCATGCCATCTTGGACAATGACTCCCATCCACTCCATAATGTACTGGTTAGGCACAGGAGTACATTCAGCCAGAGACTCATTCCACCGAGATGCAACACTGAGCGTCATAGGAAGTCATTCCTGCCTGTGGCCATCAAACTTTACAACTCCTCCCTCGGAGTGTCAAACACCCTGAGCCAATAGGCTGGTTCTGGACTTATTTCCACTTGGCATGATTAACTTATTTTTATTTAATTATTTATGGTTTTGTATTGCTATATTTCTTCACTATTCTTGGTTGGCACGGCCGTAACAAAACCCAATTTCCCTCGGGATCAATAAAGTCTGTCTGCCTGTGACCACAAGAAACTTCAGAGAGCTGTGAACACAGGTCAGCCCATCATAGAAACCAACTTCTCCTCCACAGACTCAGTGAAGCAGCCGACGTAACCAAAGACCCCACCCACCCTGGACAATCTTTCTTCTCTCTCCTCCCATCGGACTGAAGATACAAAAGCCTGAAACCATGAGCCACCAGGCTCAAGGACATCTTCTATCCCACTATTATAAACCTATTGAAAATTCCCCTTGTCTGATAAGATGGACTCTTGGCCACACAATCCACCTTGTTGAAACCTTGCCCCTCATTGTCTACCTGCATTGTAATTTCTCTGTAACTGTAACAGTTTACTTTTCATTCAGTTATTGCTTTTCCCTTGTACCACCTCAGTGTACTGATGTGCTGAAATGGTCTGTATAGTGCCCTGGAAAACTCACTGTACTTCGGTACACATGGCAATAATAAACCAATTTACTAGCTTATAAAGCAACCATTAGTCATAGAGTCATAACAAAGTACAGCACAGAAACAGGCCCTTTGGCCCATCTAGGTCATGCTGAAACCATTTAAACTGGCTACTCCCATCGATCTGCACCAGGACCATAGCCCTCCATACCCCTCCCATCCAAACTTCTCTTAAATGTTGAAATTGAGCTCACAAGCACCCCTTGTGCTGGCAGCTCGTTCCACACTCTCACAGTTATCTGAGTGAAGAAATTTCTCCTCATGTTCCCCTTAAACCTTTCACCTTTCACCCTTAACCCATGACCTCTAGATGTAATCACAGCCAACCTCTGGAAAAAGCCTGCTTGCATTTACCCTATCTTTACCCCTCATAATTTTGTACACCTCTATCAAAACTCAAAACTCCCATCAATCTTCTACTTTGCAAGGAATAAAGTCCTAACTTTTTCAATCTTTCCTTATAACTCAGATCCTCCAGTCCTGGCAACATTATTTATATCCTTATTTACCAGAACAACAGATTCCATGACACATGGTCAGTAATATTAAACGCAATTCTGATACTTCACATTTCCGACACGCAAGGCTTTTTCCACTTCTGACAATTTTAGATCTTATCTCGCTTCTCCTTCCTGCATTTTCAGGTTTTTGTAGCTTAGCTCTGTCTCTGGACACCTTGCACATGCTAAAGTGTAGACTCGTCCTCTCCTTCCTTCCCTTCCTGCTCACCCCTCACTCTCTGCCTCTCCAATCCTTGCTTGTCATTGCTGGATTCGTTGACCTGCACCGTAATTCCTCTGTAACTGTAACACAATATTCTTCATTCTTTTTAATGAATTATTTTGACGTGATTACGAGGGTATGATCTGTCTGGATAGAACACAGAACAAAAGGTTTTCATTGCATGGTACGGGGGAGTGGGTATATTTAAATCAGAGGTTGATAGCTACTTATTTAGTAAGGAAGTCAAAGATTATGGGAATAGGTAGGAGATGGGGTTAAGGCAGAAAATATATCACCCACGATGAAATGGTGGAGCAGACTTAAAGAGCCAAATTCTGCTCCTATGTCTTATAGTTTTATGGGACTGGGCAAGAGAGAGAGGTGCCAGGCACGGAAGGACATCAATGAAGGACAGTGAGTGAAAGAGGAGTGAATGAGTAGACTGTGTGAGGAACAAGGGTGTGAGGAGAGGGGAGTGAGGGGATGGAATGAGGGAATGAGTGGAAAGGAAAAAAGGAATGAAGGGGAGGACAATCAATATGAGGGAGAAGGGAAGTAAGAGGATGCAGAGTGAGTGAGGGGGAGAGAGGAGGGATGGAGGGTGGAGTAGTGTGAGGGGAGAGAGGGGGGTGGTGAGTGGAGTGGTGTGAGGGGAGAGAGGAGGGGTGGAGGGTGGAGTGGTGTGAGGGGGAGGGAGGTGGAGGTGTGTGAGGAGGAGAGAGGAAGGGTGGAGGGTGTGTGAGAGAGAGGGGGTGGGGGTAGGGTGAGGGGGAGAGAGGAGGGGTGGAGGTGGAGGGTGTGTGAAGGTGAGAGGAATGTGGAGGGTATGTGAGGGGGAGGGAGGCGTGGGGTTATATGAAGGAGAGAGAGGACAGGTGGGTGTGGAGGTTGTGTGAGGGAGAGAGAGGAGGGGTGGAGGGTGGAGGGTGGGAGTGGTGTGGTGTGAGGGGGAGAGAGGACAGGTGGGGTGGAGGGTGTGTGGGGGGGAGAGATAAGGAGTAGGGTGGAGGGTGTGTGAGGGGAGAGAGGAGGAGAAGACTTGTGACTGAATATTAGTGAGGATAGGAGTGAGAGGGAAGGAGAGTGAGTGTGAGCGGAGGAGAGATTGAGTGATGTAAATTTGATAAGGGGTGTATATGGTAAGAGGACGGGAGGATGGGTGGGGGAGAAAGGGCGTAGAGAGGGATTCTTGGAGAAGTACAGAGATAGTTGTTTCCAGCCACTCCCCTGCGTGAGAGGATTATTTTTAGCAAACATTGGCTTTGTGTCGAGTTTATTGAGCAATTGTCTAATTGACAGGAAGGCTCGGCGTGGCTTCACTCATTGGCTTCAGTGTTTATTGAGGGATTCAGCTGTTATGCACAGGTTATAGCCGGAGTTGATATCGGGATTAAGGACCTGATCTTCCTTTGTATTCTAGTGATCTCTGTAATTAGTTTTACGATGAGTTGGCAGTAGTTGAAAGCTGCTATATCCGTCTCTGTGTTAATTACCTTTTCTCTATGACTGACCTTTTGAACCTTTTCCAAAGCAGGATTCCAAGAAGGTCCTCGTCCTTCTTTAACATTAAGTCCTCTGCCCGTGGACAGGGTTTCAAAGCACGGCAATTAGAAAGCAGAAAGTCAGTCTGAGTCTATAAGACCTGGGAGCAGAATTAGACCATTCGGCCCACCGAGTCTGCTCTGCCATTCCATTATGGCTGATTTATTATCCCACTCAATCCCATTCCTCTGCCTTCTCCCTGTAACCTTTGACACCCTTACTAATCAAGAACCTATCAACCCTTGCTTTAAAAATACCCAATGACCTGGACACCACAGCCATCTGTGCCAATGAACTTCACAGATTTATTGCCCTCTGGCCAAAGGAATACCTTCTTATCTCTATTCCAAAGGCACATCCTTGCATTCTCTATCTAGGCCTTCCAGTATTCAACAGGTTTCAATGAGATCCCCCCCTCATTCTTCTAAACTCCAGCGAGCACAGGCCCAGAGCCATTAAATGTTCCTCAAGCGTTAAACGTTTCATTCCTGGGATCATTCTCGTGAACCTCCTCTAGCAGTCTCTGTTGCAAAGGTCGCATCCATACATGGTCCCAGCTCTGCTGGAACTGCAGCGTTCCTTTCTATGGGTCCGTTTGTCTTCTGCCATTTTCAGGAATATTTCCTCGCCTGACTTAACGTGTTATTTGTGGGTGCTTCCCCACCTGTTGCAGTTGACTGCAAGTTCCTCCCAGGACTTAAAGTTGATGTCCAAGGACCTTCAAGTCCCGCTTGCAGGCATCCTTGTAGCACAATTATGGGTGGCCAGCGGCTCTCTCCAGCTCACCGTAGAGGCTGTCTTTTGAGATGTGGTCAACCTGCATGCGGCAGACATGGCCCAGCTAGTGCAGCCAAGGCTGTCTGAGCAGGTGTACACAACACTGGGGAGGCCAGCATGAGAGAGAACCTTAGCATGGGTATTCTGTCTCTCCAGGAGATACCCGAGATACAACAAAGGCAATGTGCTGAGCCCTCTCTTGCTTAGCATACTTTGTCCAGGTCTTGCTGAAGTACAACAGTGTGCTAGTGACACTAGTGCTGTACACTGCCATCTTTGTTCTGACTGAGAGTTTGAAGTTGTTTCAGCCTTCTCAATACCTTTCGGCAATCTCTGTATCATCTCATTGATGATGGACCCCGGGTATTTGAACTGATGAACAACATCCACTTTGTAGTTATTGATGGTAATGATGGGGGGTGCCTCCACTTCTTGTCCCAAGACGTTTGTTTTTTTCAGACAGATGCAATTCCTTGCAGGCCTGGGAGAAGTGATCCATCAAGCTCTGGAGGTGCTCTGGAGTGTGGGTTGTAACTACTGCGTCGTCAACAAACAGTAGGTCTCTGTTCATAGCCTCGTACACATTGATTTTGGCTCTATGGCAGGTGAGGTTAAAAAGCCTGCAATCTGATAAATCCCCTCACTTACAAAGAAGGTCCTGAAGAGTGTTAGTGCAAGAACCACAGCTCTGCTTAACCCCACTGCCTATGTCTCAGAGCTCTGAAGAGCTGCATTGTATTGCACAGTTCCCTTTTTCTTGTTGTGGAAGGATTTGATCATGCTCTGTGGACTTGGTGGGCAGCCTACCTTAGAGAGGATCTCAAAGAGCCCATCTCTGCTGACCAAGTCAAATGCATTGCTGAGATCAATAAATACAATGTAGAGGGGCTTCTTTTGTTGTCTGTACTTCTCCTGGAGTTAGCAGAGAGGGGAAATCGTGTCCACAGTTGATCTTCCAGCACAGAATCCACTCTGACTCCTGCTAGACACATCCAACCACTTCTGTAGGCAGACCAAGAAGACCTGGGCAAAGTCTTTGCCAGTAACATTCAAGAGGGAGATCCCCTGTGGTCGTTACAGTCTCTTCTCTCACCTTTGCTTTTATAGAGGGTAATGATCTTGGACCTGTGTCACAGCTCCTTCCTGTCAGAAGACTTCATGCAATAGGGAGGTCAGAAGTTGTTTGATTAGGACTGGGCAATCCCATAATCTCCTCACGTACAAAAGCTGGATGAACTCAGCAGGTCGGGCAGCATCCGTTGAAATGTGCAGTCAATGTTTCGGGCCGAGTCCCTTCGTCAGGACCCTGACACGAGTCCTGACGAAGGATCTCGGCCCGAAACGTTGACTGCACATTTCAACGGATGCTGCCCGACCTGCTGAGTTCATCCAGCTTTTGTACGTGTTGATTTGACCACAGCATCTGCAGCGTACTTTGTGTTCCCATAATTTCCTGGTGCCTTCCCTGAGGCCAAACTCCTCTCGGGTCAACTCTGCATCCAGATCTTCGATTGTCAGCAGGCACTCAATGGTGCCCAGGGCTGAGATGGTTAGTTTCACTCTGGAGCAGAGGACAGAGTAATACACTATCCATCTCCCCATCTGTGATTGCTTCCCCAGTGATGGATTTGAGGGGTGCTCTGAGAGGGGCCATGAGCTTTCTTAATGCCATCATGCATACCCCTGTCAGTGCATACCTTCACCAACCTGCATCCAGTACTTGTTGGTGCAGCGCCTGGCAGTCTGCTGAACTTTACTTCCAGCAGCCCTGAGGATCTATAGGTGCCTCTCAGTTAGCAAACACTTACTCTTGACAAGGGTAGCACATTTTGGCTTCAATAATTGGGGTCATCTTGTTGGATTTGGCTTTGAACCAGTCTTTTGTTTTTGAGGTCTGCTGCGCCCAAAGGTAGCTAAAGCGATGCTGTAGATGGTGTTCCATCTCTCTGTGACAGAGCTTCCAGGCTGCTAGGTGCTTAGTCCTGACAAAGGGTCTCGGCCCCAAACGTCGACAGTGCTTCTCCCTATAGATGCTGCCTGGCCTGCTGCGGTCCACCAGCATTTTGTGTGTGTTGCTTGAATTTCCAGCGTCTGCAGATTTCCTCGGAGGTGCTCAGTACTTTGTTGAAGGACTGAGCAAGCTGCCGACTGCTCCAACTGTCACCTTGCTGACATCAATGCGAGGGCTCCCTTCTCATTTAGTGCGATGGAGTTTCCTTGATTGCACTCTGACCTTGCAACACATCAGTGAGTGGTCCGTGTCACACTCTGTTTTGTAGTAGGAATGTGTGAAAACACGAGGAAGGAGCACCTGACCAGAATTAAATCCAGCTGGTACCAGCGCCTGGAGCAAGGGTGTCTTCAGGAAACCTTGTGTTGAAACTTGGTCTGGAAGTATCAGTTGGTGTATTATATCCAACTATAGTATCACAACAGGTGCATAACACCAACAATCATTCATCTTGCCCACGCCAAAGCGACCTAGGCAGGAGGGTCAGGAGTCAAGATCTGCACCCACTTGGGCAATGAAGTCGCCCAGGAGAACAAGTTGTTCCTTGTTGGGGGGTATTCCTGATGGGGTCTGCAAAATTCTCATCAAACTGACCCTTTGCCTCAAATGTGGGAGGTTCAGAGTGTGGGAGTATTCACACTGACAAGAGTAACCGGAATTTCAGTGATGTTGAGGCGAAGAGTGAGATACCACTCAGACCAATTGATGCTTGGTTCCATCATCTTCAACAATGCCTTCCTCCTCGTCAGGGCCCTTCCCTTGCCAGAAAAAGGTGTAGTCTTCCTCCTTTAGTCAGCCGGATGTGTCTCCTGGAGGGTGACTATATCCACATAAAGTCTTTTGAGCTCCTCATTTATTACAGCTGTCTTTGTGACATCACTGATGTCTTGGAGATTGTCAGAGAGACCTGTCATTATCGTCCAAAAGTTCCGACATCCCAGCTTTAGATCTGATCTCCTGCATTTTGTTGTCTTGCCTGGTGTGTGTGTAGGCCTCCGTTAGTCTCGATAGACCATGGATTTATGCCTTGGAAAGTTTCCAGGGTGCAGGCCTGGGCAAGGTTGTATTGAAGACTGGCAGTTGCCCAAGCTGCAAATCTCCCCTCTCCACACCACCAATGTTGTCCAAGGGAAGGGCATTAGGACCCATACAGCTTGGCACCAGTGTTGTCGCAGAGCGATGTGTGGTTAAGTGCCTTGCTCAAGGACACACACGCAGCCTCAGCCAAGGCTCGAACTAGCGACCTTCAGGTCACTAGATGAACACCTTAACCACTTGGCCACGTGCCAACACACGCCTGGTGTGGCGCTTTCAGTCTGCAGTTCAGCAAATATTTAATCCCCGTGCATCCAATGAGGAACGCAGACCATGGTGGGACCTTTTTGACTGGTGGTGAGATCCAAGAATCTCTCCCACCATTGGAAGCAACCCCTGGCACAATGCTTTACATCAGTCGAGCGAGTGGCTTATAACCAGTGTTGTGTCAGTGCTATGAAGGGAAGCAGGAGTGCCTGTATAGTGTCACCACTGCAAGGTGGAGTTGATACGCACGCCAGGGCAGTACGATATGGAGAGAAGTTGTTGCCCATGCAGCAGATTCCCCCTCTCCACACAGCTGATGAATCCAAACAAATGGCAGAGACCGAAACAGTTTGGAGCCAGTGGTGTCGCAGGAGTTGCCAGTCAGTGTTGAACTCAATGTAGGACTGCCTTAGCGACTGCAGCTCTGGATTTTTCCCTCGGGGTTTACTCCCGAAGCCTTCCTCATATAGCTACTGTACAAGGCAGCAGGGGCTTGAGATCAGAGATTGCTTTCTCCTACACGAGTTGCAAACCAGGGCTGATGAAGCACCAGTAACCTGCCTTTGGACCTTCTCCTGTCAGTAGAAACGTTTCCACCGGGTTTAGCAGCTAAGCCACATGTGAAGGCCAGGAGCCAGACTTGCTTGAGACACATGTCATTGGGAGCATTTAATAGGTAGTGGAAGTTTATCCCCACTACCCCATGATTCCACTCCCCCCCCAAACATGACAATCTTAAAAAACCATGGCCTGTTACTGAGCTGTAAATAAATAAACATCTATCCCAAAATCCACGAGTAATAATAACTTTGCTCCTCATTACAGTTTGTTGGAGTTGCTGTGCAAAAAATGGCTGCTGTGTTTCCTACATGATAAGTCAAAGAAATATTTCCTATGGATGGGCTGAACAAACCAGCCTCTCCTCCACTGGATGGGCCCAGACAATCAGCCTCTCCTCCATTGGAAGGGACCAGCCAATCGGCCTCTCCTCCATTGGAAGGGACCAGCCAATCGGCCTCTCTTCCATTAGAAGGGACCAGCCAATCGGCCTCTCTTCCATTGGATGGGCCCAGCCAATCAGCCTCTCTTCCATTGGATGGGCCCAGCTAATCAGCCTCTCTTCCATTGGATGGGCCCAGCCAATCAGCCTCTCTTCCATTGGATGGGCCCAGCCAATCAGCCTCTCCTATACTGGCTCCGTCTATATTTCCCACTACCTTGGGAAATCGGCCAACATAATCAAGGACAGGTTCACCCAGTCTTTCTATTTTCTTCGTTCTCCGTTTGACCAGTAAGATACAAAAGTTTGAAATGTGTACCATCAGACTCAAAGGATAATGGCATCTATCCTGCTCCTATCAGTCTCTGACGTAATTTTCTATGGCATAACTTATTTGGATGGCATGCGAAACAAAAGCTTCTCACTGGATCTTGGTACATGTGACTAGTATCAATGTTATATGATCTTTAACCAAGGTGTAATTAAGTAATCTTGCCTCGTTACACACGGCAAGAGCTAAGACAACCTGTCCTTGGTTGAGTGCACTAAGAAAGTGAACACTGCCTCAAACCTATTATAAAACCAACTTAACATGCCTGAGATGAGTGGAGTTCGAGTTTTGCAAGACGACTGCAGAACCGTTCTTGTACGCATCTATTATTTATCAATTGGCTCACTGCAGTGTGGCAACAGAGAAGAAAACCTGAAGGTAACTCCTGCTCATCCTCCCTCGTTGTTTCTCTTCTCTATCCAAACCGGGCCAATCTTTCAAACCAGGAACGTTCCTAATGGACCAGAAATAGAACTGCCTACGTTTGAAAAAGAAGAACAGAAATTGTGGAAGAAATCAGCCAGTCAGACGGCAGCAGAGACACCAGTGAACGTTTCGGCTGCTGTCTCGAAACACGGACTGGTTTCTGTCTCCGTGGATGCTGATTGACATGCCAAAGTCTTCCAGCAATGCTGTCTTTGTGTCATCTATTGACTCATAGGGACGCACAGAACAGAAACGGGTCCCTCCTGTCCACGCTGACCTTTTTGCCCGTCTACTTTGATTCCAAACACAAGAGGTTCTGCAGATGCCGAAACTCCAGAGCAACACACACACATGCTGGTGGATCTCAGCATGTCAGGCAGCATCTATGGAGAGGAATAAACAGTCACCATTTTCAGCTGAGACCCTTCATCAGGACCGGAATGAAAGGGGAAAGAGGCCAGAATAATAATATTCTGCCTTCTTCCCTTTTCCTTTTGAGTCCTGATGAAGGAACTCGGCTCGACTATTTATTCCTCTCCATGGATGCTGCCTGATCTGGTCCTTATTTATTTATTTATTTATTTATTGAGATACAGTGCCTTTCCAGCCCTTTGAGCCCCAACACCCGGCATTCCCTCAATTTAATCCAAGCCTAATCATGGGACAACTTACAATGACCAATTAACTTACCAACTGGTATGTCTTTGGACTGTGAGAGGAAACCAGAGCACTCGGAGGAAACCCACACGGTCACAGGGAGAACGTACAAACTCCTTACAGGCAGCGGTGGGAATTGAACCTGGGTCATTGGTACTGTAAAGCGTTGTGCTAACCACTATGTTACCATGCCAGCTCAATTAATTCTACTTGTCTGCATTAAGACCAAATCTTTTTATGCCTTGTCCATTTTAATGTCTGTCTAGATGCCCCTTAAATGTGGTAACTGTATTCGATTCCACCAGCTCCTCTAGTAGGATGTTCCAGACATCAGTCTCTTTCCATGTAGATGAATACATCCTGAGATCCTCTTTAGATCTCCTGCCTCTCATCCTAAACCTATGCCCTCTCTCATCTGGGCCCAGAACATCAATACAATCATGAAGAAGGCACACCAGTCACTCTGCTTTGCTAGGAGGTTGAGGCAATTTGGTCTGTTACAAAATTTCGATAGATGTATGGTGCAGAGCATTCTGATTGGTTGTATCACAGCGTGCCATGGAGGCTCCAATGCACAGAGGCCGTAGAGAGTTGTAGGTAGATTCACTCAGCTTCATCAGAGGTGCAACCCTCCCCACCACCGATGACATCTTCATCGGATGATGCCTCAAGAAGGCGACATCTATCACAAAGACTCTCACCATCCAGGACATGCCCCCTCCTTCTCACCACCATCCAGGAGGTACAGAAGCCTGAAGACCAATAGCCAATGTTTTAGGATCAGCTTCTTCCCCTCCGCCATCAGATTTCTGAACGGTCCATGAACCCGTGAACACTCCCTTGCTATTCCTCTTTTGCATTATCCATCTCTCTATTTAGTATAGTATTTTATGTACATACAAGGCTGAAAGAAGCTGGCTTCCGCCCCCCCCACCCCTCCTTTCCAGACCTGATGAAGACTCTTGACCTGAAAGATCAATTGTTTATTCTTCACCACGGATGCTGACCAACTTGCAGAGTTCCTCCAGCGTTTTGTGGGTGCTGCTCAAGGTTTCAAGCATCTGCAGAATCTCTTGTGTTTGGTAATTGTTCAGGTACTGCTCCAACAAAACAATACATTTCACCACGTACGTCAGTGATAATAAACCTGATCCTGATCCTTCGGCTGTTACAAGGTTTGAAACCCCTTCGCTGCTGTCCTTTAGATCATTTGAAACGCCTGACTCATCTGAGATCACTTAAAAATGCAAACATGAGGAAATCTGCAGATGCTGGAAATTCAAGCAACAACACACACAAAATGCTGGTGGAACGCAGCAGGCCAGGCAGCATCTATAGGAAGAAGCACTGTCGACGTTTCGGGCCGAGACCCTTTGTCAGGACTAACTGAGAAAAGAGATAGTAAGAGATTTGAAAGTGGGAGGGGGAGGGGGAAATCCAAAATGATAGGAGAAGACCTGAGGGGGTGGGGTGAAGCTAAGAGCTGGAAAGGTGATTGGCAAAAGGGATACAGAGCTGGAGAAGGGAAAGGATCATGGGACGAGAGGTCAAGGGAGAAAGAAAGGGGGAGGGGAGCACCAGAGGGAGATGGAGAGCAGGCAAGGAGTGATTGTGAGAGGGACAGAGAGAGAAATAAAGGGGGAAAATAATAAATGAATGAATGAATGAATGAATGATGGGGTAAGAAGGGGAGGAGGGTCATTAACGGAAGTTAGAGAAATCAATGTTCATGCTATCAGGTTGGAGGCTACCCAGTCAGTATATAAGGTGTTGTTCCTCCAACCTGAGTGTGGCTTCATCTTGACAGTAGAGGAGGCCATGGATAGACATACCAGAATGGGAATGGGACGTGGAATTAAAATGTGTGGCCACTGGGAGATCCTGCTTTCTCTGGTGGACAGAGCGTAGGTGTTCAGCAAAATGGTCTCTCAATCTGCGTCGGGCCTCACCAATATATAGAAGGCTGCACTGGGAACACCGGACACAGTATATCACTTAACTTCTTCTTGAAGTGAAGTGTCCAGCTGACAGACCCACTCTGTAACTCCACACAATGGCCAAAGCTCAGAGCCCAGCTCAACAACTCGAAGCCCAACTCTACAGGCTACGAAATTAAATAGAGATGTACACTGTACAAGACACTGAAACTGCATTAATCTCTCCAGCCTTGTCTGCCATAGTCTAAATAATTTACTTATTCATTAATTAAGTTTGTCAAAGAGCAGTATATAATTTATAATTCAGCTAACAATTAAGCTTTAAGGTACCAGTCTCAGAAATGTTGGATTAGAGTGTAAAATTGTTATTTTTCTCAAGTTTAACTTTTGAGGCAGCACACACAAAATGCTGGAGGATCTCAGCAGGCCAGGCAGCATCAATGGAAAAGAGTGAACAGTTGACCCTTCATCAGGAATGGAAAGGAAGAGTGAAGAATTCAGGCTTGTTCATATTTTTATATCATCGTCTACATTCAGTGGCCACTTTATTAGAGACCTCTTGTGGCCACGGAGCGTATGTTTGTGGTCTTCTGCTGTTGTGGCCCATCCACTTCAAGGTCCAACATGGAGCAGACTTGATGGGCTGAATGGCCTACTTCTGCTCCTATATCTTATGGTCATATGTTGTGCATTCAGAGATGCTCTTCTTAACCGCACTGTTGTAACAGGTGGTCATTTGAGTTCCTGTCAGTTTGAACCAGTCAGGTCATTCTCCTTTAACCTTTCCTAAAAACAGAACTGCCACTCACTGGATGTTTTCCTCTGCAAACTCCAGAGACTGCTGTGTGTGAAAATCACAGCGGATCAGCAGTTTCTGAGATACTCAAACCGCCCTGTCTAGCACAAACGACCATTCCAGGGTGAAAGTCACTTAGATCACATTTCTTCCCTGTGATGATTGGTCTGAACAACAACCGAACCTCTTGACCACATCGGCATGCTTTTATGCATGGAGTTGCTGCCACGTGATTGGCTGATTGGATATTTGCATCAACGGGCAGGTGTAAAGGTGTACATAATAAAGTGGTGTGTACATACGTATACTCGTTCTGTTATGGTTGCAGTACTGGGAAGCCAGGTGGCCTTGAATAACACATGAGAGATGGGCAGGTGCGGAATGAACCATACGCGGTTTATTTGCTTGTAAGTCATCTATGCAGACTGCCCTCTCACATTACGTTCAGTACGTCACACACAGGGAAGCTTGGCATCAACCCAAAAGGGTGAAAGTATACCTGAACACATAACATATCCCTGCCCGCTTATTTTGAAGGGTTCTCCCCTTTGCCCACAATTGGAACAGCTGCCGAACTTTTAATTTTCAATGCAGTAGCCAACCAGCAACAAAGTATATGTTTAAACTTGGTAAAGAGGGTAGACTGCCTCTACTCCCAGACATACGGCAACCCTGGGGATTACTCTGCCCCACGAGCTGAGGGTTAGTCACTAGAGATTCAGCCTGTCTGGAGGCTGCTTCTTCCAGTGACCTGGGGATGATGCCAAAGTCACTTTATCTCTTGGTGGTGTGTGTATAGGTCTTGCACTGTCATAGGACGCACCTCAGAAAGCACGGGCGATGGGGGAGCACTGGCTGTGGCATTTGATCTCAATATAGTTTCTGTAGTCGCCATCTCAGAATCCTGTGCCAGTTCTACAACTGGATCTGGATAGGTCAGCTTGCGTTGGTCTCCAGTAGACTCAGAAATGGGCAACAGATGGTCAGCGTGCCTCTCCAGATGTGGCGTTATTAGCTTCCACTGTGTACAACACAGGACCAGTTTGTGCCGCCACCATTGCTGGCATCCACGTTGTTTCAGAAATGTTCTCTCTCTCTCTCTCTCTCTCTCTCTCTCTCTCTCCTCTCTCTCTCTCTCTCTCTCTCTCTCTCTCTCTCTCTCTCTCTCTCTCTCTCTCTCTCACTCTCTCACTCTCTCACTCTCTCACTCTCTCTCTCTCTCTCTCTCTCCTGTGAGATCCTGAGCTGCGTTCTGGCACGTCTCCCTGTGACAGTTTTCTGTTCATTTAGCACAATCTGTCGCGTGTCGAAGCCGATCAAGCGAAGCTGTCGTTCCATCGGGGCAGCGGTTAGAGCCATTTTGATGGTGGTGTGAGGTGTGTTACTGTATGTCAACAAGAAAGTGCTGAGACGCTGGTTGAGGAATTCACTTCTCACTGAAACCTCGAGGGCTTGTTTCATTGTTTGTGTGAATCCTTCAGCAAAGACATTAGTAGCTGGATGGTATGGTGCCCACTTGATGTTCCGAACACTGTTTGCTTCGAACACGAGTTGTGGGCCTTTGTCACTTACAAGCTGGCGAAGAAGCCCAAAGCAGCTGAAGGTGGAATCTACCTCCTCAATGCATTTTTCAGATGCAGTACAGTACTCTTCATGATGGCAACTTTGGGCCATTTGCTGTGCGCGCCCACGACAACCAAGAACATGTGGCGGTCTACAGGTCCTACAAAATCTACGTGAGTCCTCTGTCATGGTTCTTCAGGCCATTTCCATGGAAGCAAGGGAACAAGTTGAGGAACATTTCTCACTCACTGACTACGTGGCATGTTTTGGTCTTCTCTTCGGTAGTTACATCCAGTCCTGGCCGCCAGAAGTAGCTGCACGTGACAATGCCGCAGAGTCCTGCGTGTAGGTCATCCAGAACTTACTCTTCTAATGGAGCAATGACAGCACAGTAGCCCCATAGTAAACGCCCCGCTTGGACTGCGAGCTTCTTCCATCGAGCCTGGTGAGGTTTCACTTCTCCGGTTGGCTCTGCTTTCCATCTGCGAGTGACCACATCCAGCACTTTAGGTTGAACAGGGCCAGTACGTGCCTGCTTCCCGACTTGCGCCGCAGTTATCGGAGCTGTCGGTGCTTCGCTGAAATAAAAGATCTCCGTCAGGGGTGGCTGTGGAGCTGTAACAGCCAAGGGAAGTGTGGTTAGCCCATCAGCATTCAGACGATTCTCAGACCACCTGTAGTTTATATCGTACTGTTGTACAGATCGTAACAGAGCCCAATGTTGAATTTGACTAGCAACCATGGAAGAAATGTCTGCCTGTGGACCAGGAGGGTTGATGATATGTCAGTAATGTACATCGTCGGACAAAGAAGAATTGGTGGAACTTCTTAACTCCAATGGCAATGACGGGTACTTCCCACTCAATCTGGACAAAGTGGCTTTCTGCCTTGCTTAATGTCCTTGACGTGAAAGCGACTGGACGCTCTTCAGCCGACGACACGACTGCTCCCACACCACAGGGTGATGCGTCACAGACCGACGGTGTGGCTAATGACAGGTTGAAGTGTGTGAGTGCTTCAGATCATGACAGAAATGTTTTGGATGTTTTAAAAGCCCCTTCATGGAGATCTGTCCACTGCCAGGGTGTTGATTTACTTAAAAGCTCAGGAAGTGGTTTCAGCATGCTAGCTGGTTAGGAACAAACTTTGCATAGTAATCCTAAGAAGAATCTTATTTGACTCACATTCTGTGGTGATAGTGACTCAGTGATTGCTTTTACCTATGATGGTGCCTTGTGAAGCATGGTCCAAATACTAATTTGAAGGTCAAAATAATTCAAACTTATCCTTCTGGTCCCTTCTCCATACTTTTTGATCTTTGTAGCACCAAGTTTTGTAGGCGCTCATGCTCATTTTCCCCAGTACATAATGAGTAAGTTCCACGTAGCACTGCATCCCCGTCAGCCTGCTCGGTATCTGCTCCATTGCTCCCCGGAAAATTGCGGGAGCCAAGGTGATGCCAAACAGAAGCCTTCGGTACCTGAGCATTCCTCCGGGAGTCACAAAGGTCAACAGTTCCTGTGACTCTGGCTCCGCATGCATCCACAAGTACGCTTGACTCAAATCATTGTAAATTATCCCACGATTAGGCTAGGATTAAATTGCTGGCAACATGGCTTGAAGGGCTGGAAGAGCCAATTCCACACTGTCTCTCAATAAATAAATAAAAATACCAGTGTTCTTTCACTGGATGCCCAGTTTTGAACAATAGTAACATTGACTGCCAATAGCTGCCTTATTCTTAAAGTCAGTAGAAAGTTGATAAACTTGGGAAGATGCGCTTAGCATCACTGCTTCTTTAGCTGCCATCTCCATAGATGTACTAATCTCAATTGGCCTCTGTAATGTTAGTCCGTCTTCAGTAAGCAAACTTTTCTGAACTGTCTCAGCAGACCACTTAGAGTCTATCACATAACATGTCATTTAGTGACCGCCCAAAATCAGACCCCGGCTTCAGCACTGTCACAAACTGTGATAGAGATTCATCTTCTTCTCGATTCCTTTTATGAAATCTAAACCTCACAGCAATCATGAAGAGTGATCCTTTAAGATCTTAACTATGTCCTCATAAGGCTTAACAGGTTGCATTAGACTGCCTAATAAATTAAATGTCTTTGCACCAATTACAGTCAGAAAAGTTGGAACACAAATATCTGAAATTTAATTTGCCAGTACAAAAGATTGAAATATTTAAGTATATGAACTTCATTGCTCTGTCGTTTCATCACACGGCCCCATACTTCCAAACATCGTCACCACTTTCAAACACAGTCATGTTCCAGAAAAGTTAACAAGCCTTATCCCTCTCTTCTCTCTCTCGTATTTGTTTCATTTAGTGGTCCTGTTCTCTTCCCTCCGATTCTTCACTCACCACTCTTCCTGCGGAGTTTTCTTTTTGCTTCTTTTTAAAAATGTTCACTCTTTTTTGAGCCGAAGGGAACAAGACACTGAGTATTGTGTGAGGACATCACCTTGTCGCCAGTTGTTATGTTTGTGGTACTGGGAAGCGAGATTGTTGAGGGACGGAGAGGTGAGGGACAAACGTGCCGCTGTTTACTTGTAAGTCATCTACCCAGAATGCCCCCTCACATTGCGTTCAGTACTTAACACAAGGAGAAGCTTGACAGCAACTCGTAAGGGTCAAAACATACACAAGTGCATAAAATGTTCAGTGAATTTTTCAGTAATTGTACTCTCCAGGAGCTTCTTAGGGCAGCACAGTAATGTAGCAGTTTTACAGCACCAGTGATCGTGATCGGGGTTTGATTCCACCGCCGTTTATAATGAGCTTTATGCTCTCCTTGTGACTGTGAGTTTCCTCCAGGATGTTTCATTTCCCTCCCACAGTTCAAAGACGTAAGGGTTACGATTAGTAAATTGAGGGCATGCTATATTTGTCACCTGCAAGCTGCCCCAGCGCATTCTCCAATTAGAAACATAGAAACATCCAAAACCTACAGCACAATACAGGCCCTTCGGCCCACAAAGCTGTGCTGAACATGTCCTTATCTTAGAACTACCTAGGCTTTACCCATAGCCCTCTATTTTTCTAAGCTCCATGTAGTCCTAGAAGACTCCATCGTTTCCATCTCCACTACCGCCGCCGGCAGCCCATTCCAGGCACTCACCAGCCTCTGCCTTAAAACTTAACCCTGACATCTCCTCTGTATGTCCAAGCACCTTAAAACTGTGCCCTCTCGTGTTAGCTATTTCAGCCCTGGGGAAAAGCCTCTGACTATCCACACGATCAATGCCTCTCATTATCTTGTACACCTCTATCAGGTCACTTCTCATCTTCCGTTGCTCCAAGGAGAAAAGGTCGAGTTCACTCAACCTATTCTCATAAGGCATGCTCCCCAATCCAGGCAACATCCTTGTAAATCTCCTCTGCACCCTTTCTATGGTTTCCACATCCTTCCTGTAGTGAGGCGACCAGAATTAAGCACAGTACTTCAAGTGGGGCTGACCAGGGTCCTATATAGCGGCAACATTACCTCTTGACTCTTGACCTCAATCCCATGGTTGATGAAGGCCAATGCACTGTATGCACTCTTAACCACAGAGTCAACCTGTGTAGTAGCTTTGAATGTCCTATGAACTTGGACCCCAAGATCCCTCCGATCCTCTACACTGCCAAGAGTTTTATCATTAACACTATATTCTGCCATCATATTTGACCTATCAAAATGAACCACCTCACACTTATCTGGGTTGAACTCCATCTGCCACTTCTCAGCCCAACTTTGCATTCTATCAATGTCCTGCTGTAACCTCCGACAGCCCTCCACACTATCCACAACACCCCCAACCTTTGTGTCATCATCAAGTTTACTAACCCATCATTCCACTTCCTCATCCAGGTCATTTATAAAAATCACAAAGAGCAGGGGTCCCAGAACAGATCCCTGAGGTACACCACTGGTCACCGACCTCCATGTAGAGTATGACCAGTCTACAACCGCTCTTTGCCTTCTGTGGGCAAGCTAGTTCTGGATCCACAAAGCAATGTCCCCTTGGATCCCATGCCTCCTTACTTTCTCAATAAGCCTTGCAGAGGGTATCTTATCAAATGCTTTGCTAAAATCCATATACACTACATCTACGGCTCTACCTTCATCAATGTGCTTAGTCACATCCTCAAAAAATTCAATCAGGCTCGTAAGGCATGACCTGCCTTTCACAAAGCCATGCTGACTATTCCTAATCATATTATGCCTCTCCAAATGTTCATAAATCCTGCCTCTCAGGATCTTCTCCATCAACTTACCAACCACTGAAGTAAGACTCACTGGTCTATAATTTCCTGGGCTATCCCTACTTCCTTTCTTGAATAAGGGAACAACATCTGCAATCCTCTGGAACCTCTCCCATCCCATTGATGATGCAAGGATCATCACCAGAGGCTCAGCAATCTCCTACCTCGCTTCCCACAGTAGCCTGGGGTACATCCCGTCCGGTCCCAGTGACTAATCCAACTTGATGCTTTCCAAAAGCTCCAGCACATCCTCTTCCTTAATATCTACATGCTCAGGCTTTTCAGTCCACTGTAAGTCATCCCTGCAATCGTCAAGATCCTTTTCCGTAGTAAATACTGAAGCAAAGTATTCATTAGGTACCTCTGCTCATCTTCTTCCTGCAGCCAATGTGACTCCAATTAAATCTAGCAATTGAATCTTATCTCCAGAATGTCTTATTTGTCTAGTCCAAGCTGGTTTTTAGGACAGGATGACTCCAAGTTGTCATTTGTCTAGTCCAAGCTGGTTTTTAGGACAGGATGACTCCAAGTTGTCATTTGTCTAGTATGAGCTAGTTTTTAGGACAAGACAATATCAGCACTTACAGTCTTTGTTTTTTTTCTTTGAACAGTATTTGTTCATACAACATTTAATACATGAACAAATATCTCTGCTCAATGAAGCAGGGGAGACTACCTCAGTAAATGTATTTAAGACAAGGTTGGATAGATTTTTGCATAGTAGGGGAATTAAGGGTTATGGGGAAAAGGCAGGTGGGTGGAGATGATTGTATGTAATGAGTTTTTGCTACAACAAGTGTATGGGACATTGGAAAAAAAGTTGAATTTCCCCATGGGGATGAATAAAGTATCTATCTATCTATCTATCTATCTATCTATCTATCTATCAGCCATGATCTTATTGAATGGCGGGGCAGGCTCGATGGGCCAGATGGCCGACTCCTGCTCCTATTTCTTATGTTCTTATGTTTAACAACAGCCATTGCCAACAAATTTAATGTCTCATTCTTGACTTCCCAAGAACCGTTTGATCACAAAATCACCAGGATCAAACAGTAACTCTACCTCAGCAATGGAGCACACCAGACAACCTCTTGCACTACTCTCTCCATTCATCAAATCATAGAGCACCACAGCACTGAATCAGACCCTCTGGTTCATCTAGTCTGTGCCAAACTGTTATACTGCCTAGTCCCATTGACTCACACACCTGGACCATAGCTCTCCATACCCCTGCCATCCATGTATCCGTCCAAACTTTTCCTAAATGTTGCAATCAAACTCACTTCTACCACTTCCACCGGCAGCTTGTTCTTCCCTCACACCACCTACTGGATGATGAAGTTCCCCATAAATATTCCACCTTTCATCCTTAGCCCATGACCTCTCGTTCTACTTTCATCCAACCTCGGTGGAAAAAGTCTACTTGCATTTACTTTGTCTTTTCCTCATTATTTTATACCCCTCAAATCTCCCCTCATTCTTCTACGCTCTAGGGAGTAAAATCCTAACCTATTCACCCTTTCTCTAAAACCCAGGGCCTAAAACCTGGCAACGCACAAAAAAAACGCTGGAGGAACTCAGCAGGTCAGGCAGCGTCTATGGAAAAGAGTAAACAGTTGACATTTTGGGCCGAGGCCTCTCATAGGTCTTGGAAAGAAAAGATGGGAAGTTAGAGCAAGAAGGTGGGGTGGGGGGGGGGGAAGGGGGAATAAGTACAAGGAGGTAGGTGATAGGTGGAACCGGGAGAGGGAAAATAGCTGAAGTAAAGAGCTGGGAAGTCGATAGGTGAAAGAGACAAAGAGCCAGAGGAAAGGGAATCGATAGGAGAGGGTAGAGACAATGGTTCAAAGGGAAGAGAGAGGAGCACCAGAGGGATGTGACGGGCAGGGAAGGAGATAAGATGGGACAGTGAAATGGGAATGGTGAATGGGGGGGAGGGCATCAATTACTGGAGGTCCGAGAAATCAATATTCATGTCGTCAGGTTGGAGGCTACCCAGACGGAGTACAAGGTGTTGCTCCTCCAACCTGAGTGTGGCCTCATCTCAACAGTAGAGGAGGCCATGGACTGACGTGTCGGAACGGGAATGGGGGTGGAATTATAATTGGTGTCCACTGGGAGATCCCGTTTTTTTCTGACGGATGAAGTATAGGTGCTCAGCAAAGTGGTCTCCCAATCTTCATCGGGACACACGAATACACAGGAGGCCACACCAGGAGCACCAGATGCAGTAGATGACCCAGACAGACTCACAGGTGAAGCATTGCCTCACCTGGAAGGACTGTTTGGGGCCCCGAATGGTAGCGAGGGAGGAGGTGCAGGGGCAGGTGAAGAACTTGTTCCACTTAGACAACTTCTTTGTTTTAGAATGAAAAGCCTTATCCTGAGAGCAGATACGGCGGAGACAGAGGGATTGAGAGAAGGGGTTGGCATTTTTACAAGTACGAGATGTCCTTTTTTATAGAAAGAGGCTGCCCTTCCTCTACCATCAGCGCTGCCCCCATCTGTGTCTCTTCCATTTCACGCACATCTGCCCTCATTCCATCCTCCTGCCGCCCTATCAGGGATAGGATTATCCTCATCCTCACCTACCACCCCACCAGCCTCTGCGTCCAACACAGAACTCTCTGTAACTTACACCATCTCTAACAGGATCCCAGCACCAAGCGCATCTTTCCCTCCCTCTCACTTTCAGCCGTCCACAGGGATCGCTCCCTACGCGACTCCCTTGTCCATTTGTTCCTCCCCACAAACCTGCCTCCTGGCACTTACCCTTGCAAGTGGAGCAAGTACCTCACCTGTCCCTACACCTCCTCCCTCACCACCATTCAGGGCCCCAGTCCCTCCAGGCGAGGTGACACTTCACCTCTGAGTCTGTCTGGGTCATCTATTGTATCCGGTGCTCCTGATGTGGCCTCCTGTATATCGGTGAGACCCGACGTAGATTGGGAGACCGCTTCACCGAGCACCTACGCTCCGTCCGCCAGAAAAAGTGGGATCTCCCGGTATTCCCCCACTTCAATTCTACTTCCCATTCCTGTTCTGATAAGTCAGTCCGTGGCCCATCTACTGCCGTGATAAGGCCACACTCAGGTTGGAGGAGCAACATCGTATATTCCATCTGGGTGGTCTCCGATCTGATGGTGTGAACATCGATTTGTCGAACTTCTGGTAATTACCCACCCACCCCTTCACCATCCCCATTCCCATTCCCCTCTCTCACTGTACACTCCCATCACCTCCCTCCCTTTCGTCCTCTCCTATCAGAATCCCCTTTTTCCAGCCCTTTATCTCTCTCACCAATCAGCTTCCCAGCTCTTTACTTCACCCCTCCTCCTGTTCCGGTTTCACCTATCACCTGCCGCCTTGTAGTTCTTCCTCCCCTCCCCCCCCCCCCACCTCCTTGTCCTAACTTCTCATCTTTTTTCTTCCTGACGAAGGGTCTCGGCCCGAAACGTCGACTGTACTCTTGTCCATCGATGCTGCCCGGCCCGCTGAGTTCCTCCAGCATTTCGCGTGTGTTGCTCGGATTTCCAGCATCTGCAGATTTTCACATCTTTGGCCTAAAACCTGGCAACGTCTTTAGAAATTCTAAGTATCTTGTATAGTTTATGTGTAATTTATGTTTTGTGCGTTGTCTGTACCTACAGGATGTACCCGTGATACAGCTGCAAACAAGTTTTTCATTATCCCCATACCTCACAATACTTCGCCCATGAAAATAAACCCGACTTGGTTTGCTCTGTGCCTGAGACCATAGGACATAGGAATAGAATGAGAGTCTGCAGGAAGGATTCAGAGACAGACTGAGTTGGACAACTGATTCTGACAGTAGGAATCACAGGAGGGTGGAGGCTGCAGTCAGGGTCTGGTGAAATTCCAACAACTGTTGGGCGGTTTGGACAAGGAACTGGACCAAATCCCAGTGGTTGGCCTCACCGAAGAGCAGCAGCGCCATCTGCTGGCAGCTGTCGATACAACAACTCCACTTCATATTGCAAACTCGATAAGATCATTAGGACACAATAGCAGAATTAAACCTTCTCCCTGTAATCTTTGACGCCTTACTAATCAAGAAAGAATCTTCTAAATTCTGCTTTAAATATAATCAAAATCTAGGCCTCCACAGCCATCTGTGGCATTGAATTCCACAGATTCAATCACTCTCTGGCTGAAGAAATTCCTCCTCATCTCTGTTCTAAAATGACAAAATATTCTGAGGCTGTGCCCCCTGGTCCTAGACTCGCCCACTATAGGAAACATCCCTTCAACATTCACTCTTACTAGGCCTTTCAATACTCGACAGGTTTCAATGAAATCCCCCTCATTCTTCTAACCTCCAGCAATTACAGACCCAGAGTAAATGCTCCTCCTGGTTAACCCCTTCATTCACAGGATAGTTTTCTGGACTATCTCCAATGTCAGCACAACCTTTCTTAGATGATCCCGGTGGGAAGAGTTAAGAAACTGCAAAGAGTAAGAAGACCCCGATGGGCATTATATACAGAGCTTTGAACAGTAGCCAGGTTGTGAGATACAAATTACAGTCAGAGTTAGAAAAAGTATGTATAAAGGGCAGCGTTATGACTATATGGGTGATTACAATATGCAAGTAAATTAAAAAATCAGTTTGGTGCTGGATCCTAAGAGAGGCAATTTATAGAATGCCTACGAGATGGTTTTTTAGAGTGGCTTCCCACTGGGGAAAAGCAGTTCTGGATTGGGTGTTGTGTAATGAACAATATTTTATTGGGGATTGCCCGTGGATTGTCACCCTGTCATGGTGGAGAAGCTTGTTTGGTCCTGAGATCCCGAGAGCGATGCCGTCTGGAGCTATGCCCCTGGTAGGGTCACCCATGGCGGTAAGGTCGAGGGTGAGGTCCCTGACAAAGAACAATCCAACCAAGACCTCAACGGTGGAACAGGTGGACGAAGTTACTTCGAGCTCAACGACTGTGAAGGCGGATGAAGGCTGCAACAAATCCATCAGCTCCAATCGTCGTGGTTTCCATGCCACTGGAATCAGTTGGTTGATTTGTGAAGTATCGTCTGCTTCTTGGATTACAACATCAAGTACGTGTTAAACAAATACATACGCAGGCGTCTTCGCTCTGTGGAAACGGAATGAAGACCATCATCCTCGACCTCGAGGGAAAGCCACGACGACCACAATTTCATTGGGGAGCTTAAGGTAAAGGAGCCCTTAGGAGGCAATGATCATAATATGAAGGAATTCACTAGTATTACAGCAGAGTAAAGGGTATTACAGAGGCATGAGAGAGGAGCTGGCCAAAGTTGATTGGAAGGGAACGCTATCAGGGATGATGGCTGAATGACAATGTTTGATGTTTCTGACAGCAATTCGGAAGGCACAGGATAGATACATCCCAGAGATGAAGTAATAATCTAAAGGGAAGATGACACAACCGTGGCTGAAGGGAACCCGAAAACATCATAAAAGGAAAAGAGAATATAGCAAAAATTAGTGGGAAGTTGAAGGATTGGGAAATTTTTCAAAATCAATAGAAAGCAACTAAAAAGCCTCAAGGAGAGGAAAGATTAAATATGAAGGTAAACTAGTCAATAATATAAAAGAGGTCCTTAAGGTCGTTTTAGCCAGAGGTGGTAGTGGGGGTAAGTTTGCACTAACTACTAAATGCTCTGATCGGCTTGTGTGTCAAACAGCCTCTGACCACTAGGTCCAGCCCCTGCCCTCATGCGTGGCTTAGCGACCAAGCCCGGTGGAACCATTTCTACTGGCAGGAGAAGGGCCAAAGATGGGTCTCTGGTGCCTTAAAACCAGTCTCTTCGGACAGATGGCGTGCCCCATCCGAGGTTGGCAGCTCACCTAGAGAAAGGAAAACTCTGATCTCGAACTTCCACCTCCTTATGGTTACACCTACTCACAGAAAAGGGCTTTGGAGGGAAAACCTGGAGCTGGAGCCCCTAAGGCAGTCCTACAGTGAGTTCAACATTGACTGGCAACTCTTGTGTCACCGCTGGTACCAAACAGCATCGTTCCTTTAGATTCATCAGCTTTGTGCAGGTGGGGAGTCTGCTGTATGGGCAACAGCTTGTTCTCCATATTGTACTGCCCTGGCTTAGCTTTCAGAAAGAGAGTTAGGATGCAATGGCCATGATTGACTCTGACCACCAGAGGGCCTCATGAATTAAAATAAACTCCTCTTGGGCTTTCAGCCGGATACCGATTTTAACTGACATTTCAATGACAAACTCTGCCATCTTCATCCGGGATGATGCCAGGACATGTCTAGTCCGGTGGTACTGAAATCCCCGTAGTTCCTCCCTCCTGATTGGTTAGTCCTCATCCAATCAGGTTTCCACCATCTCACCTTGTTTACAATCGAATTCCAGTTCTTACTTAGAGTGAGACCTTAATCTTTGTTGAAATTACTTTCCTCTAGTTTTATTTCAATGGCTTCCTTCACCAGGTGGTCCCAAAAGCCATTTTGCACAGCACAGTAGTTCTGTGCTGTCGAAGTCAATCCTATGGCCATTGCTAATGCTGTAAGTGCTAGCCGTCCTGAGTCCCAGGTCATCTTTGACCCACATAAGCTAAAATCTGAGCTTCCTTGTGGGATTGTGGATGGTATTAATCCAGTGGATGTTCCTTACTTAGAGTTTCAGTCAGCCTTTCTCAAGGTGCTACCCATGAGGGTGCTTAACAAGATCAGAGTACTAGTTCAAGTTTAATTGTCAATCAACCATACACGAATGTCCATGAATATAACCAAATGAAGCAGCCTCACAGTGTTACTCGGGGGCCAAGGTGCAAAACACAGTACCGACAGTCGCACATAGCACAAAGCTTCTGTAACAAGATAGCAGTACAAATGTGTATCGGTCGTGGTTGACCATGGGTACTGTGCCTCTGGTGGTCACTGAAGCGAAGCTGGAGTGGCCTCTCCAGGACGCAAGCCAGGGCAGAGTTGATATGGAGATCCGTCTGTTGCCCAGGCAGTGGGACCCCTCTCTCCATGCTGATGACAGGTCCAAAGGAACGACGGAGGTCGATACAGTTTGGTGCCAGCAGCATCGCAGGAGTTGCTGTGCCGGTGCTGGGTACTGCAGTCAGCCACCCTCGGGACTCCGACTCCTGACTTTTCCTCGGGGTTTACTCCCAAACCCTTTCCTGTGAGCGGGTATAGCCGCAAGGCAGCGGAGGTTTGAAATCGGAGTTTTCCCTCTCCCAGATGAGTTACCATCTGTGATTAACGAGCTCCATCTGCCCGGAGCAATTGGTTTTAAGGCGCCAGTGGCCCAATATAGATATAGCCCAAGTCCCTGAGTAGTATGTCCTGTAACTTGATGGTGCATGGGTACCGTCAGCAAGAACAAGCAGTTCTCGGTAGTCTGCAGACAAACGCATGCACTTAATCCAGCTTGCCTTCTGCTGAGTGAACACTAGAGGGCAGCACTGATGGAGGGCCAGCCCTCAATCCAGCATGGACATGTTACGTACCCCGTAACGGGTTAAAAGAACCAGCAGAAATGGAACGCACCTGGAGTCTGGTTTTGCTATTAACAAACAATATTTTATTAGTAACTACGTAATATAGTAATATAAAACCAGATAAATCAAACAGGTTAGCAGAGTTTATGCATATATAAGTGTGTAAATATAAAATCCCAAACTTCTTCAAGCTTAGGTGGTAGGTGATAAAGTCTTATGATGGTACATAAACGAAGTCAGTTCAGTTTGTGATATGAGTGGAGTAGAGTTGTGGAGAGAGAGAGAGGTGATTTGTAAGCCGATGCCGTCGATCTTCCCATCGTCCTCCGAAAACCTTTTAAGGTCACCGACTGTGACCACACCAAGGGTACCGTCTTCATGCGGCAATGCTATCAACCCAGGCAAGGGTTAAACGCGGCAATGGCTTTCCACAGATCACCCCTTTTCCACACTGCGAGAGCCACTGATTGAGTCTCCCGATCGATCCTCAAAAGCCACTCTTTCGTGGGCACTCAAAGCTCATCCCGTGTCTGTTTCTCCTGTGTGCGTCTGCCGGAAAGCCAGCTGACCTTGTATATGGATCCGAACATGCTGAACGCCAGCAGTCCATTATGTAGCTCTGCCCTTCCGTCACCATAGCGACCCATGAGCTGCTCGGAGCCCCTCTCTCTCGCTCTCTCTCTCTCTCTCTGGATCAGCGGCACACTGTCTCTCTTTTTAAAGGCACAGTCCATAATGAATAAACCTTCGGATCTCGACACAGACACCACACCGCCTCTGGCGTCTCCCCTCCTGGAATGACACAACGGGCAGGCCGCAGCACGAAGCCTCGTCCTCGCTACAACCAAGGTCATTGCAGCTCCCCCGCCATCAGTCTCGCCAGTAAACCAGTGAACCAGACTTGCTGTGTTTTACATTGCCAATGTCCAGCAAGGTCCTGCTGTCGCAAGAAAAATGTCCAAGACCATCGGCCGCTGTTAGACTGCACACCGTCTTCGTGCACCGACTCCGACGCCTTCCTGTAGCAGGAGGTAGCACGTTCACACCAAGTCAACTGGCTGAATGGCCTAATTATGCTTCTATGTCTTCGGGTCTAAACATCACATTTGCCTTTCTTACCACCATCTCAATGTGTAAGTCCCGCACTAGGAGTCCCAAGTCACTTTGCACCTTTGACTTCTTGTTTAGAAAATAGTTTATGCCTCTATTCCTTTTACCAAACTGCATGATAATAGACATCTCTACACTCCATTCAACCTGCCGCTTCATTGCCCTTTCTTCTCATTTGTCCAAGTCCTTCAGCAGATCCCCTGCCTCCTCAACTTGTCACCTGCCTCCCACCCCAGACTGGAACTTCCACTCGCTGTAGATTGTTGGGTTTATGCTTTATACAGAGCTGTCCACAACTTCAGATCATGAAGTATTATTACAGTGCAGCAATCATTTTAGTCCTCTTCTTCTACAAAAGGGGTCACAGGTTAAAGTCCTGTGTCAGGTCCTGACTGTTCCTTTTCCCCCCACAGATACTGCTAGGCTGAGTGCCTTTAGCAGATCGTGTGTGCTCCAGGTTCCAGCATCTGCCCTCTCAAGTGTCTCTCATGCAGCTAAACAGGGGGCAATATTAACAGTGCAGAACTCTCTCCAACACTGCAGTACTCCACCAACACACACCCTCCAATACTACACAAACTTCCATTACCTCCCCTGACACTACACACTAACTCACTACCCTCCTGCAATACTACACACATGCTCACCACTCCCCTGATCTACTACACACCCACTCACAGACCCCTGACACTACACACTAACTCACTACCCTCCTGCAATACTACACACATGTTCACCACTCCCCTGATCTACTACACACCCACTCACAGACCCCTGACACTACGCACTACCCTCCTGCAATACTACACACACCCTCACCACTCCCCTGATCTACTACACACCCATTCACAACATCCCCAGGCACTACACACTCCCCACTCCCCCATCCAACACTGCCCCCCCAATGCTACCCACTCCTTAACTACCTCCTATTGTTCTATAATTTCTTGTAAGTGGCGTCACAGGTAGATAGGGTCGTGATGAGAGCTTTGGGCACCTTGGCCTTCGTAAATCAGAGTACTGAGGCACAGGAGATGGGATGTTATGTTGTATAAGACTTTGGTGAGGTCTGATTTGACTATTGTGTGCAGTTGTATCATCCATCGTCAGGGACCCCCACCATTCAGGCCATGCTCTCCTCTCACTGCTGCCATCAGCAAGAAGGTACAGGAGCCCCAGGACTCACACCACTGGGTCGAGGAACAGTTATTACCCCTCAACCATCAGTCTCCTAACCAGAGTGGATAACTTCACTCACCCCAACAGTGAACTGATCCCACAACCTGTGGACTCACTTTCACTGGACTCTACAACTCACGTTCTCAATATTTATTGCATTTTGTTTTTTTTGTCTTTTATATTTGCACAGTTTGTTGTCTTTTACATTGAGTTATTTGTCCATAGTTGTTGCATGTGGTTCTTCATTAATTCTATTGCATTTATTTGTTTTTACAATGAATGCCCGCAAGAAAATAAATCTCAGGGTAGTATATGGTGACATATACTAGTAGAATATCAGAATATCAGTAGAACAGAGTGATCTAGGAATAATGGTGCATAGTTCCCTGAAGGTGGAATCTCATGTGGATAGGGTGGTGAAGAAAGCTTTTGGTATGTTGGCCTTTATAAATCAGAGCATTGAGTATAGGAGTTGGGATGTAATGTTAAAATTGTACAAGGCATTGGTAAGGCCAAATTTGGAGTATTGTGTACAGTTCTGGTCACCAAATTATAGGAAAGATGTCAACAAAATAGAGAGAGTACAGAAGAGATTTACTAGAATGTTGCCTGGGTTTCAGCACCTAAGTTACAGGGAAAGGTTGAACAAGTTAGGTCTTTATTCTTTGGAGAGTAGAAGGTTGAGGGAGGACTTGATAGAGGTACTTAAAATTATGAGGGGGATAGATAGAGTTGACGTGGATAGGCTTTTTTCCATTGAGAGTAGGGGAGATTCAAACAAGAGGTCATGAGTTGAGAGTTAAGGGGCAAAAGTTTAGGGGTAACAGGAGAGGGAATTTCTTTACTCAGAGAGTGGTAGCTGTGTGGAACGAGCTTCCAGTAGAAGTGGTAGTGGCAGGTTTGATATTGTCATTTAAAGTAAAATTGGATAGGTATATGGACAGGAAAGGAATGGAGGGTTATGGGCTGAGTGCGGGCCAGTGGGACTAGGTGAGAGTAAGCATTCGGCACGGACTAGAAGGGCCGAGATGACCTGTTTCCGTGCTGTAATTGTTATCTGGTTATATATGTGCTTTGATAATAAATTTACTTTGAACTTTGGAATCTGAGGGGGATCTTCTTCTCAGAGAGTTCTCTGTGATCCTGAGCGTGGTTTACCAAAGGCTGATGTTAAACAGGCACTCAATGCATTGAGTACCACTATCAGAGAACAAGAAACAAGAAGTGGCTACAGGAGTCAGAGGACTGGGCTGTGTTCAAAGTTTGAAAGGATCTGAAGAGTACACTACAAATGTCACGGACTTTACAAAGCAGTCATAGGCAAGTGCGTCCCCACAAAACCAGAAGCCCTGGATAAACTGTGAGATCCGCAGTCAGCTGAGGGTCAGGTCAGAGGTGTTCAAGTCTGGTGACCAAGTAAGATTTAAGAGGTCCAGGTAAGATCTCCGGAAAGCTATCTCACGTGCAAAGTGTCAATTCCAGACCAAACTTGAATCACTGAAGGATGCTCGACAGCTCTGGCAGGGTTTGAGTGCTGTCACCTCCTACAAAGCGACACAGGTGACAACAAGCCTTCAATGCCAGATGAGCTCAGTGCCTTCTATGCTCGCTTTGACCATCAAAACATGGAGGAGCCTTGACGAACTTTCACAGCCCCTAGTGACCCCGTGATTTCAGCCTCTGAGGCTGATGTAAGAGCATCATCGGGAGGCTGCACCCATGGAAAGTACGTGGACCAGTTAGGTTGCCTGGCCAAGTACTAAAGACCTGTGCTGGAGTGTTCACTGAGATCTTTAACCTCCTGCTTCAAGCAGACTTCAGTTGTACCGGTACATGAGAAGAACGTGGTGACCTGCATCAGTGACGATCAAAGTTCAAAGTAAAATTTATTATCAGAGTACATACATGTCACCGCACACAACCTTGGGATCTTTTTTTGCGAGTATACCTAGCAAATCTATAGAACAGTAACTGTAAACAGGATCTGTAAACTGTAAACAAACTGTGCACATGCAGATAATGCATAAATAGCAATAAATAATGAGCATGAAATAACAAGATAACAGAGTCCTTAAAGGAGTGTAGTTATCCCCTTTTGTTCAAGAGCCTGATGGGTGAGGGGCAGTAACTGTTCTTGAACTTGGTGGTGTGAGTCCAGAGGCTCTTGTACCTTCTACCCGATGGTAGCAGTCACGGGCGTCCTCCGGTAGAACTTACGTTCACAGTGATGAAGCGTTTTGAGAGTTTGGTGATGAAACATATCAACTCCTGCCTGAGCAGCAACTTGTATCTGCTCCAATTTGCCCACCGGGCCAACAGGTCCACAGCGGATGCCATTTCATTGGCTCTTCGCTGAACGCTGGAACACTGAGACAGTGAAGATGCATACACCAGGATGCTCTTCATTGACCATAGCACTGTATTCAGTTCTAGTATCCCCTCAAAACTAACCCTCCTTGTGCATTTGGATGCTCAATTTCCTCTCTTGCAGACCCTAGTCAGTTCGGATTGGCAAAAACATCTCCTCCATCTCCATCAGCACAGGTGTACCACAAGGCTGTGTGCTTATCCCCCTGCTCTTCTCCCTTTACATTTATTACTGTGAGGCTAAGCACAACTCTAATGCCATATTTAAGTTTGCTGATGACACTACTGCTGTTGGTTGAATCAAATGTGATGACAAATCAGCACACAGGAGGGAGGCTGAAAATCTGGCTGAGTGGTGCCACAACAACAACCTCTCATTCAATGTCAGCAAGGAGCTGAATATCAGGAGAAGGAAACCAGAGATACATGAGTTAGTCCTCATCAGGGGATCAGATGAGGGTCCCCAACTTTAAGTTCCTCAGTGTAATGATTTCAGAGAATCTGTCCTGCGTCCAGCACATGTGCCATATGAAGAAAGGATGTCAAGTGCCTCTAAATCCTTAGAAGTTTACAGAGATTCAGCATGTATTCTGAAATTTAGAACAACTTCTATAGATGTGTGGTGGAGAGTATATTGACTGGTTGCATCACAGCCTGGTATGGAGACCCCAATGCCTTTGAACGGAAAAGCCTACAAACGTTAATGGATATGGTCCAGTCCATCGTGGGTAAAGTCCTCCTCACATCTACACAGAGCGCTGTCGTAGGAAAGCAGCATCCATTTTCAATGATCCCTACCACCCAGGACATGCTCTCTTCTTGCTGCTACCATCAGAAAGAAAGTGCAGGAACCTCAGGACCCACACCACCAGCTTCAGAAATGGTTATTACCCATCAGCCATCAGGCTCTTGAACCAGAGGGGTAACTTCACTCACCCTGTCACTAATCTGTTCCCACAACCTATGGACTCACTTTCAAGGACTTTTCATCTCATGTTCTCGATAATTATTGTTTGTTCGTTTTTTAAAATTTGTTTATTTTTCTTTCGTATTTGCACATATTTGTTGTATTTTGCAGATTGGTTGTTTGTCCATCCTGTGGGATATTGTCTTTCATTGATTCTATTGTGTTTTTTGTAAGAAAATGAATCTCAGGGCTGCTTATGGTGACAAATATGTACTTTGATAATAAATTTACTTTGAACTTTGAACAGAGGGTGGTGTGAGTGTGAAACGAGCTACCAGTGGAAATGTTGGATGTGGGTTCAAGTGCAACATTTAATAGAATTTTGCATAGGTGCATGGATGGGACGGTTATGGAGGATTACGATCCAGGTGCAGCCTGATGGGTCGAAGCAGAATAACAATTCAGCACCGACTAGATGGGCCAAATGGCCTGTTTCTCTGCTGTAGCGCTCTATGACTCTAATGAGACTTAACTTTCTCAAGGTGCTGTTCATTGATTATGGCTGTGTTGAACACCATCGCCCCTTCAGTACTGATCAACAAGCTCCAAAACCTGGGCCTCTGTACCTCCCTCTGCCACTGGGTCCTCGGCAGACTGGATTAGAAATAACATTTCCTCCTCGCTGACAATCAACACAGGCACACCGCAAGGACACGTGGTTGCGTCACCATTTGATATGAAGGTCCCAAAGCCCAGGATTAGAAAAGGCTGTAGAGGTTTATAAACTCAGTCAGCTCCATCATGGGCACTAGTCTCCCCATCAGAGAACATCTTCAATAGACTATGCCTCAAGAGGGTATCATCCATCGTTAAATACCCCTGTCAGCCAGGATATGCCCTCTTTTCATTACTACCGTCAGAGAGGAGATAAAGATCCCTAAAGACATGCGCTCAACTTTTTAGAAACAGCTTTTTCCCCTCTACCATCAGATTTCTGAACAGTCCTTGAACCCGTGATCCTGCATCACTTTTTGCATGGCTTATTTTTTATAGTCATTAATGTTATTAACAGCAATTATTAATGTATTCCACTGTGATGTTATTAATAGCAATCATTAATGTTATTAATAGTAATTTTTCATGTATTCCACTGTAATGTTATTAATAGCAATCATTAATGTTATTAATAGTAATTTTTCATGTATTCCACTGTAATGTTATTAATAGTAATTTTTCATGTATTCCACTGTAATGTTATTAATAGCAATCATTAATGTTATTAATAGTAATTTTTCATGTATTCCACTGTAATGCTGCTGCAAAACAACAAATTTCATGGCATCTGTGAGTGACAATAAACCAGATTTTGATTCCCACACAGCAAATAGACATAGTTTGCATTGTAGTGTTCTGATCTTGTCCAGAGAAGGATGGAAATACACTGCAGGCACGTCAGAGGAGTTTTACTGGACTGATGCAGACCCACAAGACCACAGGTGCTGGAACCTGGTGCTACAAACAATAAACTCGAGGAACATGTCGGGTGAACAGACTCGCTGGAGGGGGTAAGAAATGGTTGATGTTTTGGACTGAAACCCTGCACCTGGACTGATGCAGGAACTTTGACCCAAAACCCCGGCCAATCCTTTTCCTCCACAGAGGCTGCTTGGCCTGCTAAGCGCCTCCAGCAGACTGTGCACTAGACTGATACCCGGAGTGGGCAGGTTGCCCAATGAAGTGGCGAGACTTCTGTTCTCTGGAATTTGGAAGAATGAGGCAATACTTCAATACTTGATTTAAATCTAAGAGATCTTGAAGAGGTCTTGACAGGATGGAAGTGAAAAGAATCCATAACTAGGGTTCACGAGTTAACAAAGAGCCCACCTATTTAACGAAATTGAATAAAAGACAAAGTTCTTTTCTCTCCCCGACGTCATGAATTTTTAGTTCTCTTTTCATCAAAGGGCAGCACAAACATTATTTGTGAGGCAGATACTGGGTAAGTGAAGGGTGTGTAATGTATCTGAAGTAAGGTGAGGTTACAGTTAGAGGAGCCATGACCTCATTGGATGTAGATCAGGCTTAATGGGCCAAATGGTCTCCTGAATCCATATGTCTGGATAGCCAAAGAATTGCATGCAGCAGTGCGATAGATTGGCTGGTTGAGTGGTGTCGCAACGGCAACCTTGCACTCATTGGTAGTAAGAGCAATGAATTGGTTCTGGACTTTAGGAAGAGGAAATTGGGGGAAAACACACCTGTCTGATGCACCATCAATAACTCTCGGAGACGGGAGGCGAACGATAGGCTTTTATTAGCAGCAAGAGACCACCACACAACATCCTGGAGACTGAGGGGGGGGGTGGGGGAGCAGTGCCTCCAATCGCCTTTATACAGGGGTCAGTGGGAGGAGCCACAGGAGCAGTCAGCAGGGGGGCGTGTCCAGACAGGTATATGTAGTTCACCACACTGTCCTCATCGAGGGTGCAGCAGTGGAAAAATTTGAGGAGCTTTAAGTTTCTGGGTGATAAATTCTCAGAGAATTTATCCTGGGCCCAACATATTGATCCAATCGCAAAGAAGGCACACCAGTGGCGATATTTCATTAGGAGCTTGAGGAGATTTGGTATGACTCCAAAAAATCTTGCAAATTTCTACAGATGTTCCATGGAGAACATTCTGATTGGTTACATCACCACCTGGCATGGAGGCCCCGGTGTGTAAGATCAGAAAAAGCTGCAGAGGGCTGTAAACTCAGCCACCTCCATCATGGGCACTAGCCTCCCCACCATCGAGGACATCTTCAAAAGACAATACCTCAAGAAGACTTCATAAAGGACCCTCACCACTCAGGATATGCCCTCTTCTCATTACTACCAATGAGGAGGTGCAGGAGCTCAATGCTTTCGGAACAGCTTCTTTGCCCTTTGCCATCTGATTTCTGAAAGGTCCATGAAACCTTGAACACTACCTCACTATTTTGCTCTCTTTTTGCAGTATCTATCTATCTATCTATCTATCTATCTATTTATTTATTTATTACAGTGCAATACATAAAAAGCCACAAGTTATAAGAAGAATATGCGTCAGTGATAATAGACCCGATTCAGATTGAGGTTCTGTCGGGTCTAGCCAGGCACAGTTCACCCCGGGAGGTTTCTCAGTTGAACTGATAGGAAAATGCAGGAAATCAGCTCTTCACCAACTGCAGAGCCACAGTGATTAAAGATTTAGAGACTGGCTTTATTTGTCACATGCACCTTGAAACATACAGTGAAATACGTTGACTTTGTTAATGACCAGCAGAGTCCGTAGATGTGCTGGGGACAGCCGGCAAATGTCGGCATGCTTCCAGTGTTAACCTAGCGTTCCCACAACTCCTTTGGAATGTGGGTGGAAACCGGAAGCCATGAGATCACAGGGAATGTGCATTCTCCTTACCGCCAGCAGTGGGAACTGAACCCCAATCGCAATTGCCGGCTCTGTAAAGCATTAAACTAACTGCTGCATTACTGTGCCGTGGCATAAGCCGGTCTGATCCTCCAGGATTCTGTAGAGTCAGAGTGGATGGCCAGAGTGACGGGGACACCACGTGGAAATGTCAAGAACTTGAGGGTGCGGCTTTGGGGTGAGAAGGTGAAAGTTTAAAGGAGATTTATAGGAAATTTCTTTACACAGAGAATGGCGGGTGCCTGGAATGTGCTGCTGGGGAGATAGTGGAAGCAGATACAACAGTGACTTCTAAGGGGTTGTTAGACATGAACGGACAGAATTCATCTCCTTCTTAAGCCCATCACCCCTACTATGGCGGAGGCTGCCCACAGCCGCTCCCCAGAGTCCTCTGTTCTGAGCCAGTCTTTCAAGTTGTCCCATCGTTTGCATGATTTGTTTTCTTCCCTCTCTCCACACACTGGGTGCTTTTCAATCTTTTAAAAAAATGGTTCTTTTGAGTTTCTTGTTTTGTGGCTGCCTTGTATGATGAACACATAGTTTGATAATAAACGCACTTTGAACCTTGAAGGCGTGGGCCATCTTCTTGGTGTATCATTCCTCTCTCGAGGACAAGGCTTTGGATCTTTTGTTGGTGCTTCTGTCCATTTATGGGATGGGGTTGCTAGCCCCATGCCCAACCCACCTCCTTTCACAGGCAGGCTTGGGACTGTCCATGATGAAGTTAGCAGAGTGAGAATGCAGAGCTGTAATCCACATCCAGGCAGGTGGGATTAGTTTAAGCTGGTTTCATGTTCAGTGCAGAGGTCATGGGCCAAAGGGCCTGTTCCTTAAAGGTGAAAGATTAGCTTTATTTGTCACATGTGCATCATGACATTGAAGCGTAGCGAAATGCGTTGTCTGTGCTAACAACCAGCACAGTCCGAGGATGTGCTGGGGGCAGCCCACAAGTGTCACCGAGTGATCCGGCAGAAACATAGCGCGCCCACAACTTTCCAACGCTAACCGTACACCTTTGAATCACCGTCCGTTACGCCGCTGCTGTTTAGGGCAGCAGATAAAGGTCCTCCATCTCTGGTGGGGCTCATGGATTCCTTTGTCACAGCGGTTTTCGCTACCGTCAGTCACGCAAGTCCCAGGTGGAGACTCGGGAATGCCGTCCACTCAGATGTAGAAGGATTCTTCAGTGCTGTTTCCTTAACAACCAGTCAGGGTTGTTAGTCCTGAGCTGAATCCCGGAATCGGAGGACCGACAGACCACTCTTAGTCTGGCCTCTACTCTTTGACCTGGGTGACCCTACCCAGAGCCAAAGCATAAAGCCCTGACTCCGGCCAATGTAGCTCTCCAGGTCACTGAGGCAGGGAAGCCTCCAAGCCACAAGGTTGTAATCCTCTTGGAGGATACGTCCTTGGAATGTGGGAAAAAAATGGAACACCCAGAGGAGGTCAGAGGGGGAACGTACAAACTCTTTACAGGAAGCAATGGAATTGACCTTGTGTTGCTGGTAGTTTGTTGTGTGGCATTATGCCAAGCTCAGCACTACCACACCACCTATGCTGTACTGTTCTGCGTTCCACGTGGTAACGAGGAAATTCTCGGAGTTACATCATAGAACCTGCAGCAGTCCTTGCAGGAAAGGCCAAGCCAATATCATCAACCCTCCCTCACCATTCCTGCACCTCGGAAGCTCCTGTCACTCTAAACCAGTGAGAAATGTCCTACAGAGAGTCCAGAAGGGATTTACCAGGACCAATTACTTACCTGTTTCCAATCTAGCAAGCCAATTAGCAAGCTACTGACATCCATTATTTAGAATCAATTACATGCTTGCAATATATTATATCTCATAATTAATAAGCTTGTAACCCTTTATAACCATAGATTAGTTAAAATCTTAGAAATAATTGCAATCACTGATGCATTACCAATTTGTAATCTATTAAAACTATTGACTAGGTACTGTTGTAATCTGTCATACCAATTCATTAATTCCTATTTGCAGTCTACTAAACATATTAATTATTCTATTAATACGTACACGATGCTGGAAGAACTCAGCAGGTCAGGCAGCATCTGTGAGAAAAGAGTAGCTAATGTTTCGGGCCGAGACCCTTCATCAGAAATGGGGTCATTCCTGATTCCCCATTCCTGATGAAGGGTCTCGGCCCGAAACGTTGGCTACTCTTTTCTCACGGATGCTGCCTGACCTGCTGAGTTCTTCCAGCGTTGTGTACGTATTCTTTGATCCACAGCATCTGCAGTTGTATTTTTGTGTTTTAATTATTCTATTATTAGTTCTGGTAAAGTTTTTAATCCATTGCTTGCCTGCTCCAGCATTCAGTGACAACCAGGCTGAACTTTTACCCAAGCCAAGCTTCCAAAAGATCCATCCATCTCCAGCAGTACAAACAAAACTACATCCAGGAGGAGTGAGGTGATGTTTCAGCTCTATAAAACCCCGTGTAGAGCACACTAGGAGTGTTGTGTTCAGTTCTAGTAACTTTATCATAGGAAGGATGTGGAAGCTTTAGAAAGGGTGCAGAGGGAATTGCCTGGAGTTGAGAGCATGCCTTATGAGGATGGATTGAGTGAGGTGGTGCAAGAAGATGATGAGGTGACTTGATGGAGGCATATAAGATGATGAGAGGCATATATCAAACAGCCAGCCAGAGGCTTTTCCCAGTGTGGAAATGGCTAATTTTAAGGTGATTGGAGGAAAGCATGGGGGGTGGGGGAATGTCAGAGGTAGGTTTTTAACATTGAAAGGTGGGTGCATGGAATGTGCTGCTGGGGGTGGTGATGGAGGCAGATACATTAGGGACACTTATGAGACTTGTAAATAGGCACATGGATGAAAGAAAAATAGAGGGTCATGTGGGAGAGAAGGGCTAGATGGATCTTAGAGGAGGTTGAAAATTTGGCATAACACTGTGCGCTATAGGGCCTGTACTATGCTGTACTGTCCTCTGATCTATAACACAAATGTAATGCCTGGTTCATATTTTTACTGTTACGCTGTATGTTTTTCACTTGGTGCTGTTCTGTGAGAACAGATTGTTTTCAGCTTACGTTTGGGTTTCTGTTGTAGATATGAGGGAGGAGAACAGTGTGCCATCCATTTAGGAGGGTCGGATTAAGGAGAGGTTTTGTCTGGTGAGGCGTGGAGCTGCTAATGGAGAGAAGGTGAAGAGAGGAGATGCTGGGGAGAACCGGTCGTAGCATACAATCCGATGAGAGACCCATTTCTATGAGATGGATTGTGAGTGACGTTCGGAAGGTGGTGTGGGCGTTCACGTTGACCGAAGGCCCAGCGCGTGAGTGACAAAGAATTTCAAGATGAGCTCCAACTTGCGCACATTTGACTGTTTAATTAGAATGGGCCCTTTTCTTTTTGTTATTCTTTACTAATTCCTTTAATCCTTTAATTCCTTTAATCATATGCAGTGGACTGTCTGTTATTTCATGGCATTAGTTTGTAACAGGGCAGCAAATGACAAGGCATCCACACAAACTGGGGTTTGGGGTGAGATCGAGCGCCTCAATCTCACGACTTTGGCAGGGCTGGCAGTTGTCTTCCCTAGACTTATGTGGCCAAGGAAACCAGAGTGTTTCACAAAGAAAATGCTGGAGGAACTCAGCGCCTCAGGCAGCATCTATGGAGGGAAACGAACAGTTGACATTTTGGACTGAGACTCTGCTGAGTTCCTCCAGCATTTCTTATGTGTCACTCAAGATTTACAGCATCTGCAGAATCTCTATCGATTTCTACTTTGAATAGACTCGGAGACTGTACCTGTGCAACTGTGGTAGAGAATTGCAAAGCTTCGCATCATTAATCTCTGCCCTGAACAGCTGACCATTTTTTTAATAGCCAATACTCTTGGTTCTTGACACTCCAGTCAGGGAATCAATTCTGCGTCCAAGCCCCTGTCAAGCTGTGTACAAAGAGCTAAGTTTGTAGTCTTCTGAACTCAGGAGACTATTTATCAAGTCTGTTTAATCTCTCCTCATTTCACAAGCCTGGGGCTTATAAAACTGAATAAGACATCTCTATATTCTCCTGCAGTGAAGGCAACATAATGTTTGCTTTCTATCGCTTGCTCTCCCCCATGTATTTATCTCCATGCAAGGTGTTTGGCCTGAAAATGTGAACTGGTTTCTCTCTCCACAGAGGCAGAGGTTTCTGCAGATGCAGGAAAACTTGAGCAACGCACACAGAAAGGGGGCAGGAACTTTGCAGGTCAGGCGGGGTCTATGGAGGGGTATAATCAGGTGAGGTTTCAGGCCTGGACCCTTCATCAGGACTGGAAGGGAATGGGGCAGGATAGGAAGGTGGGAGGCAGGGGGAGAGGTCGGGGAAGGGGGAGGAGAGCACTTGCTAGCTTGCACTACTACACCTCCTCCCACCTTGTTATTCTGGCTTTTGCCCCCTTCCTTTCCAGACCCAATGAAGGGTCTCGACCCCAAATGTCTGTTGTTTGTTTCCCTCCATAGATGCTCCCTCACATCAAAGTTCAAGGTATATTTATTATTAATATTCATATATGTCACAATATATTACACAGTGATTCATTTCTTCGCCAGCATTCACAGCAGATATAAAGAAATACAATAAAATCAATGAAAAAACACCTATTCTTTGTTTAATTTCATTCCCCTGCCTTTTCATTCAGTCATTTTCACCATTCCTTTCCAGACCTGAAGAAGGGTCTCAGCCCAAAATGTTGACTATTTATTCGTATCCATGGATGCTGCCTGACCTGCTGAGTTCCTCCAGCATTTTGTGTGGGTTACTGTGGACTTCCAGCATCTGCAGAATCTCTTGTGTTTATGATTTGCAAAGTCTGTCCGAGGGGTGTCCCCTCTGAAAAGGTTTAAATCTTCTCTTTGGTGGGAACTCAGTGAGATACTGTCTCACTGCTTCCCCCCCCACCGTGATCTCAGCTGCCCCCCCCCCCCACTCCTTGACCATATACCCTTCACCTGTCACCTTCTAGCTGGACTTTCTTCCCCTCCGCCTATCTTTCCATTTTGGAGCTTTCCCCCATCCTTTCCAGTCATGAACGGCCCAAAACGTCGACTGTTTATTCACTTCCATAGGTGCTGCCTGACCTGCTGAGTTCCTCCAGCATTTTGTGCGTTCTAATGAAAAACTACACGCAAAGATGGACAAACAACAGAAGACCAACTATAGAAAAAATGTCAAACAATGATAATAATAATGAATCAATAAGAAATGAATAACACTGAGAAGATGACCGGACCTGGACCATAGCTCTCCATATCCCTCCCATCCATGTACTTACTGAAACTTCCCTTAACTGAAAGCCACATCCAACCCTTCTGCTGGCAGCTCATTCACACTCACACTACCCTCCGAATGAAATAGGTTGCTCTCAGGTCTCCCCTTAAATGTTTCACCTTTAACCTATGACCTCTAGTTCTAGTCTCACACAGCGTCAATGGAAAAAGCCTGCTTGCATTTACTATGCCTATACCCCTCATAATTTTGAAGTCATCATATTGATTAATACATTACTGTCTTGAAATCTATTGATCAATTAGTGTCTTGTAATTTGTTTTCTCTATCGATTAATTATCCCGCAATGCAGTAATTACAGATTGTCCATAATTATACTCATCATTTAATTACTAGTAAGTAGTCTATAAATCTCAAAGAGCAACATATGGCATCAATGCATTACTGTTACGGACCATACACACAAAATGCCAAAGGAACTCAGCAAGTCGGACTGCATCCTTCATTTATTTATTTATTGAGGTACAGGGTGGAGTAGGCCCTTCGAGCCACGCTGCACAGCAACACTCCAACTTAACCCTAGCCTAATCATGGGACGATTTACCATGACCAATTAACCTACCAACCAGAACATCTTTGGACTGTGGGAGGAAACTGTGGCACCCGGAGGAAACGCACACAGCCACGGGGACAAAGTTCCTCCAGCATTTTGTGTGCGTTGTTGTTGAAGATTTGCAACACCTGCAAAATCTCTTTTAGTTTAATCCCTTACCATTTATAGCCTGGAATCTATAAAAATCAATCAATTAATTACTTGTTTGTAATTAACTAAGTAGTAATTAAATACTGGTTAGTGATCTATAACACCCCTTAATAATTACTGGTTCAATTACTCCATATCCAACAAGTAATTACTGACTTGTTTCTATCATACCATTTAATTAATCACTATTGGTAATGTATATCGCCATTGATTAAGTACAGGCATGAGGTTAAGCATTGGCTTTCAATCAATTATATTTATTGATTAATTATGGATCAGTTATACCTACTGAATAATTATTAGAAGACAATTTAATCATGTCAGTAATTTCTGGTTGGCAAATTATAAATTAAATCCATAAATAATAGGCATGTAATCCATTATATCCATTGGTGTCAATCCATTTTATTCAGCAAATACTTATTAAACATATTATAAATTAATAGCGGGCTGCAGTCAATTACCAAATTGTAATTTAGTGTATTCAACTATTACGGATTTTTGGCTATTAATTACTATTTTAATCAGTCGTATCTTTATTTATTTAGAGACACAGTACAGAAAACAGGCGTCACATACTGAAAACAGATTCGAACTCCTGTGAGTGTGTATCTTGGCACAACCTCTCATGGTCCCTGAACACATTCCACACAATCAGGAAAGCTCGAGAATGCCTCTACTTTCTGAGGGGGCTGGAATTGCACATCTATACTCACATCAGAGCACCCCAGCATGCTCCATCGCCGCTTGTTACGGAGAATGAACTGCGGCGGACGGGGGGCTCTGCCGTCAGGTACTGTAGTCAGAGCTGCCCGACAAGCCTCTGCTCCATCAGGGGCAGAAGTACCGAAAGGTGCTGGAAAAGCTCCAGGAACTTCGCGAACCACTCCACCCATCCTGTTCACGGACTGTTTGTTCCACACATCAGGAAGGAAGCTATGTAGTGCCAGGGCCAGGACCACCAGACTCAAAAACAGTTACTTTCCTCAAGCAATAATGCTGATTGACACCCCCACCCACTAACCCACCCCTCCACACCCCCATCTGCTGTCAGTCACTTATGTACAGACTGACCTGTGCCTAGCTTTATGTCACTTTATAGACATACAATCAGTCTACCGTATATACGTAAGGCCTCTCATGAATTTATATTGATAGTGTTTTTTATGATCACACATTGTGTTTCGTATCTTATTGTGTTTTTAATGCTGCATCAGACCCAGAGTAACAATTATTTTGTTCTTTTTCACACTTGTGTACTGGAAATGATATTAAACAATCTTGAATTGAATTGAATTCTGGCCCAACAAGCCTGCACTTCCCAATTACACTCATGTGACCAATTAACTTGCTAATCTGTACATCGTTGAGACGAGGGAGGATACCAGAGCACCCTGAGGAAACACACATGCTCAGCAGAATTGCATATCTCTTACACATTATAGTGTTAATCTACCATGTCTCAATTTTTAATTACTGGTTTTCAATTTTGGCTTTTCTATAAAATATGGTCAGCTTTTAACCTATTGTGCCCATAATTAATTATTGCCTCCAATCCATTATACTTCTGAACAATTGATAGTTTCTTATATTTGTTGTGACAATAATAACTTTCCAATCCATTAGCAATTCATCCTATTCATCAATTCATCATAGTTTGTGTCTATAATAGACCTTTATTAATTACAGGCCAGCTCCAGAGATTAGGAAAACAAAAGTGTAGCCGCTAAGGGATTGCTTTGAGTTGGAAGACTATGCTGTGTTCAAAGACTCATCTGTGGATCTTAATAAATACATCACAGTTGTCACAGACTTTACAGAAACAGTCATCTTTACAAAAACATCTCTCACCCCCCCCCCCCCCCCCATCCTCATCACATTCTATAGGGGTTGTATTGAGAGCATCCTGAGCAGCTGCATCACTGCCGGGTTCGGAAATTGCACCATCTCGGATCGCAAGACCCTGCAGCGGATAGTGAGGTCAGCTGAGAAGATTATCGGGGTCTCTCTTCCCGCCACCACGGACATTTACACTACGCGCTGCATCCGCAAAGGAAACAGCATTATGAAGGACCCCACGCACCCCTCATACAAACTCTTCTCCCTCCTGCCGTCTGGGAAAAGGCACCGAAGCATTCGGGCTCTCACGACCAGACTATGTAACAGTTTCTTCCCCCAAGCTATCAGACTCCTCAATACCCAGAGCCTGGACTTACTGCCCTATTGTCCTGTTTATTATTTATTGTAATGCCTGCACTGTTTTTGTGCACTTTATGCAGTCCTGGGTAGGTCTGTAGTCTAGTGTAGTTTTTTTCTGTGTCGTTTTTTATGTAGTTCAGTCTATTTTTTGTACTGCGTCATATAACACCATGGTCCTGAAAAAACGTTGTACTATGTACTGTACCAGCAGTTATGGTTGAAATGACAATAAACGTGACTTGACTTGACTTGACATAGGCGAGTGTGCCTTCCACAGTTCAGGGTCTAGCACTGGATGAACCATGGGACCCACCATCTGCTGACAGCCAGGTTAGAGGCAATCCAGTCTGGCTACCAAGAAGCTGCAGGAAGTCCAGGTTCTATCTCCAGAAAAGCCATCTCATGGGCAAAGTGACAATTCTGGATTAAACTTGGATCAATGAAGGATTGCTGACAGCTGTGATAGGGCCTGAGTACTATCACCTCTCACAAAGTGAAATCCAGCAACATGGGTAACAACAGGGCTTTTCAGATGAGCTCAATGCCTTCTATGCTCGCTTTGACTGTCAAAAGATGGAGGAACCATCACAAATTCCCACAGCCATCGATGACTCCGAGTTTGCTCTCCGAGGGTGACATGAGGACATCCTTCAGGATGGTGAACCCATGGAAGGCATCCAGCCAGATGGGGGACTGTCCTGGTACAAAACACCTGAGCTCGTCAACAGGCTGGGGTGTTCACTGAAATCTTTAGCCTCTCGCTTTGGTGGTCTGAGGTCCACTCCTACTTTAAGCAGGTATTGGTGCTGAAGAAGAATGTGGTAACCTGCCTCAGTGACTATCATCCAGTAGCACTTGCATCCAGAGTGATGAAACATATCAGCGCCTGCCTTAGAAGTGACTTGGATCTGCACCAATTTTACTACCTGCACAACAGGTCCACAGCAGATGCAGCTTCATTGGCTCTTCACTCAACCGTGAGACATCTGGACAACAAAGGTTCATATATCTGGTGGGTCTTTATCAACTACAGCTTGGCATTCACTGTTTTCATCCCTTCAAAATTAACCAGCAAGCTCCAAGACCTTGGTCTCGTTTATCTCCTTGTACAATTAGATCCTTGATTTCCTCACTTGTAGACCCCAGTCATTTTGGCTTGGCAACAACGCATCCTTTACGATCTCCATCAGCACAGGTGCACCACAAGCTTGGGTGCTTATACCCCAGCTCTTCTTGCCTTACACTTACGAGGCTAAGCAGAACTCCAGTGCCGTATTCATGTTTGCTGATGACACCACTGTCATAGGCCAGATCGAAGGTGGTGATGAATCAGCATACAGCAGGGTTATTTAAAATTTGGCTCTGTGGTTTCAAAACAACAACTTCTTACTCAATGTTAGCAACTCCAGTGAGATGATTATTGACTTCAGAAGGAGGAAACCGGAGAACCATGAGCCAGTCCCCACTGGGGGATCAGAATTGGAAAATGTCAGCAATTTTAAATTCCTCCACACGATCATTTCAGAGGATCTGTCCTGGGATTAGCACGTTAGTGCAAATACGAAGAAAAGACAACAGTGGCTCTAAATCCTTAGAAGTTTGTGAAGATTCAGTATGTCATCTAATACTTTGACAAACTTCAATAGATGTCTAGAGAAGAGTGTATTGACTGGCTGCATCACGGCCTGGTATGGGAATGGAAAATCCTACAAAATTAGTGGATATGGCCCAGTCTATTATTGGTAAAGCCCTCCCCACCACTGACCACATCTGCACGAGACATTGTTGCAGGAAAGCAGCATCCATCGTCAGAGACCCCCACCAGCGAGACAATGGCATCTTCTCACTGACACCATCAGGAAGAAGGTACAGGAACCCCAGGACCCACACCACCAGGTTCAAGGACAGTTATCATCAGGCTCTTGAACTAGAGGGAATAACTTCATTCAGCTTCACTTGTCCCATCACTGAACTGTCCCCACTATCTGTGGACTCACTTTCAAGGACTCTTCACCTCACGATCTCGATATTTATTGTTTATTTATTTATTATTATTATATCTTTTTTTGTGTTTGCACAGTTTGTTGTCTTTTGCACACTGGTTGTCCGTCCTGTTGGGTGCAGTCTTTCATTGATTCTATTATGATTATTGGGTTTATTGAGTATGCTGTCAAGAAAATGAATCTCAGTATTGTATATGATGACATATATGTACTTTGATAATAAAAGTACTTTGAACTTGGTACTTCCTAATATTGATTGACTAATTTCTGGCTTGTAATATTTTAATATTTGAGCAAATACTGGTGTTCAATTCACTACATCCATTGATGAATCACAAGATAGTAATCTATATTTATTGTTTACTGATTGTCTCAAAAACTCTATTGACTCATTGATTAATCACTGTCTTACAATGTGTCATATCCATTGAATAATTACATTGATAATCAATTATATCTACCAGTTAATTACATGTAATCTATTTCTATCCATCAATTAATTATGGCTTTCTAACATTTGGATTTGTTACATCTATCAAGTAATTACTGAATCAGAATCTATTTAATATGATTTTATCTATCATTTAATTACTGACAGATATATTATATCTATTGATCAAACACTGAATCATAATTTACTATTTCCAATCTATTGTGTTCAGCAATTATTTATTGTTGTTTAGTTTAATATATCCATTACATCAATTGTTGAGTTTAAATTCATTGCTCAGAAATGAACAGATTTAATCTATGAAGGAATTATTTCTGTGAAACATTATATCCACTGATCAATAAAAGGCTTACGATGTTACATGTCTAACATATGATATCAATTAGGATGCATTGGGTCTGCGGCAAATTGGCTCTTTGGATTCAGAACTGGCTTGTGCATTGGAGTCAGAGGGTAGTGGTTGAAGGGACTTGTTCACGCTGGACAGACAGACAGACAGACAGACATACTTTATTGATCCCGAGGGAAATTGGGTTTCGTTGCAGCCGCACCAACCAAGAATAGTGAAGAAATATAGCAATATAAAACCATAAATAATTAAATAATAATAAGTAAGTTATTCCAAGTGGAAATAAGTCCAGGACCAGCCTATTGGCTCAGGGTGACTGACACTCCGAGGGAGGAGTTGTGAAGTTTGATGGCCACAGGTAGGAATGACTTCCTATGACGCTCAATGTTGCATCTCGGTGGAATGAATCTCTGGCTGAATGTACTCCTGTGCCTAACCAGTACATTATGGAGTGGATGGGAGTCATTGTCCAAGATGGCATGCAACTTGGACAGAGGAGTTCCAGAGGGATCTGTGCTGGGACCTCTGCTGTTTGTGATGTATATAAATGACCTAAATGAAAATGTAGATGGGTGGGTTAGTAAGTTTGCAAATGATACTAAGATTAGTGGATTTGTGGACAGTGTAGAAGACTGACAAAGAATACAGCACGATGTAGATCAGTTGCAAATATGGGCTGAGAAGACCATAAGATCATAAGACATTTCAGCAGAATTAGGCCATTCAGCCCATCAAGTCTATTCTTCCATTTCATCATGGCTGATCACAGATCCCATACACCTGCCCTCTCACCATTTCCCTTGATGCACAGACCAATTAGAAAACTGCAGTCTGTGGCAGAGCATTCCACAGAGTCACCATTCTTTGACTGAAAAACTCCTCCTTACTTCTGTTCTAAAATGTCATCCTTCAATTTTGAGGCTGTGCCCTCTAGTTCTGGATACCCCCACTATAGGAAACATCCTCTCCACATCCACCTTATCTAGTCCTTTCAACATTCGGTCGGTTTCAATGAGATCCCCTTACATTCTTCTAAATTCCAGTGAGTACAGGCCCAAAGCTGCCAAATGCTCCTCATATGTTAACCCCTTCATTCCTGGAATCATCCTCGTGAACTTCTTCTGGAGTCTCTCCGATGATAATACATCCTTTCCTAGATAAGGGGCCCAAAACCATTGACTATACTCCAAGTATGGCCTGACTAATGTCTTATAAAGCTTAATTATTTCCTTATGTTTATATTCTATTCTCCTTCAAATAAATGCCAACTTTGCATTTGCCTTCTTTACCACAGAGTCAACCTGTGAATTAAACTTCTGGGAGTCTTGCACGAGGACTCCTAAGTCCTTTTGCACCTCTGATGTTTGAATTTTCTCCGCATTTAGATAATGGTCTGCACTATTGTACCTTCTATCAAAATGCATTATCATACATTTCCCAACACTGTGTTCTAAGTGCCAGATATTTACCCATTCTTCCAGCTTGCTTCTTCGGCACTACCTACTCCTCCACCTATCTTCATATCATCCACAAACTTTGACACAAAGCCATCAATTCCACTATCTAATTCATTGACAAACAATGTGAAAAGTAGTGGTTCCAATACTGACCCCCGAGGAACAGTGCCAATGATTTAGACTATGGGATTAATGGATTTTTGGCTAAATTTGCCAAAGCTACAAAGATAGGTAGAGGACCAGGTAGTGTTGAGGAAACAGAGAGCCTGCAGAGAGACTTAGATAGTTTAGGGGAATGGGCAAAGAAGTGGCAAATGAAATACAATGTTGGAAAGTGTATGGTCATGCACTTTGGTGGAAGAAATAAACGGGCAGACTATTATTAAGATGGGGAGAGAATTCAAACTGCAGAGATGCAAAGGGGCTTGGGAGTCCTTGTGCAAGATACGCTAAAGGTTAGCCTCCAGGTTGAGTTGGTTGGTAAGAAGGTGAATGCAATGTTGGCATTCATTTCTAGGGGTATAGAATATAAGAGCAGGGATGTGATGCTGAGGCTCTCTGTGGCACTCGTGAGACCACACTTGGAGTATTGTGTGCAGTTTTGGGCTCCTTATTTTAGAAAGGATATACTGACATTGGAGAGGGTTCAGAGAGATTCACGAGAATGATTCCAGGAATGAAAGGGTTACCGTATGAGGAACGTCTGGCAGCTCTTGGGCTGTATTCCCTGGAGTTCAGGAGAATGAGAGGGGGGATCTCATAGAAACATTCTGAATGTTAAAAAGCCTGAACAGATTAGATATGTCGACGTTATTTCCCATGGTAGGGGAGTCTAGGATAAGAGGGCACAACCAGGATTGAAGGACATCTATTTAGAACAGAGATCTGGAGAAATTACTTTAGTCATAGAATGGTAAATCTGTGGAATTTGTTGCCACGAGTGGCTGTGGAGGCCAAGTCATTGGGTGCATTTAAGGCAGAGATAGATAGGTTCCTGATTAGCCAGGGTACCAAAGGGTACGGGGAGAAGGCAGGAAAGTGGGGATGACTGGAAGAATTGGATCCGCTTTGATTGAATGGTGGAGCAGACTCGATGGGCCAAATGGCCTACTTCTGCTCCTATATCTTATGTGTCACATGGTTCGGATATAGCCCAAGTGCGGCGTGAGAGACACTGAAGCAGGTCAATAGTTCACGGACTTTAATTCGAACAGTGTTAAAGGGGATAGAAAACAATAAATGCTAGGTCAAACAGGGCTGCTAACTAAATGGAAAATGGAAAATGAAGCCTACACTGCAGCTGAAATGAACAACTAAAATATAAAATGAAGACCGCTAGTCTTCAGAGTCAATTGACTCGACAGTCCAATTTCTCAGGCAAGGCCGAATACAAACAGGCAGCAAAACGTTGCTGTGTCCAAGTCTCGACAAGCACTACAATGACAAGTATTGAGTTAAATACCATCACAATGAAATAATAATTAGCTGACATGTGCATATTCACAAGCACAATTGCCATATCTACTGCGCTACCAAATCCGTGGATGTGACATTATGGTCTTAACACCGCTAGTCACTGGCAGCCAGCCAGAAAAGGCCCCCTTTATTCCCACTTGCTGCCTCCTGCCTGTCTGCCTTTCCTCTGTCCATGCCAGTATCTTTCCTGTAACACCATAGGAGTTTATCTTGTTAAGTAGCCTCATGTGAGGCACCTTATCGAATGCCTTCTGAAAATCCAAGTAAATGACATCCACTACCTCTCTTTTGTCCACCCTGCTTGTTACTTCCTCGAAGAACTCTAACAGATTAGTCAGACAAAATTTCCCTTTACAGAAACCATGCTGACTTTGACTTATTTTGTCATTTGTCTCTGAGTAACCTGACACCTCGTCCTTAATAATGGACTCCAACACTTTTCCAACCACTGAGGTTAGGCCAACTGGACTATATTTTCCTTTCTTTTCTCTCTCTTCCTTTGTAAAGAGTGGAGTGACATTTGCAATTTTTCATTCCTCTGGGACCATGCCAGAATCAAGTGACTCTTAAAAGATCATGATCAATGCATCCATTATCTCTTCAGCAACCTCTCTCAGGACTCTGGGATGTAGTCCATCTGGTCCAGGTGACTTATCCAACTTAAGTTTGCCTAGCACTTTTTCCTTTGTAATAGCAATGGCACTCACTCCGGCTCCCTGACACTCACGGATCTCTGGCATACAGCTAGAGTCTTCCACAGAGAAGACTGAAACAAAGTGCTTATTAAGTCCATCCACCATCTCTTTGTCCCCCATTACTACCTCACCAGCATCATTCTCCTGTGGTCCGATATCAACTCTCATCTCCCTTTTACTCTTTATTTAACTGAATTATATCCAGCATTATATTATTGGCTAGTTTGCCCTCACATTTCATCTTTTCCCTTCTTATACCTTTTTTAGTTGCCTTTTATTTGATTTTAAAAGCTTCCCAGTCATCCAGCTTCCCACTCACTTTTGCTTCCTTATGTGACCTTTTCTTGGCCTTCCTTAACTTCCTTTGTCAGCCATGGTTGCCTAGCCCTGCCATTTGAGAACATCTTTTGTGGGACATATCTATCCAGCATCTTGTGAACTATTCCCAGAAACTTCAGCCACCTCTGTTCTGCTGTCATCCCCGGCTGTATCCTCCTCCAATCCACCTGGGCAAGCTCCTCTCTCATCCCTCTGTAATTCCCTTTATTCCAACTGCAATACTGATACATGTGACTTGTGCTTCTCCCTCTCAAATTTGCAGTATGAATTCAATCATATCATGAACACTTTCCCCTAAGGGTTTCTTTACATTAAGCTGACTAATAAAATCTGGGTTATGACACAACACCCAGTCTAAGGTGGGCTTTCCCCCAGTAGGCTCGACCACAAGCTGCTCTAAAAAGCCGTCTCATAGGGTTTCAACAAATTCCCTCTCGCAATCTGATGCCAACCTGATTTTTCCAATTAGGGCAAATGAAAGGAGACAGTACATTGTTAAGGGCAAGATCCTCAACAGTGTTGCTGAGCAGAGAGACCTTGGGATCTCAGGTCAATAGGTGGGTAAGAAGGCTTACAGAATGCTTGCTTTTCAGTGAGTTCAAAAGTCAAAACGTTATGTTACAAATTTATAGAACTCTGGTTAGGCCACATCTGGAGTATTGCATACAGTTCTGGTTGCCCCACTATGGGAAGGATGTTGAGGCTTTGGAGAGGGAGCAGAGGAGGTTTATCAGGATGCTGCCTGGTTTAGAGGGCATGTGATATAACGAGAGAATCGATAAGTTGTCTTTGGAGGTTCGGAGGTGAAAGGGAGATCCGATAGAAGTTTATAAGATTATGAAAGGCATAGTTAGAGTAGCCAGGGAGGTCTCGGCCCGATACGTTGACAGTTCTTCCTCCTATAGATGCTGCCTGGCCTGCTGCGTTCCACCAGCATTTTGTGTGTGTTGTAGACAGGGAGCATGTTTCACAGGGTAGAAATGTCTAATATCTGAGGGCATGCATTGAAGGTGAGAGGGGGTGGGTTCAGAGGAGATGTGAGGGTAAATTTTTTACTCAGAGAGTGGTGAATGCCTGGAATACACTGCCTGGTATGGCGTTAGAAGCAAATATTTTAGAGGCTTTTATGAGAAGTTTATGAATATGAGGAAGGTGGTTAGATATGGACACTGTGTAGGTAGGAGGGATACATTTTTAGGGTTTTTTTGATTTACTTTTTAACTGGATAGGCACAACATTGTGGGCTGAATGTTTCTGTGTTGTATTGTTCTGTGTTCTATCAATTCTATCCATTGATCAATTGGGATAACCTCGTGATTCATTTTAATAATTGATTCATGATGACTCGCTGTCTCCTATAATCCTTAATAAAGTATTTGCAGACAATTTATAATATCCTTTGACTGATGGCTGTGTTGCAACGTACAGCATCCATTAAGTAATTAGTGTTTAGAAATCTGCAATATATTGCTATTAACTACAGGCTGGTAATCCATTAAATCTGGTGATTAATTATTGGCTTTCTCACCGCTATGTTCACTGATTAATTAAGGGCTAACAACTGGAAGCAAGAGAAGAGGAGCCTCAAACTGGTCAGTGAGTGTGCATTAAAGAGAGCTGCTTCGTGTGAGATTCCGGATTTGAACAGCGGCCAAACGGAGATCGGCAGCGAGAGAAGTGGTGACTCAGGTCAGTGATGGTGCATTAAAAAGCAGCACTTTGCGGGAGTTTCCCGTCTGTACAGTGACCGATCAGAGACTGTGAGAGAGAGGAGCAATGACTCCACGGGTCAGAGGTTGTGCATTCTACAGACAGACATACTTTATTGATCCCGAGGGAAACTGGGTTTCGTTACAGCTGCGCCAACCAAGAATAGTGAAGAAATATAGCAATATAAAACCATAAATAATTAAATAATAATAAGTAAATTATGCCAAGTGGAAATAAGTCCAGGACCAGCCTATTGGCTCAGGGTGACTGACACTCCGAGGGAGGAGTTGTAAAGTTTGATGGCCACAGGCAGGAATGACTTCCTATGACGCTCAGTGTTGCATCTCGGTGGAATGAGTCGCTGGCTGAATGTACTCCTGTGCCTAACCAGTACGTTATGGAGTTGATGGGAGTCATTGTCCAAGATGGCATGCAACTTGGACAGCATCCTCTTTTCAGACACCACCGTCAGAGAGTGCCAGTGCCTAACAGGAGTTTCCCCATCTGAACAGTGGCCTTCAGAGAGAGAAAAGGTGACTCCACACATTGACGAGTGCGTGTTAGAAACCAGAGCTCAGCATAATGATCTACAGATTTCATGATCAGCTGAAGGATGGTGGACCAAGCATGCTCAACATCTATGTGGATGAAAGTTCATCACCAATGCTGGAAGCGAGCTGGGAGTGGCGGTGGTGGGGGGGGGGGGGGGAAGCGAGGGTTGCTGAGATTTCAAGCCAGGCTGAAACGCAGAGGGATGAACCACTCCCCACCCCTCTACTCAGCCTCTTGTAGCAAATGTGCAGTCGCTGGAGAACAAAATTGAGGACCTTAGGGCAACACGAGTGAATCTGCAGATGCTGAGAATAAATAAAAACACAGAATACTGGCAGAACTCAGCAGGCCAGACAGCATCTATGGGAGGAGGTAGTGACGACATTTCGGGGTCTCCTGATGAAGGGTTTTGGCCCAAAATGTCGTCACTACCTCCTCCCATAGATGCTGTCTGGCCTGCTGAGTTCTGCCAGCGTTTTGTGTTTTTATGAGGACCTTAGGGCAAGATTGCTGTATCGGAGGAAAATGAGATACTGTTGTGTTCTGTGTCTGAGTGAGACGTGGTTTTCTCCCAGCATGCCTGTTACAGTGATCAGATCAGAAGGGTTCTCAGTTTACAGAATGGATCAAACTGCTGATATGACAAAGGCAAAAGGTGGAGATGTGTGCTTCATGATGAACTCGCAGTGGTGCTTTGATGTGGCGGTTTTGCTGAATGTGTCTCCCCAACTTTGAACACCTGATGGTCAAATGCTATCTAGGAGGTTCTCCTCCATAATCCTGACCGTAGTTTACAGACCAACGGTGGCCAACTATCATCAAGCACTTGAACTACTGCATGGTACCATCTCCAAACAAAAAACATTTCAGCCTGACGTGTTTCAAATCATAGCCGGGGACTTCAAGCAGGCTTGTTTGAAGAAAACCCTTGCCCAATTACCATCCGCGTATAACATGTAGCACCAGAGGTCCTAACACTAGACCACCGTGTACTAGGTTCCACGCCCTTGCCCAGACTGCATTTTGGTAAATCAGATCACTTGTCTGTCCTGCATACAGGCAGAGGTTAAAGAGCAAGGTTCCTGGGATTAGGACAACGAAGAAATAGTTGTGGGAGGCAGAGGAGAGTCTATGGGGTTGCTTTGGGCTGTGTTCAAGGTCTCAACTACGGATTTGACTGAATACACCATGGCTGTCACTGACTTTATTAAAACAGTGGTAGACGTGTACTCCACAAAATCATTCCGTCTTCCTCAACCAGAAGTCCTAGACAAACCATAAGTTCCGAAGTCTGCTGAGGGCCAGATCAGGGGCGTTCAAGTCTGGTGACTAAGAAAGTCACAAGAGGTCTGGGTAAAAGCTCTGGAAAACCAGTTCATGGGCGAAGTGGCAATTCCGGACTAAACAGATCAACAAATGATGCTCAGTGGATGTGGCAGGGCTCGAATATTATCACCTCTTATAAACAACATGGGCAGCAACAGGATTTTGCTTCCAGATCAGCTCATCGCTCACTTGCACTGTCAAAACATGGAGGAACCACATCAAACTCCCGCAGCCCCAAATGATCCTGTGATTTTAGTCTCTGAGGCCGACATCAAACAGCCTTTAGGAGGGTGAACCCATAAAAAGCATCAGGCCCGTAAGGGGTACTTGGCCAAGTATTAAAAACCTCTTCTGATCGACTGGCTGGAATATTCATGGAGATCTTCAACCTCTCACTTCAGCGGTCTGAGGTACCACCAGCTTCAATTATACCGGTGCCTCAGAGGAACATGGCAACCTGCCTCAATGACTATCGTCCAGAAGCATCTCCATCCACAGTGATGAAGAGTTTTCAGAGTCTGGTGCCGAAACATATCAACCCCTGCCTGAGAGGTGACTCAGCATATTGGAAAGCGACTGAAAATCTGGCTGAGTGATGCCATAACAGCAATCTCTCACTCAGTGTCAGCACGACCAAGGAGCTGATTATTGACTTCAAGAGGAGGGAATCAGAGGTCCATGAGCCAGTCCTCAATGGAGGAGCAGAAGAAGAAAGGGTCAGAAATGTTAAATTCCTCAGCGTTATTATTTCAGAGGTCCTCGTCCTGGGCCCGCGCGTAGGTACAATTATGAAGAAAGCACTCTACTTCCTTAGGAGTTTGCAAAGTTTCGGCATGACATCTAAAATCTGACAAATTTCTGCAGGTGTGTGGTGGAGAGCTGATTATTGTCTTCAGGACGAGATAAACGAGAGGTCCATGAGCCAGTCCTCAACGGAGGATCAGAGGTGGAGAGGATCAGCAACTTTAAAATCCTCAGTGTTATCATTTCAGGGACTAGTCCAGGGTCCAGCATGTAACTGCAATTGCGGGAAAAAAATGGCAGTGATTCTACTTCCTTAGGAGTTTGCAAAGATTCGGCATGACATCTAATACTTTAACAAACTTCTACACATTGTTTGAATGCCCAACTTGCTGCGATCTCTCATTGATTCTGTTATGGTTGCTATTTTATGGATTTATTGAAAATGCCCACAAGACAATTAATCTCAGAGTTGTATATGGTGACATATACTCCTATATCTACTCAGATAATTTACTTTGAACAGTAGCAAATCGGAGATTGGGATTCATTAGTAAGGGCAAATAAAAATTAGGCTCAGGGAAGTGGAGGGGCTATTGTTGGAGTGGGCAAAGTGGGGATTTGAGGCTTTAGCTCCTCAAGGCTTCAGTGAAGAGAGACAAGTGAGAGAAGGTGAAAAGCTATAGTTAGATTTTTTTCAGTTTATTTATTGTTTCCTTCTTTATAACTGCATAGTTCGAGCAGTGGGGATGCCAGGCAGGGGAGTTGAGTGCGCCTCTTGTGGGATGTGGGAGGGCTGTGAGATTTCTAGTGTAACTGACAGGAACTGCATCCAGCTGCAGCTTCTAACAATCAGATTTAAAAGAGTTTGGAGCTGGAACTTGATGAACTCCAGATCATTTGGGAGGCTGATAGACAGGACATATAGAGAGATAGTTACACCCAAGAAGCAGGACCTATGAAACTTGGTGACAGTCAAGAGGGTGAAAGGGATTAAACGGCCAGTGCAGAATAGCCATGTGGCCAACCTATCAACAACAGGTATACCACTTTGGATAATGCTGGGCTGCCTGACCTATCAGATGATAGTCCCGGCAGTCCGGTCTCTGGCTCTGCGGCTCAGAACGGAAGAGAGAGGAGAAGCAAAAGGTGGTGCTAAGGGATCAGAAAGGAGAAGGAGATTCTCGGGTGCTATTTTGCCTCTGGGTGCCAGAGTCCAGGATTTCTAGGATCTAGTCCTCAGCGTTCTTAAGTGAGAGGGTGAGTAGCCAGAGGTCGTGATCCATATAGGTGTCAATAATGTAGGTCAGGAGAGGAACAAGCTTCTGCAAAGTGAGTTCAGGGTGCTAAGTTAAAGGACAGGACCTCCATGGTGGTGATCTCAGGATTGCTACCTGTGCCACGTGCTAGTGAGGCCAGAAATAGGAAGATTATACAGTTTAACACGTGGCTAAGGAGTTTGTATGGGGGGAGGAATCAGATTTTTGGATCCTTGGAATCTCTTCCAGGGAAGGTGGGACCTGTACAGAAGAGTTGATTTGCACCTGAAATGGAAGGGGACTAATATCCTAGACACAAGGTTTGCTAATGCTGCATGGGGCTGGGGGGGGGGGGCGGTGTTTAAGCTAGGGTTACAGGGGGGATAGATAGCAGAGCACCTGAACAAATCGTGGAGAGCTTGTGGAGACAGATGTTGTTAAGCCTACATACAAGATTGAGCATGGTGGGACTAATGTTCTGAGTTGCAAAAAGTATTGTAGGAAAGGTGGATGAGCTCAGAACATGGATCAACACATGAATTAGATATTGTAGTCATTAGTGAGACTTGGTTGCAGGTGAGGCAGGATGGGCAGCTCAATATTCCAGGGTTCTGTTGTTTTAGATGTGACAGAGTGGGAGGGGTTAAAGGAGTAGGCGTTGGTGCTACTAATCAAGGAAAATGTCACAGTAGTGCTCTGTCAGGACAGACTGGAGAATTCATCTAGTGAGTGTTTATGGGTAGAACTGAGGAATAAGAAAGGTATGACCATGTTAATGGGGCCATATTATAGACCGTCCAATAGTCCATGGGATTTTGAGGAACAAATTTCTAGCGGGATCACAGACTGTTGAAGAAACATAAGGGTTGTAATAGTAGGTGATTTTAACCTTGCATATATTGACTGGGATTCCCATACTTTAAAAGGGCAGGATGGAATAGAGTTTGTCAAATGCATTCAAGAAAGTCTACTCGATACACATAGAAACTACATAGAAGTCACAAAGAGAGTGTGTACAGTACTGGATCTCCTATTGGGGAATGAGACAAGGCAGGTGACAGAAGGGGAACGCTTTGCATTTAGTAAGCACAATGTTATGAGATTCAAAATTATTATGGAAAAAGAGAGGTTGGTGCTCAGGTTAAGATTCTAAAGTGGAGAAAGGCCAGTTTTGATGGTATCAGAAAGGATATGGCAAGTATGGATTGTGACGGGCTGTTTTCTGGCAAAGCTGTACTTTTTAAGCGGGAGGCCTCCAAAAGTGAAATTTTGAGAGTATAAGGTTTGTATGTTCCTGTCAGAATAAACGGCAAGAATAACAGGTTTGGGGAACCTTGGCTTTTGAGAGATATTGAGCCCTGGTTAAGGGAAAAAAGGAGGTGCATAGCAGGTATAGGGAGGTAGGAACAAATGAGGTACTTGAGTACAGGAAATGCAAGGGAATACTTAAAGAAATCTGAAGAGTTAAAAGACATGAGGTTGCTCTAGCAGACAAAGTGATGGAGAATCCTAAGGGATTCTACAGCTAAGTTAAGAGCAAAAGGATTATAAGAGACAAAATTGGTCCTCTAGAATGGTAGTCTATCCGTGGAGCCAAAACAGATGGGGGAGATCTTAAAAATTGCATTCGTATTTACTTGGGAAATGGACACAAAATCTACAGAAATGAGGCAGAGAGCAATGAGGTCATTAACCCTATACAGATTAGAGAGGAGGGGGTGAGACAAATTGGGGTGGCCTGATTCCTAGGGCCTGTCAAGGTGTTCCCCCGGATGCTGTGGGAGACAAGTGCGGAAATCCCAGGAGCTTGAGCAGAGATGTTTAAATCATCCTTGGTGACAGGAGAAGGACCACAGGAGTAGATGAGAGCTGATATTGTTCCACAGTTCAAGAAAGGCTCAAAACAAACCAGGAAATTATAGGCCGTTGAGCCTGACATTGGTTGTGGGAAAGTTATTGGAAGATATTCTAAGGAACTGGATATAAGAGTATTTGGGTAGCAAGATTGATTAGGGATAGGCAGGATGGCCCTGAGCATGCTAGGTCATGTCTAACCAATCTTAAAGTTTTTGGAGGGAGTTACCAGGAAACATGAAGAAGGCAAGGCAGTCTACATGGACTTCAGCAAGGTATTTGACAAGGTCCTGCACGGGAGGTTGGTCAAGAAGGTTTGGTCACTTGGCATTCAAGATGAGGTTGTAAATTGGATTAGACATTGGCTTTGTGGGAGATACCAGAGTGTGGTAGATGATTGCTTCTCTGACTGGAGGCCTCTGACTAACGGAGTGCCGCAGGGATCGATGCTGTGTCTGTTGTTGTTTATCATCTATGTCAACAATCTGGATGATGAAGTGGTTAACTGGATCTGCAAAATCGGGGGGTAATCTGCAATATTGGGGTGAAGCGGACAGTGAGGAAGACTATCAAAGCTTGCACTGGGATCTGGTTCAACTGGAAAAATGGGCTGAAAAATGGCAGATAGAACTTAATGCAGGCATGTCACAACCATGGGTTCAGCTGCACAGCAAATTCGGCAATTGCGCTCGTGAATATGCATGTGTCAGCTAATTGTTATTTCATTGTGATAGTATTTAACTTCATTCATTCCGTCGTAGTTTTTGTCAAGACTGGAACCCAGGACATAGCAACGTTTGGTTATCTGCATTCCACCTTGCCTGAGAAATTGGACTGTCGAGCTAACTGTTTGTGAAGACTGGCGGTATTCGTTTTGTTGTTCTTTTGAGCCGCCGTGTGGGCATCGTTTCCCATTTCAGAATTTTAGTTAACGGCCCTGTTTATTGTTTTGTTTTCCCTTTAACACTGTTCGCATTATAGTCTGTGAACTATCAACCCCCTTCAGTGTCTCTCACTCCGCACTTGGGCCATATCCGTAGCGGGTGACAAGACAAGTGTGTGGTGTTGCACTTTGGGAGGACCAATCAGAGTGTGTCTTGCACAGTGAAGGGTGGGGCACTGAGGAGTGTGGTAGAACAAAGGGATCTGGGAATACAGGCCCATAATTCATTGAGAGTGGCATCGTAAGGCCGTAAAGAGAGCTTTTGGCACATTGACCTTCATAAATCAGTGTGCTGAGTACAGGGGATGTGATATTATGCTGGAGTTGTATAAGATGTTGGTGAGGCCTAATTTGGGGTATAGTGTGCTGTTTTGGTCATCTACCTACAGGAAAGATGTAAATAAGGTTGAAAGAGTACAGTGAACATTTACAAGGATGTTGCTGGGACTGGACAGCCTGAGTTACATGAGAAGATTGAACAGGTTAGAACTTTATTCCCTGGAACACAGAAGATTGACTGGAGATTTGATAGAGGTATACAAAATTGTAAGGGGCAGAGATAGGGTAAACGCAAGCAAGTTTTTTCCACTGAGGTTGGGTGAGACTACAACTAGAGGTCATGGGTTAAGGGTGAAAGATGAAATGTTTAAAGGGAACCTGAGGGGAAACTTCTTCACTCAGAGAGTGTGGAATGAACTGCTAATGCAATTAGAGGATGCGATTTTGATTTAAACGTTTAAGAAAAGTTGGATAGATACATGGATGGGAGAGGTATGGAGGGCTATGGTCTAGGTGCAGGTCAAAGGGACCAGGCACTTTAAATGGTTTGTCACAGGCTAGATGGGCTGAAGGGCCTGTTCTAATGCTCTCTATAATATCTATTGATTAGTTATGGCTTATATACACTGATTAATTATAGGTTGATAATCCATAGAAGTCTTTAAACCCTATACTCTATGTCTAATTACAGGCTGATAATCTATAATATCTATTGATTAAATATTTGTTTTCTAACCACTATATTCAGTGATTAATTACAGCCCATGATGTTTGATTAATTATAGCTATTTACCCCTGATGTCTGATAGTCCATTAAATCCATTGATTTATTATAGCTTTTCAAACCCTATATTCATTGATTAATTACAGGCTGTTAGTCTATTAAATCTATTGATTAATTAAGGCTCTCTAATCCCTATGTGTATTGATTAATTACAGGCTAGTAATCACTAATATTGATGAACAACTAGCTTGCAGTCTGAGATCAATTGAGTAATTAATGCATTGTAAACTGCAGTATATTTTAATAATTACAGGCTGGTAATTTATTATATCCATTGACTAATTACTGGCTTGCAATCTATTATATACATTGTTTAATTACTGGCTTGTAACGGGCTCTGGTAGTTGTTTCTGAAGACTTGTGTTTTCGTTAGAGATGTAATAATACAAATAGCCATTTGGTGGCAGCAATGGCCAACATTTTCTCCAAGAAGCCAACAACATTGTCATAGGTTTTGGAGGCTTGCCACCCTCAGTGACCTGGAGAGCTGTGTTGGTTTACACTTAGGCTCTAGGTGGAGTCACCCATGCCAAACAGGTCAAAAAGTGGTCCACTGGTCCTCCAGGTTCGGGGGTTCAGCTCAGGGCTAACAACCCTGACTGGTAAAACCGAATTGTTATGAATACAGCAATGAAGAATTCTTCTGCAGCTGAGCAACGGTGTTCCTGAGTCTCCACATGGACTTGCATGACTGACAACAGTGAAAGCTGAGGGGAAGCTACTAACACGACGAAGGAAGCCCTGAACACCACCAGAGATGGAGGACCTTCATTGGTGCCCTAAATACCAGCAGCATAATAAATAGTAAACAGTAGCAAGACAGACCGTATAGAGGTCGGACTAAGTTGGCTCTTGATAAATCACACTGGAGATGGGCTGGGAGAGGCTGCTTGAGAAGCTGTAGCTCCTTTCACAGAGGGCAAACAACCTTAATCTTAAATATGAGAGGGAAAGCCCTGAACTGAGTTTGGGGTTTGGGTAGAGGTGGGGATCTTTTCTAGTCAGAATACCGACTCCAAATAGGCAGACGTTTCTATTTAATGGAGTGCAAGAGTCAAACAGTACAGAAAAGGCCCTCCAGTCCATTGAAACTCTGCCAAAGAACAAGTATCTGTTTACGTTAATCCTCTTTTTTTTTGTCTCTCCACATTCCATTCAACTTCCCTCCAGACTTCTACCCAGCATAATCAAACACCCCTCCAACCCCAGTCAATATCTTCCCTGTATTCCCCCACCCCCATCAGGCAGGAGGTACAAAAGTTTGAAAACGCCAGTCACCAGGATCAAGGTTGATATCAGACTCTTGAATGGTCCAACATCCCAGCCATGCCATCCTCTTACAGCTACCATTAGGCAGGAGGTCCAACACCACCAGGTTCAAGAACAGCTACTTCCCTCCAAGCATTCAGTTAAAACAACTTGCAAACCCCTACAGAAACCCTAATCAGAAATATAGAGGCCTGTGGGTAACCCTAGGTAATTTCTAAGGTAAGGATATGTTTGTGGGCTGAAGGGCCTGTATTATGCTGTAAGTTTTGTACGTTTTTTACTACAGTTTAGCGGAATCTGAGGCCACAAACCAGGCACGTCCAGGATCCTCTTCAGTTTGCGTATAAGGAGAAGGTGGGAGTGGAGGATGCTATCACGTATTTGCTGCACAAATCACTCTCTCACCTAGATGGGGTCAGTTGTGCTGGGAGGATTACATTCCTTGACTTCTCTAGTGCCTTTAACACCATCCAGCCCAAGATCTTAAGGCACAAACTAACGGAGATGGGAGTAGACTCTCACATGGTGGATTGGATAGTGGACTACTTGACAGATAGACCTCAGTATGTGCGGTTGGGAGACTGTAGGTCTGACACGGTGGTCAGCAGCACAGGAGCGCCGCAGGGAACCGTACTCTCTCCGGTCCTGTTCACCCTGTACACATCAGACTTCCAATATAACTCGGAGTCCAGCCATGTGCAGAAGTTCGCTGATGACACGGCCATAGTGGGGTGTGTCAGGAATGGACAGGAGGAGGAGTATAGGAAACTGATACAGGACTTTGTGATATGGTGCAACTCAAACTACCTGCGTCTCAATATCACCAAGACCAAGGAGATGGTGGTGGACTTTAGGAGATCTAGGCCTCATATGGAGCCAGTGATCATTAATGGAGAATGTGTGGAGCAGGTTAAGACCTACAAGTATCTGGGAGTACAGTTAGACGAGAAGCTAGACTGGACTGCCAACACAGATGCCTTGTGCAGGAAGGCACAGAGTCGACTGTACTTCCTTAGAAGGTTGGCGTCATTCAATGTCTGTAGTGAGATGCTGAAGATGTTCTATAGGTCAGTTGTGGAGAGCGCCCTCTTCTTTGTGGTGGCGTGTTGGGGAGGAAGCATTAAGAAGAGGGACGCCTCACGTCTTAATAAGCTGGTAAGGAAGGCGGGCTCTGTCGTGGGCAAAGTACTGGAGAGTTTAACATCGGTAGCTGAGCGAAGGGCGCTGAGTAGGCTACGGTCAATTATGGAAAACTCTGAACATCCTCTACATAGCACCATCCAGAGACAGAGAAGCAGTTTCAGCGACAGGTTACTATCGATGCAATGCTCCTCAGACAGGATGAAGAGGTCAATACTCCCCAATGCCATTAGGCTTTACAATTCAACCGCCAGGACTTAAGAACTTTTTAAAAGCTATTATTAATGCTTTTTGAGATAGTGATTTAGATGCATATCATATTTTTTACTGAGTTAAGTATTGTATGTAATTAGTTTTGCTACAACAAGTGTATGGGACATTGGAAAAAAAAGTTGAATTTCCCCATGGGGATGAATAAAGTATCTATCTATCTATCTATCTACTATGACCAATTGCACTAAAAGTGCGTGATGTTGTTTTATGAAATGCTTTGAGAGGTTGGTCATGACTAAGCTGAACTCCTGCCTCAGCAAGGAGCTGGACCCACTGCAATCTGCCTATCGTCACAATAGGCCAATGGCAGACACAATCTCAATGGCTCTCCACACGGCTTTAGACCACTTGGACAACACAAACACCCACGTCAGGATGCTGTTCATCGACTATAGCTCAGCATTTAATACCATCATTCCCACAATCCTGATTGAGAAGTTGCAGAACCTGGGCCTCTGTACCTCCCTCTGCAATTGGATCCTTCACTTCCAAACCAGAAGACCACAATCTGTGCGGATTGGTGACAACATATCCTCCTCGCTGACGATCAACACTGGCACACCTCAGGGGTGTGTGCTTAGCCCAGCTAATCTACTCTCTATATATACATGACAGTGTGGCTAGGCTTATCTCAAATAGCACCTATAAATTTGCTGATGATACAACCATTGTTGGTAGAATCTCAGGTGGTGACAAGAGGGTGTACAGGAGTGAGATATGCCAACTAGTGGAATGGTGCCACAGCAACAACCTGGCACTCAACATCAGTAAGACGAAAGAGTTGATTGTGGACTTCAGGAAGGGTAAGAAGAAAAAACACATACCAATCCTCATACAGGGATCAGAAGTGGAGAGAGTGAGCAGCTTCAAGTTCCAGGGTGTCAAGATCTCTGAGGACCTAACCTGGTCCCAATATATAGATGTAGTTATAACGAAAGCAAGACAGTGGCTACACTTCATTAGGAGTTTGAAGAGATTTGGCATGTCAACAAATACACTCAAAGACTTTTGTAGATGTACCATGGAGAGTATTCTGACAGGCTGCATCACTGTCTGGTATGGAGGGGCTACTGCACAGGACCAAAAGAAGCTGCAGAGGGTTGTAAATCTAGTCAGCTCCATCTTGGGTACTAGCCTACAAAGTAACCAGGACACCTTCAAGGAGTGGTGTCTCAGAAAGGTAGTGTCCATTATTAAGGACCTCCAGCACCCAGGACTTGCCTTTTTCTCACTGTTACCGTCAGGTAGGAAGCACACACTCAGCGATTCAGGAACAGCTTCTTCCCCTCTGCCATCTGATTCCTAAATGGACATTGAAACCTTGGACACTACCTTACTTTTTTAAAAATATACATTATTTCTGATTTTTGCATTTTTTAAAAAAACTATTCAATATATGCATACTGTAATATATTTATTGTTTAAAATCCTTATTTATTATTTATTTATTTTCTCTTCTTTATTATGTATCGCATTGAACTGCTGCTGCTAAGTTAACAAATTTCACATCACATGCCGGTGATAATAAACCTGATTCTGATCTAATTGTGCTGTAACTGTGTACTTTCTTGTAGAAATCATGTAAAATGTGTTTAATTTATGTTGTTCATTCTTGTGAATGTTGCCTATATGATATTACACTCCGTGGCCACAATATTAGGTACAGGACTGGAACCTAGTGTGATCCTCCACTGCTGTAGCCCATCCACTTCAATTTTCAATCAGAGATGCTCTTCTGCACACCACTGTGATGTCAGTTATTTATGTTACTTTTGCCTTCCTGTTAGCTTGGACTAATCTGGCCACTCTCCTCTGACCTCTTTCATTAACAAGGCATTTTCACCCACAGAATTGCCGCTCAATGGATTTTTTTTTTTTTGTTCTGTTTTTTCAAACCATTCTCTGAAAAACTCTAGAGACTGTTGTGCATGAAAATCCCCAGGAGATCAGCAGTTTCTGAAATACTCTAACCACCCCGTCTGGCCATCAACAATGGTCAAAGTCACTTGGATCACAGTTCTCCCCCATTCTGATGCTCGGTCAGAACAACAACCGAACCTCTTGACCATGTCTGCATGCTTTTGTGCATTGAGTTGCTGCCACGTGATTGGCTGAATAGATGCTTGTATCCAGTTGTACCTAATAAAGTGACAAGGTGCCTATTGTACCTGTGCATACATGAACTTATGCGTCTGACAATAGACTTGACTTTGACTTGGTGTATTTTTTCGCTATAACATGTGTGACGCGTCACTCTTTGCCCATTGGGATATTTTACATCCAGATACTCATATTACATTCCACATATTGTGCAGCATAACGTACGGCTTGCAAAATGCTTCCAGCACCGGCGATCGAAGTTCAATTCTTGCCACCGTCTGTAAGGGGTTTGTGCATTGTCCCTGTGACTGTGCGCTCTGGCTTGCTCCCACATTCCAGAGATGTTAGGATTAGTAACTTGTGGGCATGCTGTTCCGGTGCTAGAAACACGGCAACACTTGTAATCCGCGCCAGCTATCATTGACTCATTATGTTTCAATGCTTCAATGTGCATGTGACAAAAAATGCTAACTTTTTCAATCTTTTACCCGTCCCCATATGAGAAACTTTGCTTAACGAATCAATCTTTCGGGACATAAACTGTGGAACACCAAAGCAAAAACCATGGATGAACCAGGCAAAAGGTGTGGCTGAAGCAGGGGATTCATAATCTGCTGAGAGCTAGTACTGTGGCATTGAAGACTGGTGTTCCTGAACTATACAAGAAGTCCAGGTACAAACTTCAAAGGCTATTTTAAAAGCAAAAAATCAATTCTGATTGAGGCTGGAGACGGAATCCAATGCACGTCACTTCTGGCAGGGTTTGCTGGCCATTACACCCTACAAAGTGAAGCCTAACGTCATGAATGTCGGAGATGCTTCACTCCCAGATGAGTTCAAAGCCTTTTATGCACACTTTGATAAGACTACACCTTTTATGCACACTTTGATAAGACTACACCTTTTATGCACACTTTGATAAGACTACACCTGTGCGATCCCTGCAGCATCTGGTGACCCTGTGATCCGTCTCAGACTTCAGAACATCTTTGAAGAGGGTGAACCCTTGCAAGGCATCAGGCCCTGATTGTGCACCCAGCTGGTGGGAGTGTTCAAGGACATCTTCAACCTCTCTCTGCTGCCTACCGCAGTGCTCCAAGAGGGTTGCAATCATACCAGTGCTGAAGAAGAGCAGGGTGAGCTGCCTCAAAGACTATCACCCTGGAGTACTCACATCTACTGTGATGAAATGCTTTGAGAGGTGGATCATGGCCAGAGTCAACTCCTGCCTAAGCAAGAACCTGGGCCAACTGCAATTTGCCACAAGAGGATAAAAGCGGACACCAATCTCACTGGCTCTCCACTTGATCTTGCATCACCTGGACAATAGTAATACTTGCATCAGACTGCAGTTTATCGATTACAACTCAGTGTTCAACACAATCATACCCTCCAAACCTGGGCCTCTGTAACTCCCCCTGTAACTGGGGCCTTGACCTGCTCTTTGGGAGACCACAGTCAGTACAGATCAGAAATAACCTCCTTCTTGCTGACAATCAACACAGGTACACCTTAAGAATGTGTGCTTAACCCACCGTCTACACCCATGGCTGCATGGCTAGGCACAGCTCAGACACCATCTATACATTTGCTGATGAAACAACCATTGCTGGCAGAATTTCAGATGATGATGAGGAGGCATACAGGAGCGAGATAGATCAGCTTGTTGAGTGGTGTTGCAACAACAAGCTTGCATTCAACATTAGTACGACGAGGGAATTGATTGTGACCTTCAAGAAGGAGAAGTCAAGGGAACGCACGCCAGGCCTTATTGAGGGATGAGCAGTGGAGAGGGTGAGCCTGGTGTCAACATCTTTGAGGATCGATGCAATTACAAAGAAGGCACGACAGTGGCTATATTTCATTAGGAGTTTGAGGAGACTTGGTAAGCCAGCAAAGACAGACACAAATTTCTACAGATGTACCGTTGTTGCATTCTAACTGGTTGTATCACCGTCTGGTAGGGAGGGGCCACTGCACAGGATCGGAAAAAGCTCCAGAAAGTTGTAAACTCAGTCACTCCATCAAGGGCACTCGCCTCCCCAGCATTGAGGACACCTCCAAAAGGCGATGCCTCAAAAAGGCAGCATCTGTCATTAAGGAATCCCATCACTGCTGAAATGAAAAGGAGGTACTGGAGCCTGAAGACACACATTCAGTGATTACAAGAACACCTTCTTTCCCCCCGCCATCAGATTTCTGAATGGACAATAAATCTGTGAACACCACCTCACTATTTTCCACTCTTTTTGCACTACTTATTTAAAAACAAATATATATACTTGTTGTAATTTATAGTTATTATAGCAATGTACTGCTACTGCAAAACAAATCTCATGCTTACTGTACACCAGTGATATCACACCTGATTCTGAATACTGGTACAGAGAGTACATTTTATTCAGTTTTAGGATTTTGGTGTATTGGTGAGCTGCCATCCTGCCAGCACCTGTGAACCCATCCTTTTCTTTCAGGCAGTTTCTGAAAGTGGCTCCTGCTTCTGTGTCTGCTGTTGTCCAGAAAACAGACTCCGTCTACATCCTTCCCAGCTTTGATCGGAATCCCTCCTCTCCTTAACTCCCCCGCGCCCCGGACACCAGCCTCTCTACCGACCCATGAAGTACTAAAATCAGATACAGGGGTCTACAGGGCTTTTGAAAGACACAGAAATTACAAAAGATAAGAAAAAAAATTTCAAAACACAAATAACGAGATGGTGTTCATGGACCGTTCAGGAATCTGATGGCCGGGGAGAACTAACCATTCTTGAAACATTGAGTGAGTGTCTTCAGGCTCCTGTACCTCCTCTCTAATATATGCTGTGGATTACTTCATTGGTTGGGCATTGAGTGTAAGTCATGTTGCAGCTGTATAATGCTTTGGTTAGGTTGCAGGTAGAGTATTCCAAGATGTGGAGGTGTTGGAGAAGGTGCAGAAGGTTGACCAGGATGCCGCCTGGATTAGGGGGTATTGATTATAAGGACAGGGTGGACTGACTTTAGTCGCTTTCTCTGAAATGTTGATGATGGAGGGGAGACCAGATACAAGTTCATAAAATTATCAGAGGTATAAATAGGGCAGCCGGAGTCTTTATCCGCAAGTTGAAATGTCAAATATTCAAGGACATAGCTTTAAGATGAGAGGGGAAAAGTTTAAGAGAGGCACTAAGGGTACTTGTACTTAAAAGAAAGACACAGCGTTGGGAGCCTGGACTATGCTGCCAGAGTAGTGGTGGAAGGAGAGATTAGGATTAACTGTATTTGTCGCATGCTTACTGACATATCAAAGCATCAGAATGTGTTGTTTCCGTCAATGAACAACACAGTCCAAGGATTGTATCGAGGGCAGCCTGCGAGTGTTGTCAGGCTTCCAGCACCAACAATGCATACCCACAATTTACTAATCCTAACCCGTACATCTTCAGCGTGTGGGAGGAAACCAGAATTGAATTAAATTGACTTTATTTCTTACATCCTTCACATACATGAGGAGTAAAAATCTTTACATTATGTCTCCGTCTGAATGTGCGATGTGCAATCATAGTAATTTATAATAATTTAATATAAATACAACCGTCAATATAAAGCACCCAGAGGAAACCCTCATGGTGATGGGGAGAACATACAAACTCCTTACAGACAGAAGTTGGGAAATGAACCAGGTCCCTGGTGCTGGAAAGTGACAAAGTGTTACACTAACCACTACACTACCATGCCGGCCCAATACAATAATGAAACAGTATGATAAAACAGGAAAACGGCGATTATGATGTGTGGGGAATGGAGGGGTGTGGGCTAAGAGCAGGCAGAAGTTATTAGTATTATTGGACGTCAGGTCTGTACAGACATTGTGGGCGGAAGGGTTACAAAATGTTGTCTGTTCCATGTTTTATTCGACCTTCCCTGATGTCCTTCCCTTGATCACCTGTTCTGGCGATTAGCCTAACAGTGACGGCGGTTCAGTTCTCACAGCTGCCTGGAAGTAGTTTGAGCGATCTCCCAGGACTGCATGGGTTTCCTCCGGTCGCTCTGGTTTCCTCCCACATTCCACAGATGTACGAGTCAGGGTGAGTAAGCTGTGGGTATGCACTGGAAGCACGCTGACACCTGCAGTTGGCTTTCGCGCATATTCGGACTGCCATTGGTTGTTGACACACACATCACCGAGGATCTCACGTGGTCTGTACAACAGACGTGCACAACAGCGTCTCTTTCACCCCAGACGGCTGATGAAGTTTAATGTGGCCCTCCAAATTCTAAGAACTTTCTACAGGGGCACGACTGAGAGCATTCTGACTGGCTGCATCACTGCCTGGTATGGGAACTGTACCTCCCTTAATCGCAGGACTCTACAGAGAGTGGTGTGGACAGCCCAGCATATCTGTAGATGTGAACTCCGACTATTCAGGACATTTACAAAGACAGGTGTGTAAAAAGGGCCCAAAGGATCATTAGGGACCCGAGTCACCCCAACCACAAACTGTTACAGCTGCTACCATCCGGGAAACGGTACCACATCATAAAAGCCAGGACCAACAGGCTCCAGGACAGCTTCTTCCACCAGGCCATCAGGCTGACACAACTGTATTTCTATGTTATATTGACTAAACTGTTGTACATGCTATTTATGATAAATTAGTATAATTGCACATTTGAATGGAGACGTAACGTAAAGATTTTTACTGCTCATCTATTTGAAGGATGTGTTCAATTCAAACAACACATTTCACTGTATGCTTTGATGTACAAGTGACAAATAAGACCAATCTTTAGTCAAAGCAACAAGAACCAGAAGCTAGAGTCAACACCGTCCCCACCATCCAACGTGATTGATTCATACCAGCCATTTTCACATAGTTAACCTCTATTCCTCCATTCTTCAAATACCGAATTTATCCGTCGAAAGCTCCCTCCTGTCATCTCTCTTGTACCCCCTCTAAATGAACCACTTAACTCATGCTTCCTCTGTATATTCTTTGTACCGAAGTTTATTTCCACCCAGCGGTCTGCGTTAAATTTCATCTCTCTGTGCCTGACTCCTCCCCGTTCCCTATGTCTTGGTGTTGGAATTGGCTGATTATTATCACATGTTTGGAAAAGCTAAATCATGCAAACACACAGAGCACTGAAGTAAAGCAAAGTAAAATGTTGAAAGAATGCAGAACCAAGTGTAACAATCATGGAGAAAGTGCAGTTCAGGTAAGCGAAGGCAAGATCAAAACGAAGTGGGCAAAAGGTAGATCGTGAGGTCAAGGGCCCATCTTGTCCTACAAGGGAACCACAATTACAGCAGAGTAGAAGCTGTCCTTGAGCCAGGGTGGTACGTGCTTTCAGGCTTTTGTATCTTCTGCCCGATGGGAAAGGGGAAAATATAAAATGCCTGGGGTGGTTGGGGGCTTTGATAATGCCGGCTGTGAGAAGTGTTAACAGAGTCACAGGATGGATATCCACGAGATCTGACAAATCTCCTAAAACTGCTCTAAGACCACATTCATTTGGGAGTTCCTGCTTTCAAAGCCAGGGGACTCTCCAATTAAACCTCCTGCTCTTACAGACAGGACTGGAATCGTGTCTTCGCACTGTTTCGGTGGTTTTACATCAATTCTGCCGCCTCCTATCCTCAATCAGTGGGACGAAATGCTGTGGAGTGGAATGGCTTGGTGTCGCACAGGCTCAGAGATGAAAATACAGCCATGAAAGATAACACCGGGACTGTTTCTGGGCTACTCGTTAATCCTGCAGAGATTTCTTATTCTTAGTAGATTTTTTTTGGAGATTGAACACCATAGATTACCTGCAGTTCTGCAGATGAAATGTCTCTTGCTGGTAAGGATTCATGCACAATTACTGCTTTTCATCACAGTGAGTGATAGCCAATAAACAACGGAGGCTGGATAGACTGGATCTATACACAGACCTGGGCATGAATTATTGATCCCACATCCCCTCATAAATCAACAAAGGCCTCTTACATAACCGGGCAGACAGATTGCCGATCCAATGAACTAATTAACTCCCACTCGTTCTAGCCCGGAAATGATTAAGGTGAACCTCAACCTATCCAAAGTGGGGAGATGGGGGTGGAACTTCCCTTTCCAGTCGCAGGATTCCTGCTCCCTCAGGATCAAAGTCCAAGAGGGATCTTCTAGTCATCAGGATTGAGTTGAAGATGGGGGGGGGCTGGGTTTCCTGTTGGAGAGGGTCCCACCCTTGGGACCTCTGTTGAGGATGAGATCCCCCATCCTCAGAACAATATTAAAGTACAACGGAGTCCCCCAAAGTACTTTTCATTTTAATATTCTTCTGAGGATGTGGATCTCGTCCTCAACAGAGGTCCCAAGCATTAAAAGGGGGGGGGGGGGATCCAGGTCTACCCTCAGGACTCAATTATAAAACCAGAGGGGGGCGCCCCACCTTGGAAATCCGTTACATGGGTGGTTCCATTCTGGGCGCTCCATTAAAGGAAAGGCACCTAACTTCAAGATCCCATTTGCATGTCCCAATTAAAGGGGGAAGTTCAAGCTTCAGGCCCCATTAGATGCAGGACTGTAACCTGGTGACTTCTGTCAGAACGTCAGAGTTACTTTCGATATTGGAGTGGTAAGATGCCCCATCAAAGAGCACTAGAGGGAACTCTACTGAGTATGAAAGTTCCAGCATAACTCTGCCAACGTGTGGCAACAGTTTCACTTTGTATCTAACCCGTGCTGTCCCTGTCCTGGGAGTGTGTGATGAGACAGTGTAGAGGGAGCTTCACTCTGTATCTAACCCGTGCTGTCCCTGTCCTGGGAGTGTGTGATGAGACAGTGTAGAGGGAGCTTCACTCTGTATCTAACCCGTGCTGTCCCTGTCCTGGGAGTGTGTGATGGGACAGTGTAGAGGGAGCTTCACCCTGTATGTAACCCGTGCTGTCCCTGTCCTGGGAGTGTGTGATGGGACAGTGTAGAGGGAGCTTCACTCTGTATCTAACCCGTGCTGTCCCTGTCCTGGGAGTGTGTGATGGGACAGTGTAGAGGGAGCTTCACTCTGTATCTAACCCGTGCTGTCCCTGTCCTGGGAGTGTGTGATGGGACAGTGTAGAGGGAGCTTCACTCTGTATGTAACCCGTGCTGTCCCTGTCCTGGGAGTGTGTGATGGGACAGTGTAGAGGGAGCTTCACTCTGTATCTAACCCGTGCTGTCCCTGTCCTGGGAGTGTGTGATGGGACAGTGTAGAGGGAGCTTCACTCTGTATCTAACCCGTGCTGTCCCTGTCCTGGGAGTGTGTGATGGGACAGTGTAGAGGGAGCTTCACTCTGTATCTAACCCGTGCTGTCCCTGTCCTGGGAGTGTGTGATGGGACGGTGTAGAGGGAGCTTCACTCTGTATCTAACCCGTGCTGTCCCTGTCCTGGGAGTGTGTGATGGGACGGTGTAGAGGGAGCTTCACTCTGTATGTAACCCGTGCTGTCCCTGTCCTGGGAGTGTGTGATGAGACAGTGTAGAGGGAGCTTCACTCTGTATCTAACCCGTGCTGCCCCTGTCCTGGGAGTGTGTGATGGGACAGTGTAGAGGGAGCTTCACTCTGTATGTAACCCGTGCTGTCCCTGTCCTGGGAGTGTGTGATGAGACAGTGTAGAGGGAGCTTCACTCTGTATGTAACCCGTGCTGTCCCTGTCCTGGGAGTGTGTGATGGGACAGTGTAGAGGGAGCTTCACTCTGTATGTAACCCGTGCTGTCCCTGTCCTGGGAGTGTGTGATGGGACAGTGTAGAGGGAGCTTCACTCTGTATCTAACCCGTGCTGTCCCTGTCCTGGGAGTGTGTGATGGGACAGTGTAGAGGGAGCTTCACTCTGTATCTAACCCGTGCTGTCCCTGTCCTGGGAGTGTGTGACGGGACAGTGTAGAGGGAGCTTCACTCTGTATCTAACCCGTGCTGTCCCTGTCCTGGGAGTGTGTGATGGGACGGTGTAGAGGGAGCTTCACTCTGTATGTAACCCGTGCTGTCCCTGTCCTGGGAGTGTGTGATGGGACAGTGTAGAGGGAGCTTCACTCTGTATGTAACCCGTGCTGTCCCTGTCCTGGGAGTGTGTGATGGGACAGTGTAGAGGGAGCTTCACTCTGTATGTAACCCGTGCTGTCCCTGTCCTGGGAGTGTGTGATGGGACAGTGTAGAGGGAGCTTCACTCTGTCTCTAACCCGTGCTGTCCCTGTCCTGGGAGTGTGTGATGGGACAGTGTAGAGGGAGCTTCACTCTGTCTCTAACCCGTGCTGTCCCTGTCCTGGGAGTGTGTGATGGGACAGTGTAGAGGGAGCTTCACTCTGTATCTAACCCGTGCTGTCCCTGTCCTGGGAGTGTGTGATGGGACAGTGTAGAGGGAGCTTCACTCTGTATCTAACCCGTGCTGTCCCTGTCCTGGGAGTGTGTGATGGGACAGTGTAGAGGGAGCTTCACTCTGTATGTAACCTGTGCTGTCCCTGTCCTGGGAGTGTGTGATGGGACAGTGTAGAGGGAGCTTCACTCTGTATCTAACCCATGCTGTCCCTGTCCTATTAACAATACTACCTGGTGTGGCTCCAAGTGAAACACTATTTGATCTCAGACTAGCTCCAGAATGTAAATACACCTGAAAGCCACTTCATGCCTCAATGGTAAACCTGAAAATGTGACAGGTCTGGATCCTGACTCCCGAGCCGTTGACAATCTGTAGTGTCAGAAGTGCTGCTTTCACATAGCGACAGATAGTCAACCTGTCGGGGTTCAGGACATGCACTACCACTCCGACACATACATACCGGGTTCAGTGTGATTAATTTACCACAAATACATTGAAATGTACAGAGAAGTGGGTTGTTTGCATTAACAAGGATGTTCTGGGTCACAGCCTGCCAGTGTCACCACACATTCTGGTGCCAACGTGGTATTCCCATAACACGAGGTCACACACATTACAGATAGAGGAACACGAGGTCACGCACATTACAGATAGAGGAACACGGGGTCACACACATTACAGATAGAGGAACACGAGGTCACGCACATTACAGATAGAGGAACACGGGGGCCCACACACATTACAGATAGAGGAACACGGGGGCCCACACACATTACAGATAGAGGAACACGAGGTCACACACATTACAGATAGAGGAACACGAGGTCACACACATTACAGATAGAGGAACACGGGGTCACGCACATTACAGATAGAGGAACACGGGGTCACGCACATTACAGATAGAGGAACATGGGGTCACACACATTACAGATAGAGGAACACGGGGTCACGCACATTACAGATAGAGGAACACGGGGTCACACACGTTACAGATAGAGGAACACGAGGTCACGCACATTACAGATAGAGGAACACGAGGTCACGCACATTACAGATAGAGGAACACGGGGTCACGCACATTACAGATAGAGGAACACGGGGTCACGCACATTACAGATAGAGGAACACGAGGTCACGCACATTACAGATAGAGGAACACGGGGTCACGCACATTACAGATAGAGGAACACGAGGTCACGCACATTACAGATAGAGGAACACGGGGTCACGCACATTACAGATAGAGGAACACGAGGTCACGCACATTACAGATAGAGGAACACGGGGTCACGCACATTACAGATAGAGGAACACGGGGTCACGCACATTACAGATAGAGGAACACGAGGTCACGCACATTACAGATAGAGGAACACGAGGTCACGCACATTACAGATAGAGGAACACGGGGTCACGCACATTACAGATAGAGGAACACGAGGTCACGCACATTACAGATAGAGGAACACGAGGTCACGCACATTACAGATAGAGGAACACGGGGTCACGCACATTACAGATAGAGGAACACGAGGTCACGCACATTACAGATAGAGGAACACGGGGTCACCCACGTTATTGATAGAGGAACACGGGGTCACACACGTTATAGATAGAGGAACACAAGGTCACGCACATTACAGATAGAGGAACACGGGCCCACACACGTTACAGATAGAGGAACACGGGGTCAAACACGTTATAGATAGAGGAACACGAGGTCACGCACATTACAGATAGAGGAACACGGGGTCACACACGTTACAGATAGAGGAACACGGGGTCAAACACGTTACAGATAGAGGAACACAGGGGTTCACACGTTACAGATAGAGGAACACAGGTCACACACGTTACAGATAGAGGAACACGGGGTCAAACACGTTACAGATAGAGGAACACGGGCCCACACACATTACAGATAGAGGAACACGGGTCACACACGTTACAGATAGAGGAACACGGGGTCACGCACGTTACAGATAGAGGAACACAGGTCACACACATTACAGATAGAGGAACACGAGGTCACGCACATTACAGATAGAGGAACACGAGGTCACGCACATTACAGATAGAGGAACACGGGGTCACGCACATTACAGATAGAGGAACACAGGTCACACACATTACAGATAGAGGAACACGGGGTCACACACGTTATTGATAGAGGAACACGGGGTCACACACGTTATAGATAGAGGAACACGGGGTCACACACGTTATAGATAGAGGAACACGAGGTCACGCACATTACAGATAGAGGAACACGGGGTCAAACACGTTACAGATAGAGGAACACAGGGGTTCACACATTACAGATAGAGGAACACAGGTCACACACATTACAGATAGAGGAACACGGGCCCACACACATTACAGATAGAGGAACACGGGCCCACACACATTACAGATAGAGGAACACGGGCCCACACACATTACAGATAGAGGAACACGGGCCCACACACATTACAGATAGAGGAACACGGGCCCACACACATTACAGATAGAGGAACACGGGCCCACACACATTACAGATAGAGGAACACGGGCCCACACACATTACAGATAGAGGAACACGGGCCCACACACATTACAGATAGAGGAACACGGGCCCACACACATTACAGATAGAGGAACACAGGTCACACACGTTACAGATAGAGGAACACAGGTCACACACGTTACAGATAGAAGAACATGGGGTCACACACGTTACAGATAGAGGAACACGGGCCCACACACATTACAGATAGAGGAACACGGGGTCACACACATTACAGATAGAGGAACACAGGGGTTCACACGTTACAGATAGAGGAACACAGGGGTTCACACGTTACAGATAGAGGAACACAGGTCACACACGTTACAGATAGAGGAACACGGGGTCACACACGTTACAGATAGAGGAACACAGGTCACACACGTTACAGATAGAGGAACACAGGTCACACACATTACAGATAGAAGAACATGGGGGGGGTGGTCACACACATTACAGATATCTCCCCACCATGTTGCAGATATACACTGACCTACGTCAATCCCAGTGTTCCCCCTTCACACTTATACCACCTCACACGGCTGCACATAAAGAACGTACATTAACTTACAACACACAGCACATGCCCCACTCACAGAGCATACACATTCTTTCAGCTCCTCACAGATACACCGATCCATATGGACACACAACACCCACACAGATCCCGATGAATACACCCTTCCCTGCACATATTCACAGACCCACAGAGACACACAGACACACACAGACACCCGTTTAGACAGATACACAGGAACACTCGCACAGTGAAAGCAGTGTGATCATTCAACTGACGTTCTCCTGAGGGTTTGTCTTCATGAGGCCGATCCGAGATTCACACGTTAATGTTAGGGTGAATTCCCTTAATAGAGAGCACCCGTGTATGACTTTGTTTAACGTGGGGAGGCTGATGCATGGGCAACCACCACACGATCTTTGTCAGATCTAGCTCTGGCTCCAGTAGCATGGAATGGGTTGCTGCAGCCTTCCTCCGCTTTCACTGCCATTGTGACAGGTCATCTTCTGCTGTGGTCTTGGTTGGATCGCTCTTTGTGTGGAACCTCCCCCTGGACCTTACCGCCTTGGGTGACCCTACCAGGAGTCAAGTGTCAGACTGCTAAACTCCAGGTGGCATCGGTGTTGGGATCTCAGGAACTCACAAGCCTCTCCACCATGATCCTCGGAGACTGATTATTACAGGAGAGATACCAGCGCGGAGAGAGCATTGGCTGATTGGCAGGAAGCAAAGAGTAGGAATAAACATAGCCTTTTCTGGCTGCCCCACAGTGACTGATGGTGTTCCAAAGGGTTGGGACCTCTTTACGTTATAAATCAAAACTTTGGATGACAGAATTGATGGCTTTGTAGCAAGTTTGCGAACTCTACAAAGGTAGGTAAAGGGGCAGGTAGTGTTGAGGAAGTGGAGAAACTGAAGAAGGACTGAGATTCGGAGAATGCATAAAGAAATGGCAGATGGAATACAGTGTCGGGAAGTGTACGGCCATGCGTTTTGGTAGAAGAAATAAAAGCACAAACTATTTTCTAAATAGAACATTCAAAAATCCAAGGAGCAAAGGGCTTTGGGAGTCTTTGTGCAGGATTACCTAAAGGTTAGCTTTCAGATTGAGTCAGTGGTGAGGAAGGCAAATGCAAGCATTCATTTTGAGAAGACGAGAATATAAAAGCAAGGATGTAATGTTGAGCCTTTATAAGGTACTGGTTGATCCCACGGAGTATTGTGAGCAGTCTTGGGCCCCTCATTGAAGAAAGGATGCACTGACACTGGTGAGGGTTCAAAGGACATTCACGAGAATGAAAGGGTTACCATATGAGGACCGATTGCTGGCTCTGTGCCTGTACTCACTGAAGTTCAGAGAATGGGGGGGGGGGTCTAATTAAAATCTATTGAATGTTGAAAGGCCTCAATAGAGTGGATGTGGAGAGGATGTTTCCTATGGTTGGGGAGTCTAGAACCAGAGGGCACAGCCTAGAATAGATGGATATCCATTTAGATCAGCGCTTATGAGGAATTTCTTTAGCCAGAAAGTGGCGAATCTGTGGAATTCATTGCCACAGGTGGCTATGGAGGCCAAGTCATTGTGTTTATTTAAGGCAGAGGTTGATAGATTCTTGATTAGTCAGGGGAAGAAGGCAGGAGATTGGAGCTGAGAAGGAAATGGATCAGCTATGATGAAATGGTGGAGTAGACTCGATGGGCCAAATGGCCTAATTCTGCTCCTATATCTTCTGGTCTAAGATCCAGACAGATACAAGGCACAGTCACATGGAACACACACACTTACACACCATCTCATCGTACACATGAACATCAAGCCACCTTCCTCTTCATTGTAAACCCCCACATCCATATCCATAGTGTTACACTCAAACAGACACACGTAGAACACGCAGTAACACACAACCGCCCATCCACTCACACCTACACACAGAATGCCCCCATACACAACTCCTCCCCATTCACGTCTCGCCCTCCCCACCACCTCCCAGGAAAGCAGATTCCTTTTACGGGAGGATTTTCAGCAGAGCAGGATATCTGAGTTGAACATTCCTGTGACAGCCTGAAATAACACCGTCAAGCAAATGTGCAGGATTGTGTTGCATAATTTATCCCTCAAAATTTATCATTTATGATTTCTTGCTACTTCAATGTCTTCAGAGCACGTCTCTCTGCCAGCAGCAGCCAGGCAGCACGATAGCGTAGCGGTTAGCGCAAGGCTTTACAGCGCCAACAATCATCAATTGACTTCAACGATCATCAGTCATCACTTCCCCGCAGTTGTCCGTAGGGAGTTTGTATGTTCTCCCGTTGACCGCGTGGGTTTCCCCCGCATGCCAGAAGGCGCAGAGGTTAGGATTAGTGAGTTGTGGGCATGTCACATTAGCGCTGGAAGCTTGGCGCCACTTGAGGGCTGCCCCTGCACATCCTCGTACTGTATCGGTTGTTAACACAAGCATTCGCTTTTCAGTCGATGTTTTGATGTACATGTGACAAATAAAGGTGACCTTCCTACTTTTCTTTCTTTCTGGCTTGCATCCCTCGTCCTGCGCTCACCTTTCCCTGGACTATATGGTCCATTCTGGGTGCCTGAGGGACAACGAGGGTGTCCTCAGATAGAGGAGCAGGGCAGGCAGCAACAATCTCCCAGTCTCTGATGTTGCAAGAGTCCGAGGGTCACTAGTCATCCCCACTTGCCCAAGGTACGGCAGACTCACTGGGAACCAGTAATCCAGCAAATGTATTTCTGTTATCCAGAGACAAAGAAGAAGAAAATAGGAAACTGGAGGCCTGTTCACATAATTTCTGTCACAGGGAAAACGTCAGATGTTATGAGTAAGACATACTGTACAAAGTATTGGAGGAGTTCAGTGAGTCCGACAGCATATATGGAGGGGAATAAACAGTTGGTATTTCAGGCTGGTTTAAGATGGTGCTGGTGGAACTCAGCAACGACGTGCCAGAGGGAAATACTTTATTAATAACACTTCTACTGGCAAATGATCAGTGTGAACAATAGACTGTAACTTCCCTGTCGGAGCTGAACCCTTGAACGGTCTGTACGACCTGGCACTTCCTGCAGCCTGGAAGGCGCAGGAGGTTGTGGCAAAGCGTGCTCGGGCCGGATCGAAGGGTGGGGTCCGGGCTGGAGACCAGGGAAGGAGCCGCTGCTGGACCATTGCTGGAGCAGACCTGGAGGCAACTTGATGCGTCAGAACCGAGGTGAGGTAGGATTGAGGCGGAGCCCGGGCCCGAGAGTGAGGGAAGACCCAAAATTACGACAACTTAAGTGCTGGGCCAAATTGGAAAGGTGTGGGTGTTGGGACCGGAGCTGAGCGTCTGGCTGGTGTTCCGCTCACTGCTCCACAAAGTTTACTCGTTTCAGAGGCTGTGGCCTGCAACTAACTCACTTCCGTGAATGCTAGTCGAGTGCTTTTATCGTTTGCACGATTTGCTTCTTTTTTTAATCTCTGCACATTTGAACGGTCTTCTTTTGCTTTAGCGAGCTCTATTGGGTTTCTTTAGTGGCTGCCTGTAAGGAGATGAATCTCAAAGTTGTATAACATATACGTGCTTTGGTAGTAAATGCAGTTCGAAATTTGAGGCGGTCAGGACTGGAAAGGAAAGGGGCGGAAGCCAGAATGAGAAGTTGTGGGGAGGGGGTGGAGCACAAGCTGGCAGGTGATAGGTGAAACCAGGTGAGGGGGAAGGCAGGTGGGTGGGAGAGGGGGATGAAGTGAGAAGCTGGGAGGTGAAAGGTGAGGTCAGGTGAGGGGGAAGGTGGGTGGGTGAGGGAGAGGGGGTGGAGCACAAGCTGGCAGGTGATAGGTGAAACCAGGTGAGGGGGAAGGCAGGTGGGTGGGGGAGGGGGATGCAGTAAGAAGCTGGGAGGTGAAAGGTGAGGTCAGGTGAGGGGGAAGGTGGGTGGGTGAGGGAGAGGGGGTGGAGCACAAGCTGGCAGGTGATAGGTGAAACCAGGTGAGGGGGAAGGCAGGTGGGTGGGAGAGGGGGATGCAGTAAGAAGCTGGGAGGTGATAGGTGGGAGAAGTAAAGGGCTGAAGAAGAAGGGACGTGATAGGATCTGCAGAATCTCTTCCGTGTCTAAGAAGTTATCACTAGAGATGTTTTAGCAGGGGAGTTAGAATAAGCTAAAGGTCATTAAGCAAAGCCAACATGGGTTTTTACAAGAAGGGGGTGACGTTTGCTCAAGTTTTTGTGGTATCATAAGTTTGATGGACTTTGCCCATTATCATTCACGTCATTCTACAGATGTGTAGTAGAGCGCACCCTGATGAACTGCGTCACTGCCAAACTGCACTGCGGCAGACAGGAAGCTCTACAACAGCTACTCAAAACTGCCCAATGCACCAGCCTACCCACCATCAAGGGCATATATACAGGAAGGTGCTGGATAAAGGTCCAGAAACATCATGAAGAATCCTACCTACCCCACTCATGGACTGTCTGTCCCACTCCCATAAGGGAAGAGACTATGTAACAGCAACGCCAGGCCCACCAGATTCAAAATCGGTTACTTTCTCCGAGCAGTGAGGCTGATCAACACCATGGACAGGGAATTACATATTTCATTTACACCATGGACAGGAAATTACATTAAACTATCTTGAAACACACACAAAACGCTGGTGGAATGCAGCAGGCCAGGCAGCATCTATAGGGAGAAGCACTGTTGATGTTTCGGGCCGAGACCCTTCATCAGGACTAACTGAAAGAAAAGACAGTAAGAGATTTGAAAGTAGGAGGAGGAGGAGGTAAATGTGAAATGATAGGAGAAGACAGGAGGGGGAGGGGTGAAGCTGAGAGCTGGAAAGGTGATTGGGAAAAGGGATACAGAGCTAGAGAAGGGAAAGGATCATGGGACGGGAGGCCTCAGGAGAAAGAAAGGGGGAGGGGAGCACCAGAGGGAGATGGAGAACAGGCAAAGAGTGATGGGCAGAGAGAAAAAAAGGGGGGGGGAACTAAATATATCAGGGATGGGGTAAGAAGGGGAGGGGGCATTAACTGAAGTTAGAGAAATCAATGTTCATGCCATCAGGTTGGAGGCTACCCGGACGGAATATAAGGAGTTGTTCCTCCAACCTGAGTGTGGCTTCATCTTGACAGTAGAGGAGGCCATGGATAGACATATCAGAATGGGAATGGGATGTGGAATTAAAATGTGTGGCCACTGGGAGATCCTGCTTTCCTGCTTTGACTCTCCTTTGGAGTCCTTTATGGCACAATGGTGCAGCTGGTAGAGCCAGTGTCAAAGTCAACATCAAGTCTACTGTCATGTGTACACAGGTGCAATGAAAAACGTACTTGCAGCAGCATCACAGGCAGACAGCATCAGATAAGTAACATTCACGAGAAACAGTTAACACAGATTTTACAGAATTTTAACAAGAGCACACTCATAGCAATAGTACATCTTTAGTGCAAAGTGATCAAAGTGTCACTGTACTGAGGTAGTGATTAGGGTTTTGCCAGCTGGCTCAAGAGAGGGGTTGTGCAGGTCGATTGCTGAAGCAAAGTAGATGTCCCTGAACTTAGTGGTGTGTGACTTCAGGTTTCTGTACCTATTGACTGTGAGAAGATGGCAAAGGGGGGTCTTATTTGATAATGGATGACTTTTTGAGGCAGCGCCTCCTGTAGATGTTGCCAGTGGTGAGGAAGAGTGAACTTGTGGTGTAGTAGGCTGTTTCACGGTACCAGAGAACCCAGTTCAGTCTGGTGCTGCCTGGGCAGAGTTTGTACGTTCCTCTGTCAACGTGCTGCCTGGAGACGAGTGGGTTGGGGGATTGACTAGTAAACACAAAGTACACTGCAGATGCTGTGGTCAAATCAACACGTACAAACAAGCTGGATGAACTCAGCAGATCGGGCAGTATCCAAACGTTGACTGCTCCTTTCAACGGATGCTGCCCGACCTGCTGAGTTCATCCAGCTTGTTTGTACATGTTGGGGGATTGATTGTTGTAAATTGCTCGTAGTGCATCGGTGAGTGATTGAATCTGGAGGGATTTGATGGGAGTGTGGGCAAAATAAAACGGATTCATGTAGGATTAGCTTACTGCCCTATTGTCCTGTTTATTATTTATCGTAACACCTGCACTGTTTTGTGCACTTTATGCAGTCCTGGGTAGGTCTGTAGTCCAGTGTAGTTTTTTGCTGTGTTGTTTTTTACATAGTTCAGTCTAGTTTTTGTACTGTGTCATGTAACACCATGGTCCTGAAAAAACGTTGTTTCATTTTTACTATGTACTGTACCAGCAGTTATGGTCGAAATGACAATAAAAGTGACTTGACTTGACTGAAATTGGTGGCTGATGGTCAGCTTGGACTCGATGAGCCAATTGTCCCATCTCTGTGCAGTACCTTGCCATGCCTCTAACTAACACGTGCTGTGCGTACAGGAGAAAACAAGCAGATGCACTATTCTCATTCATAAAACATTGAAGAGATTTCCACATCAAAGCTTATTGTGGAACTGGAAGTTCCTACTGTAGAATTAACACTCAGATGTGGCCAGAGGATTACCTGGCCGGCAGAAGATAGAGAACAAGTATCAATGAGTCTTTTTCTCATTGTTACAAGGATCTATTCTGGGGACCCAACTTTTATTTTTATAGTCCCCAGCCATTTTTTATTCCATTGAGCCTTACCATTAACCCCAGAATGGGAATGCCTGTATAGAGCAAGACAGGTAAAATGCTGGAGGGACTTGGCAGGTCAGACAGCAGATAGAGAGTGGAATAAACAAGATATTTCGGGCTGATGAAGTGACTGCTGGGCAGTCTCGCTCGAAGCATGCACTGTTTATACCTCTGTATAGACTTTGCCTGACCTTCCGAGTTCCCAATGCAATATGTGGGCGTGCTGCTCTGGATATCCAGCATCTGCAGAATCCCTTGTGTTTATAATTTATAGAAGTGATTTCAGTCGAAGACCAAAGGTAGAGGCCCGAGGCAGTCACAACGGCGCGAGGACCCAGGCTAGTGGGGTCGGAGGTCTGAGCTTTGATGGTCGAACCCATGACTGATGAGCCTGAGGTGAAGCCCAAAACTGAATACTCAGAGTTAATGACCTGAGCTGTCTGTGTATTTACAGATCACTTTGAGCATGTTATGTTGGAGCAGGAGTGTGTGGTGACGCTTTCAGGCTGTCCCCAGCACATCCTTGTGTGTGTGTGTTGGTTGTTAATGCAAACGACACATTTCACTGCACGGTTTGATATACCTGTGATACATTGGAATCTGAATCCTGAATTCTGAATTGTATTGAAGGAATAACTCTAACTGAGGAGACGACCCTGACATTTTGGAAGGTGAACTGTGAAATAAAAGTCACAAGGAGGGGTTTCAATAAGTTAACAAGCAAAGATCTGGAGCAGAGTATGTGAAAATGTAAGATTGGCAGGAGTGTTGAAAAGGATGCTTGTTATTGTAATTGATGTGAGGGTGCAGTGGGATCAAGATGTCCTATGCATGATTCACAAAAATCAATAGAAGGTTCAGTAAGTAATTAGGAACACTAGCAGAGTGTTATTGTTTGTTGCCTGGGGAACTGATTATATAAATAAAGTGGTTATGTTTCATTTATGTTGGCCATTGATGACACCATAAGATCCCAAGACATAGCAGCAGTTAGGCCATTCAGCCCATCAAGTTTGCTCAGCCATTCCATCATGACTACTTCATTATCCCTCTCAGCCCCATTCTCCTTGCCTTCTCCACATAACCTTTGACAAATTTACTAATCTCGAAAGCATCAATCTCTACTTTAAACATACCCAACGTCTTGGCCTCTGCAGCTGTCTGTGGCGATGAATTCCACAGCTTCACCGTCCTCTAAGCTAAAGAAATTCCTCCTCATCCCTATTCTAAATCGACGTCTGTGACCATGTCTGAGGACCGTCTGTTGGGTTGGCCAGATTAAGGAAGAACATCAATCTGTTGGTAGTAGTTCAGAAATAGTTTATTTGCCTAGTACCTGGACAAGGCAGGTTGTCTAATGAGGAAAAGCATTGGTATTGGCTTATTATTGTCATATGTACCAAGATACAGTGAAAAGCTTCTCTTGCAGATTCTTTTTACAGATCAAATCACTACACAGTGCATTAAGGTAGAACAAGATAAAGCAGTAACAATGCAGAATAAAGTGTTATGATTTGATCTGCATGAACAGTATGCAAGAAAAGATTTTCACTTGTATGTTAGTACATTGACAATAATGATCCAAAACCATACTAATATCTCAGTGCACTGTTGTAATGAAATAATCTAAAAGATTAGCTTCATTTGTCTCATGTACATTGAAACATCCAATAAAATGCGTTGTTTTGCATGAACAACCAACATATTCTGAGGATTGATGCCACGCTACTGTTGCCCACGTAGCATGCCTACAACTACCCCTAACCTAACCATAAGTCTTTGGAATGTGGGAGGAACCTGGAGCACTTGGAGGAAACCCACATGGTCATGGGGAGAATGTACAAACTTGGTGGGAATCGGACTGTGATTACCGATCATTGGTGCTGTAAAGGGGTTGCGTTAACTGCTACGTTACCATGCTGCCCTGTGTGGGGATCGGGATGGAAGGTATGCAAGACAAAGTTTGTCATTGTTCCTTGGTGCATGTGACTATAATAAGCCAATTTAATTCCCTGTTCATTCCCATTTCTTTCCCAATCTAGCTAAATTGCACAGAGTCCACGATTCCTTATATGTCTTGGCTACTCATTTAGGAGTGAAGTGCCTCAGAGACCCAGTTCTGCTGTTCCCTACTCCCAGCTAAAGATCTTCCAACCCCTTGCTCCAGACTTACTCCATCTGCACTGAACATTGTCAGACGAGTCTCCAGTTTGAACTGAGCTGAATCTGGATGTTTTCAAATTAACCCAGCACTTGGGGTACTCATTAATCATTCAACAGAGCTGTGCAGTTTCCTGATAAGATCAGCAGGATTTCTCATGCATATTGAGTGGTCTGTTCTCTAATGGTGTCGGGCATAACAAACATTAAAGAGTTGCTTTAGGTATCATACAAATACGACAAGAAAAATCTTCGTCATCTTCTCCCATTAAGTGGTCAATAATTTAAATGATTTCTTTACTGCTAAAGAGAAGTGAGTGGATCACAGGGTCCCAGAATATACAAAATTCTTTATTATGTCCTATTCCTGCTGTTGTGTAATGGGGCCAACTCGAGTGTCCTGTGCCCCATGAACCATTTTAGGACAGGATTAAATTCCTCTACCCTTCCGATCATACATTCCCAGGACAGGGACAGCACGGGTTAGATACAGAGTGAAGCTCCCTCTACACTGTCCCATCACACACTCCCAGGACAGGGACAGCACGGGTTAGATACAGAGTGAAGCTCCCTCTACACCAGTGGTGTCAAACTCATTTTAGGTCACGGGCCGGATTGAGCAAAATGCAGCTTCATGCGGGCCGGATCAGTCGGACGCGTGCGAACGCAGCTTTCGTTGCCACCGTTTTTTCAGCCTGCTCTCATGTGTCTCAGTCTCTGCTATAACTACAAAGTGTTTCACTTTACAAATTCCGTTTCTTATGAAGAAGACTGCCGAATAAACACTAAAAACCCTGAAAACCTGGTACCTGAATAAACTCAGCATTAGCCATATCATACGCCATAGACGCTTCGATTACTGGGGCCAGCTTTAATAGTAATTAGATATTATCTCGTGGGCCAAAGATAATTCCACCGCGGGCCGTATTTGGCCCGCGGGCCTTGAGTTTGACATATATGCTCTACACTGTCCCATCACACACTCCCAGGACAGGGACAGCACGGGTTAGATACAGAGTGAAGCTCCCTCTACACTGTCCCATCACACACTCCCAGGACAGGGACAGCACAGGTTAGATACAGAGTGAAGCTCCCTCTACACTGTCCCATCACACACTCCCAGGACAGGGACAGCACAGGTTAGATACAGAGTGAAGCTCCCTCTACACTGTCCCATCACACACTCCCAGGACAGGGACAGCACGGGTTAGATACAGAGTGAAGCTCCCTCTACACTGTCCCATCACACACTCCCAGCAGATAGACTATCTTGAACTCAGCGTCTTTCATGCTCAGGAAGCGAGCAGATGTGGGAACTTCAGTGATACCCATGAACGTAGTGATTCTAATCTATCAATGGAATCCTGATTGGAGGCTCCCCTTGCAATAAATTGGACTCTGGGCAGAACTGCAACTTCTCTGATGGCACTAACCTTGCACTGCCCATTCTCGTCCCACTCGTCCGTGTGAACTGCCCCATTCCAATGTAGCATTGTGAGCACAAACAGCACCATTCAGCTGGTGTAGTCATCATCGCTCTGGCCCGCTACATCATCGGTCTATCGTGCCACACAGACTCAGTGGCCAGACATAGTTCACATTCCCTCACCTGCCTAAAACCTACCAAATATTGAACGGACAAAATATGGTAGGAATGCAGAGGTGTTTCCAACAGTGGGAGGAAGCTAGGATCAGGTGGCACACGCTGGAATAGAGGGAAGTCCCTTTAGAACAGAGATGAGGAGGAATTTCTTTAGGCTGAGGGTGGTGAAACTGTGGAAATCAATGTCACAGATGGCTGTGGAGGCCAAGTCATTGGGAATACTTAAAGCGGAGTTTGACAGGTTCTTGATTAGTAAAGGTGTCAAAAAACACAGGGAGAAGGGCAGAAGAATGGAACTGAGGTGATAAATAAATCAGCCATGATCAGATGGCAGAGCAGACTCGATGGGCCAAATGGTCTAATTCTATTCCTGTGTGTTATGGCTTCATGGGTCAAAACTTACAGTGCTATGGTCTGTTCAGCCCATTTCCAAGCAATGCTATGGAACTTTTGCACCTACATGGGGGACCTGAGAAGGTCCATGTTTAACATTCAGTTCGGAAGTGAACCATGGCAGTGCTGGATCGTCATTTGGTGGTTGGGGTTGGTGGGGGTGGGGGGAAATGGGGGTAATCAAACCTCTAAAGTGGGACTTGAACTCACAGTGTTCAGTCTGAAGTGAGAGTGAGACGAGACTCCAAACAGAGCAGAACAGTTGTCCAAATAAATGCGGGTGCTGCAATGGGTCAGATATCCCAGACACATTATCCTGTCTATATTTGCTTAAAGTAATTGGTAATTATAGCGTCTTTAAACCAGTTAATGAGCTAACTGAAGATATCAATTAATCAGTGGACTGGGCTGAGAATGTTCGATCCACCACCCTAACAAAAAACACAGAGAGAGAAGGCACTCAATCGGTAGACACTTACCAAGCGCTCAAACACCGGCACTCCCTGTCTGGGTGTGGCTTCCTCTATGTATGATCAAACTGGGGTGGTCGCCCCCCATGTCTGACTTCCTCCAGCTGGCTGGTGTGCATCGAGACACCTTCTGGAGACAATGCCTCTGACTCTGTCCCTAAGCTCCTCCATTCCATGCACCAGCCCCTTCCCCTCCCCCACCACCCCCAAAATCTCCTGGGGCTTCATATTTGCAGTCCACTTTACTGTCTGGGGATGTGTCTGCAAGTCAGTGTCTGTTTGGGTTTTGTCTATGATCCGGTGTCTGTCTGGGGCTGAATGTCTGCAGGCTGGTGTCTAGGACTGTGGTCTATGGTCTGAATGATGGAGCTGGCTCGACGGGCTGAATGGCCTAATTTTACTACGTCTTATGGATAGAGGCGCGCGTGCACACACACACACACACACACACACACACACACACACACACACACACACACACACACACACACACACACACACACACTAGTCTGTGGTCTAGTGTCTGACTGATGATGGTGTCAAGAGAAGACCATATGTTGTCTAGTGTCTGCCTGGGGTGTAATTGTCTGTAGTCTGGTGTCTGGGGTTGACGCTGTCCAGACTATATTCAGCTCACACAGTATCGAACTCAGTGGGTTACACAGCCTTTGGGAATGGATGGAGGAAGGAATTTTAGACAGTGCAGGCAGGCTGATGGGCCATGGCAGGGTGATGTGAAGGCAGTTACAGGGAGAGAGAGGGTGGGGAAAGGCCACGGACATGGAGGAGTGAGTGGGACGATTGGACAGTATTGGGATCTGAATGCAGCTTTGGGGCAGAGCAGTGGGTGGAAGGGCAAACACGAGGAAATCTGCAGATGCTGGAAATTCAAACAACAACGCACACAAAACGCTGGTGGAACACAGCAGGCTAGGCAGCATCTATAGGGAGAAGCGCTGTCGACGTTTCGGGCCGAGACCCTTCGTCAGGATGGAGGTCCTGGTCAGGTGGGGAGGGGGAATGGAAGGAGGAGTGGGCAGGGGTCAGAGCAGAGAATGGTGAGTGGAGGAGTTGTATCCGTGCTTTTCACAAAGCTGACCTGAGAAGTTAAGAGCAGCACTGGCAGTGATGGTCTATGAAGTGTGTGTGTGTGTGTGTGTGTGTGTGTGTGTGTGTGTGTGTGTGTGTGTGTGTGTGTGTGTGTGTGTGTGTGTGTGTGTGTGTGTGTGTGTGTGTGTGTGTGTGTGTGCGTGCGCGCGCGCCTCTAACCATAAGACATAGTAGAATTAGGCCATTCAGCCCGTCGAGCCAGCTCCATCATTCAATCATGGCCGATTTATGTTCCGTCTCAATCCCATTCTCCTGTGTTCTCCCCATCGCCTTTGACACCCTGACTAGTCAAGAACCTGTCAGCCTCCACTTTAAATATTCCCAGTGACTTACCCTTCACAGCCGTCTGTAGCAACGGATTGCACAGATTCACCACCCTCTGGCTAAAGGAATTCCTCTTCATCTCCTGTTCAAAAAGGATGCCCCTCTACCCCGAGGCTGTGCCCCGGGTCCTAGATGGTCAGACTATTGGAAACATCCTCTGCACCGCTACTCTGTCTAGTCCTTTCAATGTTCATTGGGATCCCCCCCACCGCTCTTAGTGTCTCTGTGTTTTTGTGTGTCTGTGTCTCCAGCCAGGAGCAGCACCTGCTGCTGAACGTGATTCATCGGCTCTGACTGAGCAAGTGTCAGGAATTACAAAATGCCTCATTAGAGGCTGTGCAGTGTGTAAAACACCCAGTAACATTATGTGAAGTGATTAACTCTTCTCGTAAAGCTTTGCAGCTGCAATAATATAAATTATAGCAGAGCCTGGGAAAAGGCATCACACAGCACAGAACGATTAATTTGTGAAACTCCGGGGATTGGTGGATCGGTTCTGTGACCACCGACAGCCCCCCCAGCAACGCCGTGGCCCCTGTCCCCAAATCCCTTCCCCTAACACCAGCTTCACCTGGCTTTGCACCCGACACGGTGTTGGTGGAAAGGAAAGCAGAGTTACTGTGGGGTAGTGTGTTCCCGAGTTCACAGATCAATTCCTGCACCACCTGGAAGGAATTTGTACTCTGTGACCGGTGTGGGGTTCCTCCATGTGCTCCCATTTTCCAAAGACGTACCAGTCCGTGGGTTATTTGGAAATTGCCCTGTTATTAGGTTTGGGCTAATCGGTAGGTTGCTGGGCAGTGTGGCTCGTTGGGCCAGAGAGTTATTTATTTATTGATACAACACGGAAGCCTTGCTGCCCAGCAAACCCCAATTCAACCCTAGCCCAAACATGGGATAACTTACAATAACCAATTACCCCACCAACCAATATGTCTTTGGACGGTGGGAGAAAACCGGAGCACTGGGAGGAAACCCATGCAATCGCAGGGAAAACGTGCTAATTCCTTACAGGCAGCAGCAGGATTTGATCCCGGGTTGCTGGCATTGTAACCCGTTGTGCTAACCACCACGCTACCATGCCGCCCGGTAATTGTTGCATGTTGTAGTTCAAAATAAATAAATTTATGTTTCAGCTCACGGGCTAAGGTTCCTCCACAGGTTACATTCCTTCTGCTGCTCTCCCCCCAGCTGCTGTCTGACCTGCTGAGTGTTTCCAGCATTTCCCCTGTTTACTGCAGATTTGTAACATCCACAGTTTTAATTTCCATGTTTTTTTTTGACAAGAACAGGCCATTCAGCCCAACAAAGCTTGCCAAGTTCCTACAATATCCTACAACAGTCATGGTGCCCTCAAGATTCAAGACTGTTTACTGTCATTCATCAGTAGACAAGCGTGAAGGAGAGTGAAATAATTGTTACTCCGGATATGACCCTTTCAAAACAAAATCCTTCTTTCGTTGCCTGATGAACACAAATTCTTTCCTTGTGTACAAAGAAGTGTAAGTTAGCATTATGATACCTCCAGAAAGAGTTTTATAGTGTCTGTTAGAGGGGCTATATTGAATAGAATAGATCCGTGGGAGTGACTTACAAGCCAGTCTGCGAGCATTGGCATGGTATCTTAATAATGCAGTCATTTAATATGTTATTACTGTATACTTCTTGGGTTTAGTGATCTTTTAAGGCTTTAATGGTGATATTTGCTTTCCCAGAAAAGACCAGCAAATTTCTACAGATGTACAGTGGAGAGCGTTCTGACAGGTCGCATCACTGCCTGATATGGAGGCTCCAGTGCAGAGGGTCGAAGGAGGCTGCAGAGGGCTGTAGACTCAGCCAGCTCCATCAAGGGCACTACCCTCCCCACCATCGAGGACATCTTCAAGGGACAGCGCCTCAAGAAGGCAGCACTAAGGACTCGTTTCATCCAGGCCTTGCCTTCATTTCACTCCTACCATCAGGGAGGAGGTACAGGAGCCTGAAGACCCACTCTCAACACTTTAGGAACAGCTTTGTCCCCATTTCCATCAGATTTCCAGAACTCTTGAACACTAGCGTTATTTATTTATTTATTGTAATTTATTGTAATTTTTTATGCCCGTCTGTTGCAGAACAACAAACTTCATGACATTTGCCAGCTACTATTCCGATTCTGCTTGCCTTCTTAAAGCCTTCACTGCAGGAATGTTAAAAGACAGCACGAGTGTTGGCTCCATCCCAGTTACGGGGTCTTGGACATGACCTCATTGTCAATCTGCCATCACTCTGCTGGAGGTCTGCTGTGGAGGGGTGCCCTCATCTACGTCAGTGAGACTCAACACAAATTGGGGGGGGGGGGGTTTCTTTGTTGAGCACCTTCACTCCCCCTAGCTTAACAGCCACGATCTCCGAGTGGACAGCCACTCCAATACCACTTCCCATCTCCACACCAACATGTCTGCTCACAGACTCCTCTACTGCCAAGTTGAGGCTGGATGCTGGTCAGAGGACCAACAGCTCGTATTCCGTACTGATAATCTCCGACCTGGAAATAACTTGGAAAATGCGTAGCCCGGGTGGTTGATGGGTGGGGTGAGTTGTTCTCCGATCTTGGCAATCCATCTGCAAGCATTTCGTCACTGTACGAGGAGACATCATCAGTGCGCTGTTCACTTGTGGTGTGTCCTCCGAATACTTGGCCCTTACATACTTAACAATCAGCTGACTGGTCGTCGTTATGAAAATCCAACTGTGACGTACGCAAGGGTGTCTCATCGTGTTGTGTGGCAAAATCTCCAACCTGACACCATTAACAGCAACTTCTCTAACTTCAGTAATCACCCCACTTTATTTTCACATCTTCCTCTGGCACCTTTACCCCTCCACCCTTTACCTTCCTTTTATTTGCTCCCCATTCCCTTCCTTTTATTTCACAGTCTACTGCCCTCTCCTACCAGATTCCTTCTACTTCAGCCCTTTGCTTCTTCCACCTATCACCTCCCAGCTTGTCACATCATTTCCACTCTTCCTCCCTCCCTCGCCTACCTCCCTTCTCACTCTCACCAGGACTCATCGATCACCTGCCAGCCTGTGCTCCTCCCCTCCCCCCTATCTTTTTATTCTTTAGATACAAGATTAGAACTTCAAAATGCATCATGAACTTCTGGCTTCTGCCTTTCTTCTTTCCGGTCCTGGTAACGGGCCTCAGCATGAAGAAAAATTTCCCTCCACAGACGCTGCTTGACGCATTGAGGTCCTCCAGCAGTTTGTGTGTGCTGATCCAGATTTTCAATATCTGCAGTCTCTCTTGTGTCTTTGGAGAGGTACAAATTAGAGCAAAGTCTGAGAACCTCAGGACTCTTTTCAACGGTGGAAAGTAGACGTTGGGGTTCATGGCATTAGAGCACGGGTTAGAGTGTGGCTGTTAGGGGTTGTGAGGAAGGACTAGAAGGACTTCTGACGAAGAATGGGTGTTTATGGAGTAAGGCCAGGAAGTTATCAGAAGTGATATATGACATAAGAGCAGGGGATGGTAATTGGCAATTGGTTTATTGCTGTCACATGGGCAGCTTGCTAGTGCAGCAGTTAGCATAACACTGTACAGTGACTGCAACCGGGGTTCAGGTCCCACTGATGTCTGTAAGGAGTTTGTACGCTCTCCCTGTGACCATGTGGGTTTCCACCAGGTGCTCCAGCTTCCTCCCACAACCCAGATACATGTGGGTTAGGGTTTAATAAGCTATGGGCATGTTATATTGCTGCTGGAAGCATGTTGTACAGAGGGACCGTGGAATGCAGTCTTGGACTATGTTGGTCATTTACACAAACAATACATTTCACTATTTAATTTTTTTTTGCACATGTGGCAAAAAAAAGTTAATTTTCTTTAAATCTCTTCAAAAACATGGATGATATGCCATAGAAAATTCCATTTTGTACGACACCGACACTCCAAAATATATATATCTGGAGGTAGTACAAAGGGAAGAGCAGTGAGAGGATCCAGAACAGAGTGTTAGAGAGTAAGTTTAGTGCCGACAGACAGGTGAGATGCAAGGGCCATGACAAGGTAGTCTGAGACACCAAGAGTTTCTAGTAAAAGAGGTCTGATAGCAATGGGATAGAAACTGCTGAGCCTGGTTGTACACGGTTTTCAGTTTTTGTACTGATGGGAAAGGAGAGAAGAGAGCACGTCATGGGTGGGAAGTGTCTTTGATTATGTTGGCTATTTTCCAATGAGAAGTGTAGACAGGGTCAATGGAAGGGAGACGGAAGATGTTGGAAATCTGGCACACAAAGGAGCTGGAGGAACTCAGCGGGTCAAGCAACATCTGTGGAGGGAAATGGGCAATCAACATTTCAAGTTGAGACCCTTCATCAGGACAGTAATGAAAGAAGAGACATAACCGTTATAAAAAGTTGAAGGGAAAATGGAGAAAAAACTGGCAGATGATAGATGGATCAAGGTGAGGGAGAGGTGAGGCAATAGACAGATGAAGGGAGGAGAATGGGAATGCTGAGAGGTGATAGTTAGAAGGAACAAAGAAGTGAAGAAGATGGAATATCTTCTTCACCTTTTTTTCCAATCCAGATAAAAGGTCCCAACCTAAAACATTGACTGTCCATTTCCCTCCACAGATGTTGCCTGATCTGCTGTGTTCTTTCAGCGTCTATGAAGATCTAATCTGGGTCCAACATATTGATGCAATTACAAAGAAGGCACAACAGTGGCTAAATTTCATTGAGGATTCTTGATGTGACACCAAAGACTCTCGCAAATTTTGTACAGATGTACTGTGAAGCGCATCACCATCTGGTATGGAAGGGCCACTGCACAGGATCAGAAAAAGCAGCAGAAAGTTGTAAACTCAGTCAGCTCCATTATGGACACTAGCCTCTGCACCATCGGGGACAATTCCAAAACGTGATGCCTCAAAAAGTCCGCATCCATCATTAAGGACCCCCGTCATCCAGGACATGCTCCCTTCTCATTGCTACCATCAGAAAGGAGATACAGGAGCCTGAAGACATACACTCAATGTTTCAGGATCAGCTTCTTCCCCTTTGGCATCAGATTTCTGAAAGGACAATGAATCTATGAACACTACCTCAATATTGTTTGGCTCTCATTTGCACTACTTATTTAATTTAATTCATATATATATATATATATATATATTTCTTACTATACTTTATAGTTTTTATTATTATGTATTACTCTGTCCTGCTGCCACAAAACAACAAATTACACGGCATATGCCGGTGACATTAAAGCTGAGCCTGATTCTGCTGCTGTACAGGAAGGCGATGATGGTTTCTGTGATGAACTGGGCTGTGTTCACAACTCTCTGCAATTTCTTGTGGTCTTGGGCAGAGCAATTGCCGCACCAAGCTGTGATGTTGGAATGAGTTTAAGGGGTACGAGCAGTGATTAATGGAGTTAGAACAGAGGACTATTTTGCCTTCTTACAGGGAGCTAACATTGCAATTAAGGCTTCTGTAGAAAATGAGTTGCCAAGAGCAATTAGCATTTCCAACTGGCAGCACATTAAGCTCGATCTTGGCAGGGAAGAGTCAAACTGGCACAATTTTTAACCCTTTGCTTCATGGATAAAATTCCCTAATGGCGACTGGCTGTCAACAACCACCCCCTACTCGCTCCCCCATCACCTGTCCCGATCACTCATTTGACTGTGGGCACAAGAGGGTGAACGGTGTAAACTGTGTGGCTGTGTAGTACGGCTGGTGTTAGATCCTGGAACTGTACGGGATAGGAACAGACCCGTCAACCCACTACTTCTGTGCCAAACATGGGACCAAAATAAAGTTATTCTCTTCTGCCTGCACATGTTCCACATCCCTCTCATGTGTCTTTCTAACAGCCCCTTAACCACCTCTATCTTATCTGCTTCCCCCACCACTCCTTCCACATTACTCCCATCCCTGTATATCCATGTGTCTAACAGCCCCTTAAACACCTCTCTTATCTGCTTCCCCCACCAGCCCATTTCAAACACCCCACCTCTCTGTGTAAAGGAAACTCATCTAACACATCTCTTTTAAACCTTCCTCCTCTCACATTAAACACATCAGAATCAGATTTATTGTCACTGATATACCTTATGAAATTTATTGTTTTGTGGCAGGGTACAGAGCAAGACATATAAATGGCCTTAAGTTAAATAAATAGATAGTGTAAAATGAATAATGACATAGTGTTCATGGGTTCATGGACTATTCAGAAATCTGATGGTGGAGGTGAAGAGGCTGTTCCTAAAACATTGGATGTGGGACTTCAGGCTCCTGTTCCTCCTCCCTGGTGGTAGTAATGAGAAGAGGGCAAGGATTGGATGGAGAGGGTCCTTAGCGATAGATGCTGCCTCCTTGGGCATCGCCTCCTGAAGATGTCTTTGGTGGTAGGGAGTGTTGTGCTGGTGATGGAGTTGACTGAGTCTGTAGGTCTCTGCAGTGCCTTGTGATCCCGTGCATTGGAGTCTCCCTATCAGGCAGTCAGAGTGATCTCCACAGTACATTCACTTCAGTAGATGTCCTTTAGTAATTGAAATGTCTACCCTAGGGTAAACAATCCTGATTGCCTTTCCTATCTATACTCTACATTTCATGGTGTTGCTCTTCCTGCAGAGAAACATCTCCTCGTTTCCCCTGCATCACCTGCCACTTATATTCCTTCTCTTCTATGGACACTCTGTGCTTCTCATTGCCTCGGTAAAGCAGTCCACCCACCTGGCCGTTCTCTCTCCTTCCCTCTCCCACTGGGCGAAAGGTACAGCTTCTCTCCCGCTGTTGTCAGACTCTTGTACAAGAAGATTCACTCTTGACCTCATAATCTACCTTGTTGTGATCTTGACCCTTATTATTTACTTGCTCTTCACTTTCTCTGCAACTGTTACAAGTTGTTCTGCATTCTGTTATTGTTTTGTCTTGTACTTGCTCAGTACGTTGTGTAATGTTTGATCTTCAAGGAGCAGTGCCTCAATAAAAGGCAGCATCCATCATTAGAGACCCCATCACCCGGGAGGGACGTGCCCTCTTCTCATTGCTACCATCAGGGAGGAGGTACAGGAAACTGAAGGTAAACACTCAACGATTCAAGTACAGCTTCTTCCCCGCTGCCATCCGATTCCTAAATGGTCATTGCACCATAAACACTACTTCACTACTTTTTATTTCTAGTTTTGCTCTGCTTATTTAACTTAACTATTTTAAAAAAGTACTTCATATATACTTCCTGCTGTTCACTTTTTTTCTCTATTATTATATATTGCATTGTACTGCTGCCTCAAAGACAACAAATTTCATGACATACGCCAGTGATATTAAACCTGATTCTGATAAACAGTATGCCAGACAAACTTCTTACTGCATCTCGGTAGATGTGACAATGAAAAACCAACACCAATATCATAGTTTCATTCTTTATTCTGGGAAAGTGCCTGTTGTTAGCAGGGTTAGTGTTATTGCCCATTCATTTGCCCTCTCAACATAACTGTGTGCTTCACTCAGTCACAACAGCAGGCATTGAACGTCCAGGACCAGAGGGTACAGCCTCAGAATAGGAGGACAACCTTTACAACAGAGATGAGGAGGAATTTCTTTAGCCAGAGAATGACGAATCTGTACAGTTCATTACAATAAATGGCTGTGGAGCCCAAGTCATTGGGTATGTTCAAAGCAGAGGTGATTGGTCCTTGATTCCTGATTAGTAAGGATGTCAAAGGTTCTGGGCAGAAGGCAGAAGAAAGGGGTTAAGTGGGAAAATAAATCAGCCATGATGGAATGGTGGAGCTGACTCGATGGGCCAAATGGCCTAATTCTTCTCCTATGTCTATGGTCTTATGGACATGTGACATCATCCATTATGTGTAACTGGTGTCAGGTCTTGGAGTCATAGTAGAATGCAGTAGAGAAACAGGCCATTCAGCCCACAGAGTCCATGCTAACCTGTTTCAACACTAACCTAGCCTAATCCCACTTTATTTTCACCACATTTCCATCAACACCACCCACCTCCCCCACTCTGCTCCACTGGATTTTATCACCTGGGTAACTTACAGCCGCCAATTCATCAACACACCTCATATCATTGTGATGTGCGAGGAAACCGGACCACCCAGGGGAGGCCCATGTGGTCACAGGTGAGCTTCACGGAAAACCATTTGTTGTTCTCGATGGCGTGGCAGTGTAGCATAATGCTATTACAGCGCCAGTTTAGCATAATGCTATTATAGTGCCAATGTAATGTAATGCTATTACAGTGCCAGTGTAACGTAGTACTATTACAGCACCAGTGTAGCATAATGCTATTACAGTGCCAGTGTAATGTAATGCTATTACAGCACCAGTGTAGCATAATGCTATTACAGTGCCAGTGTAACGTAATACTATTACAGCACCAGTGTAGCATAATGCTATTACAGTGCCAGTGTAATGTAATGCTATTACAGCACCAGTATAGCATAATGCTATTACAGTGCCAGTGTAAAATAATGCTATTACAGCACCAGCGATCGGGGTTTAATTCCTGCCCTATCTGGAGTTGGTATATTTACCCCATGACTACGTGGTTTCTTTCAGGCACTCGGGTTTCCTCCCATATTGCAAAGACATGTGGTTTAAGATTAGAAAGTTGTGGGCATGCTATGTTACCACTTGCAGGCTGCCCCCAGCACTCTCCTTGGACTGTTTTGGTTGTTGATATAAAATGATATTTCGATGTTTCAAGGCACATGTGACAAATAAAGGTAATCCCTAATTTATCTTTATGTTATTGAAAATCTCCAGTCCATTTATTGGGAGCAGACAGAGATTGTGTGTGGACAGCACAGAGAACACTAACCATCTTTCCAACTAGTCCACCATTAAAACCAGCCACCCCTCCATCAGCTCTCCAGCAGGGCAGTCATTAGTCTCCCCGCCAGACAGAAGGAGCTGCTACAAAGTCTAGCATTCCTAGTCCTAATGTTTCCTGACAGTGGTGGGTCAAAGAGATTGTTGGATGGGTGGCAGGGACCCTCAACAATGCTTTCAGCTCTTTGTCTGTAACGCTGTCAGTAAATGTCACAAATAGGCAGAAGGGAGACCCTGATGACCCTCTTGAGCAGTTTTTACTGTTCCCTTTCGGGTCTCGTGATTTGATGCCTTGCAGCTTCTGTACCAGACAATGATGCAGCCAGACAGGATATTCTCGATGGCGCTCCTGTAGGAGGTTGTTAGAATGGGTGCGGAGTTGCATTCCTCAGTCTTCTGGTTGATTCCAGAGATGAGGGGGTTAGGCTATGAGGAGAGATTGAGTCACCTGGGACTGTACTCACTGGAATTCAGAAGAATGAGAGGAGATCTTATAGAAACATATAAAATTATGAAAGCGATAGATAAGATAGAGGCAGGAAAGTTGTTTCCACTGGTAGGTGAGACTAGAACTAGGGGACATAGCCTCAAGATTTGGGGGAGTAGATTTAGGATGGAGATGAGGAGGAACTGCTTTTCCCAGAGAGTGGTGAATCTGTGGAATTCTCTGCCCAATGAAGCAATGGAGGTTACCTCAGTAAATGTATCTAAGACAAGGTTAGATAGGTTCTTGCATAGTAGGGGAATTAAGGGTTATGAGGAAAAGGCAGGTAGGTGACATTGAGTCCATGGCCAAATCAGCCATGATCTTACTGTATGGTGGAGTAGGCTCGACGGGTCAGATGGCCGACTCCTGCTCCTATTTCTTATGACGTTATGTTCTCAGAAAGTGTAGACGTCGCTGGGCCATCTTGACTAGTGAGGAGGTGTTGTGGGTCCAGGTTACATTGTCCGTTGTGTGCACACCAAGGAACTTTGTGCTCTTCACTCTCTCCACGGCAGAGCCATTGATGTGCGATGGGGAATGGTCAACCTGCGCCTTCCCGATGTCTACAATCATCTCTTTTGTCTTGTCCACATTGAGACTCAAGTTGTTTTCTCATCATTTGACAAGCCTCTCTACCTGCTCTTTATTTGCCATCCCAACATTGCTGTTGACGAGGCCAGCCGCTGATGTGTTATCAGAGAACTTGATGATGCAGTTTAAGCCGAATCTGGCCGTGCAATTTTAAGTCAGCAATGTGAGCATCAGCAGGCTGAGCACACATCCCTGGAGGACGGTGCCCGTGCCCCGCATGATGGGTCTTGAGATGTTGCTGCCTGGGGTCTTTCTGTCAAGAGGTCCAAGATCCAGTTACAGAGAGGGGTGTTGAGTCCCAACGAGGACATTTACTCACCTATCTCTGGGGCATAATCATGTTAAAAGCCGGGCTAAAGTCAGTGAGCAACATCCTGGTGTACGAGGCATTATTTTCTAGGTGAGACAGGACAGAGCGGAGGGTCATGGCTGTGGAATCATCAGCGGACCAGTCTGAACAGCACATGAACAAGAAAATGTTTATTGCAGCTGGAAGGTGGGATTTTATATGATCCATTACCAGCCGCTCAAAGCAATACATGATTGTTGAAGTCAGTGCCACTGGGTGATAATAATTCAGGCCAGTTACCGGCTCTCTTAGGCACCATAGTGATGGTGGTTGCCTTGAAGCCTGCAGGGACAGTGGATTGTATCAGATAGATATTAGATATGTCCGTCAAGACCTCTGTTAGCTGGGTCGCACAGTCCCTCAGCACCTGACCAGGTATGTCATCCAGCCCTGCAGACTTGTGTGCTAAGCCAAGATAATCAAAGCCCCCTCCCACCCCAGTCATTCTCTTTTCTCCCCCCCTCCCAGGAGATACATATAACGCTTTGACTGTAGTTTTGTAATGAATTAACTAGTACTGGGAATACAAACCAACAGTAACATAACTCTACAATGCATGAGGAATAATAACGAAAGGGTCATTTCCTGTAAATAAACAGGAATAAATTCGGGTAAACTCAAAACATAATAGTTGGAATGTTCCTTTAAGGGAGAGCAGCGCTGTTAATTGTGGGAATACTGACCACCCATGCAGAATTACCATTTGCCAGGAAGCAATAATTTAGCTCACAACAGTATAAACTAAGATAAAAGTTGTATTGACAAAGTATTTTAAACTATAACAAACAAAATAAAGAAAAGGGCCCATCATATATATATATATATTAGTCTATATTGTGCACGTAATCATTGGAGCTCATTGTTGCGTAATCAATCCATTTTGCTTCACTAGGTCTACTCACAGTACCAAAATGGTTCTCCACTGAAAACCCATCCAAGTGAAACATAACTCAGCATCCACGGAAAAAGCATCGAACTTGCTCCAAGGCCGTGTGCAAACTAAAAGTTTTCTGCACATTCTCTGTGAAATGAAAGTCTGCATGAGGACTTTCTGACATTTGTATCTGTCCTTCCAAATTTGTTTCTCTAAGTGTTTCACCGTGTTCTTACGCCACATTCGTTGTCCGTTTCTTTCCTCCGTCTTTCTCCTTCCATCCCGAGCTCTCTTGAAAGAGGCTACCCTGTTCTTTTCCTATGCCCTCTCTCGAAAAAAATGCTAACAAGGCAAATCGTATTGGCTTATTCAACAAGCCTAACTTAAATCAACTGAATTTTTATTTTAAACAGCAAAAATTAAATACTCGATTGTATAATGTAATTAAAAGAAAACTTACTGCATTTTGAGAAAATCTGCAAACAAATAAAATGCCCAACAGCACAACTGCATTAATAAAATAATACAGGGTCTTAAACCAAGATATTACATACAAAATCTTGCAAACACACACCATCAGGCTTCAGGATACATCCATCCCGCTGTTTTCAGTCCCTTGATCAGATTCGTGTATGATAAAGAAGAAATACTTGTCAATCTATCTTGTTATGCAGTTTACTTTAACTACCTGCACTGAACTTTCTCTGTAACTGTAACACTCCATTCTGCATTCCGTTACTCTTTCTTCCTCTGTACTATCTTGACGTTCTTGGGTACCAAATGATCTGCCTGGATGGTGTGAAAACAAATGCATTTCACTATCATGGTACTTGTGACAATAATGCACGATGACTTCCTGCCTCACCTTGCGGATGAGTATACAGTTCTAACAAAGGACTCGTCAGTCTCGCCAGAACCCTCAAGCAGAAGCAAATTATCCTCAGTCCCAAGAGATTGGATAAGGAGAAACAGACTTCCCTCATGTGGCCTTGGTCATAGCGTGGCCTCACTTTAGAAAGGGAGACTGGATATGGTGATGGAAGGAAGGGAGAAGTGAAAGTCATACCCTCTTCCCTCACTGCTCACGGTGAGGCTGCAGTGCCCTGGCCTACATTGAAAATGGCTGCATTGAGTGAACCCCCCTGTTATGAAGCAGCAGTAATCAAATCAATGTTTCAGCCCAAAGCAAGAGGGCCAAGCACATAAATACATGTTCGTTCTTGTCGAATGAGAAGGTCAGTGCCTTTCATTTTCATGTGCTGACATTTATGCTGTAATAGCTTTTCCATAATCAGCGTGAAAATTAAATTTCTGTACATCAGAGCTCTCTGTCACAGGGAAAATACAGACAACCAACAGTGTAAACAGATGCCTTCACATCAACTTACACTTGTGCTCACACACTCATTCTTGTAAATGGGGCAGCACGGTGGTGTAACGCTATTATAGCACCAGCGACCCGGGTTCAATTCCCACCACTGCCTGTAAGGAGTTTGTACTTTCTCTCCGTGACCGTGTGGGTTTCCTTCCACAGTCACTAGGGTGTAATTGGGCCAGATGGACCAGTTACTATCCTGTATCTCTTAATAAAAAATATTCAGTAGCCTTAAAGAAACACAAGGTCACAGATACATAAACACCCATCCACACACACATGTAAGCACACTCTACACACATTTCATACACAAATACACCTCACACTCCCCTCCCCCCCACACACCAATCCTTCCTCCCACTCTCACTCTAATTTCAAGGGCCTGTGCTGAGGTTAATGAGGCAGTCCTGATCCACAGTCATCTCCTGAGGCAACTGCTCAGGACGAGGCGCTTGTTGGAGAGAGACGTTTGTGTCAAATATTCTTTAATGAGGACAAATGTTTAGGCTCTAAATAAACAGAAGACTGTCTCTCAGAGCAGAGTAATTGGTATGTTGTCAAAAATAACTCATTGAAAAAAAATGTGCACCAGATGCAACAGCAGTAACAACAATGATTTCTTGTTAAACACATGCAGGCGTTTTGTACTCAATAACATAGCACAAGAAATAAGGTAGGAAAGTAAATGTGAGGGGGAGGTACAACAGGTAAAGTGATATAAATAGATTAGGTGAGTGGGTAAGAATCTGGCAGAAGGAGACAGTCGTGCTTGAATCCCAGGGGATCAGCGGTTTCTGAGATACTCAAACCACTTCGTCTGGCACCAACAATTACTCAGTGGCTGCTATAATTGGTACCACTAGTACTTATTAAAGTGTACAGGATGTTCATGGTCTTCTGCAAGGCTCGACGTGTGGTGTGCTCAGAGGTGCTCTCTGCACACCACTGCTGTTACCATGGATATTTGAGTTACTGTCACCCTCCTGTCAGCTTGAACCAGTCTGGCCGTTCTCCTCTGATGTCTCTCATTAACGACATTTCTGCCCACAGAACTGCCACTCATAGGATGTTTTGCTTTAATATTTTTGGTACCATTCTCTGAAATCTCTAGAGACTGTTGTGCATGAAAATCCCAGGGGATCAGCACTTTCTGAGATACTCGGACCACCCCATCTGGCACCAACAATTACCCAGTGGTTAAAGTCATTTAGATCACATTCTGATGTTTGACTTGAACAACAACTGAATCTGTTGGCCATGTCTACATACTTTTATGCACTGAGTTGCTGCCACATGATTGGCTGATTAGGTATTTGCATTAACGAGCAGATGTACAGGTGTACCTAATAAAGTGGCCACCGAGTGCGTGAAAACAAAATATTATTTAAAGGGAGAGAAAGGACACAGTGTTGGTAAGGAGCAATCTGGTGGGTGGAATTAAAACTTAGTGAGACCTCATCCAGAGTATTGCATAGGGTTAGCACTCCTCATCTGTAGGTGTAAATGACTTATCTTGGTCCAACCTTGTGCCCAGAAAGCACACCAACACTTCTAATTCTTAAAAAAAAGGCTAAGGCAATTGAAAATCACAAGAGATTGGAGAGGAATAAACAGTCAATGTTTCAGGCCGAGACCTTTCATCAGGACATTTCCATAAGCTAATTCAACGTGTCCTAGATGGCCGTTGCCGATCTTTATCGAAGGGCCGTTGAAAGCATCCTATCAGGATGCATCACAGGTTGGTATGGCAACTGCTCTACCCAACACCACATGAGCTTGTGGAGTTGTGTACACAACCACTGTCTCTGTTCTGCAGTTCCTGCTGCCTCTGGCAGGCTGTGGTCACGAGGCGTCGCGGGAGAACACGGAAGATCGGAAGCAGCGTGCCAGCCGCCGGGGGTTGTGTGTCCAATGACCTGAGATCTTCAGGCGCAGAGCTCGGAAAACACAAAGCAACAGAGTTTTGACCTTGTAAATCAGCGAGTTGTTTGTTATGCCTCCCTCTTGCTGTGAAACGTGGACACCTCTTTTTCCCTTATTAGGGAGAGAGAGCCTATGGTATGTTGAATACTGGGTGAACGAGTAGTCTTCGGAGAACTGCAAGTCCGTGTCTTCATTGATGTTTTGCTGCACACACCAGTGCTCATTGGAGGGTGCTGATGCTTTTTTGCTGGTGGGGGTGGGGTTGTTACCTTGCTGTTGCTTGTGTGTGGGAGGGGGAGCGGGGGGGGGGGCTTTGGGGTTCTAACATTTAACTGCCATGCATTCTTTGGGGCACTCCTCTGCTTTGTGGATGTTTGCGAAGAAAAAGAATTTCAGGATGTATATTGCATACATTTCTTTAACATTAAATGTTCCTTAGGAACCTATTAATGGGTTTCTGCCTCATCAGCATTTAGGTGGCTAATAGGAGGAAAGGGATAATTTAGCAGACTAGGGAACATTGAGGAGGAGGGAACACTGTTCCATTTTACTTATGTAGACACCATGTTACTGGTCTAACACTTTTGCCTAAGAACATACAAAGTCAGAGCAGGATGTAATCAAAGACCTGCCCTGACCGGGCAATTCCCTATCCTTTCCCTCTGTCGAGCGGAAGACAGAAACCCAGGTTCAGGGACAGTGTCTATTCCACTGTTTAAAGTCTATTGAACAGACCTAATTCCCAATGCTGCCTGTAGGGTGTTTGTACGATCTCCCCGTGTCCATGTAGGTTTCCTCCCACAGTCCAAGGACGTAATGGTTAATTGGTCATTGTAAATTGCTCCGTGAGTAGGTTAGGATTAAATAGGGTGATTGCTGGACAGCGCAGTGCGAAGAGCTGGGAGGGCCAATTCCGCACTCTATCTCAATAAAAAAATAAATAAAGATGAACTCTTGACAACATAACCTACATGTGGTGAACTACATATACCTGTCTGGACATACCCCTCTGCTGACTGCTCCTGTGGCTCCTCCCACAGACCCCTGTATAAAGGCGGTTGGAGGCACTGCTCCTCCCTCAGTCTCCAGGATGTTGTGTGATTGTCTCTTGCTGCTAATCGTGGTCTCTTGCAGCTAATAAAAGCCTATCGTTCACCTCCCATCTCCGAGAGTTATTGATGGTCCATCAGTTTTATTAGCTGCAATTTTAAAACATGGAGAGCATTTTATGACCAGACAAATTGGACATTGATCCTCAGGCCTCCGTAACCATCGACCAAGGCGCTCCACAAAAAGCTTGCAAGGTCAACGATGGACATCCTGGTGGAGGGGCACAGGACTAGCTGCCTGTTTGACACGGGCAGCACTGAGAGTTTGTAACACAGCCGGTAAGCCAGAGGGTCACCATGGCTTCTGGGTCGCATTCCACAGACATCCGGGGGGGTTGTGTAGCGACACTGGTGGTGCAGGGCACAGAATATCGGGACTTTACGTTTCTGGTCATGCCTCAACTGTGTGCCCCTGTGCTATTGGGGCTCGACTTCCAGAGCCACCTGAAAAGTGTGACAATGGAGTATGACCAGCCCCTCCCTCCAATCTCTGTCAGAAATCCTCAGTTTTGTGGGGCTTCGTCATATACCCCGCTACTGACCACACACACACACCGACCCGCACATCCCACCCAGCACCATGCCGATAGCCGCGCTACTGACACCACTTGCAACCTCTCCACCCTCATGATCCCTCCCCCACCGCTGTTCGCCAACCTGACCCCCCGACTGTAAACCTGTGGCAACTAAAAGCAGGAGGTACAACGCGGGGGACAGGGCCTTCATTCAGTTGGAGGTGCAGCGGCTGCTCAGGGAGGGGATCATTGAGCCAAGCACAAGTCCTTGGAGGGCCCAGGTGGTCGTTGTTCGGACTGGGCAGAAAAATAGGATGGTCGTGGACTATAGCCAGACCATCAATAGGTTCACGCAGCTTGACGCGTACCCCCTACCCCGCATCGCGGATATGATCAACCAGATAGCTCAGTACAAGGTGTACTCGACCATAGACCTGAAATCCGCTTATCACCAGTTCCCCATCCGCCCAGAGGACCGCCCCTACACCGCCTTCGAGGCGGGCAGGAGGCTCTATCACTTCCTGCGCCTCCCCTTCGGTGTCACAAATGGTGTCTCTGTCTTCCAGAGGGAAATGGACCAGATGGTGGACCAGTGCCAACTGAAGGCCATGTTCCCATATTTGGATAACATCACCATCTGCGGTCACGACTGGCAGGATCACGACACTAGCCTCCAACGATTTTTCCAAGTGGCCAAAGCTCTTAACCTGACCTATAACAGGGACAAGTGTGTGTTCAGAACCACCTGACTTGCTATTCTTGGGTATGTTGTGGAGAACGGGGTCATTGGCCCTGACCCCGACTGTATGCGCCCCCTTTGGAACTCCCTCTTCCCACCACCCTCAGAGCCCCCAAACGGTGCCTGGGCTTCTTTTCCTATTACGCCCAATGGGTCCCTCACTACGCAGACAAGGCCCACCCCCTGGTCAAGTCCACCACATTTCCCCTCTCAGCCGAGGCCCGCGTGGCCTTCAGCCGCATTAAAGGGGACATTGCCAAAGCAACGATGCATGCGGTGGACGAGACCATTCCATTCCAAAGAATGTAGAGAGTGACGCCTCCGATTTCACGCTGGCTGCTACCCTCAATCAGGCAGGAAGGCCGGTAGCATTCTTCTCTCGTATCCTTCAAGGCCCTGAAATTCGGCACTCCGCGGTGGAGAAAGAAGCCCAGGCCATAGTGGAAGCTATTAGGCACTGGAGGCACTATCTCACTGGCAAAAGGTTCACCTTGCTGACCAACCAGCACTCAGTTGCGTTCATGTTTAGCAACCAACAGCGGGGCAAAATCAAAAATGATAAAATTTTGCGGTGGAGAATGGAACTCTCCACCTACAACTATGATATCCTGTACCGGCCTGGAAGGCTCAATGAGCCCCCTGATGCCCTATCCCGGGGAGCGTGTGCCAGCGCACAGCTCGACCAGCTATACGCCCTCCATGCAGATCTTTGCTACCCGGGGGTCACCCGATTTTACCATTTCGTGAAAGCCAGGAACCTGCCTTACTCCCTTGAGGACCTCAGGATGATGACCAGGGACTGCCAAGTCTGCGCTGAGTGCAAACCGCACTTCTACCGTCCTGACAAGGCACAACTTATCAAGGTCACCCGCCCCTTTGAGCGACTGAGTGTCGACTTTAAGGGTCCCCTTCTCTCCACCGACCGCAATGTCTACTTTCTCAACATAATCGACGAGTACTCGCGGTTCCCCTTTGCCATCCCCTGCCCTGATACCACTACCACATCCGTCATAAAAGCCCTGTGCCAGCTCTTCACTCTGTTCGGATATCCCTGCTATATCCACAGTGACAGAGGGTCCTCCTTTATGTGTGACGAGCTGCGCCAGTACCTGCTGGCTAGGGGCATTGCTACTAGTAGGACCACGAGCTAGAATCCCCGGGGAAATGGACAGGTGGAGAGGGAGAATGCCACTGTGTGGAAGGCCACACTTTTAGCCCTCAAGTCAAAGGGGTTGCCGGTCTCTCGATGGCAGGAGGTCCTCCCCGAGGCACTCCACTCCATCTGCTCCCTGTTATGCACGTCCACCAATGCCACCCCTCATGAGCGACTCTTTTCTTTTCCCAGGAAGTCTGCCACTGGGACCACCCTACCGGCTTGGCTGACATCCCCAGGGCCAGTGCTGCTCCGGAAACATGCGCAGAGCAATAAATACTCCCCGCTGGTAGAGGGGGTTCATCTTCTACATGCGAACCCCCAGTATGCCTACGTGGTCTTACCTGATGGGCAGGAGGACACGGTCTCCATCCACGACCTGGAGCCCGCGGGAGCAGCAGACCACTACCCCGAACACTCCATGGTAACTATGAACCCTTTACCCGAGGTGACACCGCGCACACCAAACCCTACACAGACTCCTCACGAGACTCCCATACCGGGCGCCTCGCACACGCATGAGGGGTCACTGACGCCTAATGGGCCGACACCTCAAGTCAGGCCGGAACCAGCACAACCACCGTCTCCGGTGCAATCACAGCCGGTGCTACGTAGATCGCAGTGACAGATTCGACCACCTGATAGACTTAACCTGTAAATATACTTGTAAGAAACTTCGCCCCATGGGGACTCTTTTTTAAAACAAAGGGGGGGGGGTGTGAATGTGGTGAACTACATATACCTGTCTGGACACGCCCCCCCCCGCTGACTGCTCCTGTGGCTCCTCCATGGCGATTGGCGATTGGAGGCACTGCTCCTCCCTCAGTCTCCAGGATGTTGTGTGGTGGTCTCTTGCAGCTAATAAAAGCCTATCGTTCGCCTCCCTTCTCCGAGAGTTATTGATGGTGCATCACTACATCATCATGATCTTGCACCTTATTGTCTGCCTGCACTGCCCTTTCTCTGTAACTCCAGCCCTTCAGTGTGCAATCTGATATCATTTTTCCTTTTGGACTAACTCAGGGAAACTTGCTTCAGGATTAGTCTATATACAGTAGATGGCATTTAGACAAAAGCTTTTCACACTCTCCTCACAACCCACATGCACACTCAGCCAGCAAATGATGATTTTATAATGACTTTGACTTTACTGCTAATTGTGTTTGCTTGACAATGTCAGGGTTTTAAATAGACCCACCCCAGGCCTCTTTGTCTGTCATCATAATGTCTGTAACTGAGGGAACAAGGAGATGACATCTCAAGTGTGCAGCAAAGAATCATGAATTGGGCAGAATTTCAGTTGGATAAAGTGGAGGATAGGGTAATTTACATTAAAATATGTATTAGAATGATAGAATATTAGGACACAGCAGGAGTTATTCTGCTCTCTGAGCATGTTCCAGTTCTTTTGAGAAGAGATTTTCATTAGTTCCACTGCTTTGCTCTTTTACCCTGTACTTGCATTATTCTTCCTATCTAAAGGTTGCCAGTGAATCTATTCCTGCTACTCGGAAAGTGATTCAGTAGGACAGATAACATATTCTATAACCAATCAATTTCTAAATTGTGATGTGCAGATCCACACCATACAGAAATAGGTAATTCACCCCACTGAGCGTGTGCCGTATATGTTGCAACTGTAAAGGGCCAGCGGAAATGGCTAACAAGAGGGGGCATAACTTTAAGATGCAAACACGAGAAATTCTGCTGATGCTGGAAATCCAAAGCAGAGCATACAAAACGCTGGAGGAGCTCAGCAGGGTAGGCGGCATCTATGGAAACTAATAAACAGTCTACGCTTCGGGCCGGGATTGTGACCAGACACTTTGGCGGGCGTGGTCAGGACCCCAGTGCTGGAGTATCCGAGGCCAGGATCGAGGCTCGGTACGAGACTGACACGTGAACTGAGCACTAAACAAGATGCTGGTCAGTAACCCAAGTTGAGCTTGAGATTGAGCATTGAACCTCTGTTCCGGTGTTCCTCAAATACTGAAATCCCAGCGCCAAAACATGGCAGCCAATTAGCGGGATGGTCCTGCATCCTTACCACGCCAGCTACTCTGGAGAGTTAGAGTATCGAAATTATGGAAGCTGGCATGGTTGAGTAAATTCCACTGCTCAGGACATGCTCTCTTCCCTTTGTTACCATCAGGAAGGAGGTACAGAAGCCTGAAGGCACACACTCAGTGATTCAGGAACAGCTTCTTCCCCTCTGCCATCCAATTTCTAAATGGACATTGAGTCTTTGAACACTACCTCATTAATTTTTTATTTCGTTTTTTTTTTGCACTACTTATTTTAAATTAACTATTTAATAGAAACATATATACTTACTGTAATTCAGTTTTTTCTCTCGATTTATTTATCATTTATTGCATTGTACTGCTGCCGTAAAGTTAACAAATTTCACGACATATGCCAGTGATATTCAACCTGATTCTGATTCTGGAAGTATAGGGGGATATCAGTGGTAGGTTTTTTACCCAGGGAGAGGTGGGTGTGTGGAACACTCTGCCAGGGTGGTGACGGGTGCAGATACAATAGGGGCATTTAAAAAGCTCTTAGATGGGCGCATGGATGAAAGAAACATGGAGGGGAAGGGTTAGATTGATCTTAAAGTAGAAGGAAGGGTTATCACAACATCGTGAGCTGAAGGGCCTGCACAGTGCTGTATTGTTCTATGCTATATGTTGAAGATGTAACCATAGGTTGCCATGGTAATGCAGCAGTTAGTGTAATTGCTATTACAGTGCCTGCAAACCCGGTTCAATTCCTACCATTGTCTGTAAGGCGTTTGTACGTTCTCCCCTTGACTGTGTTGGTTTTCTCCAGGTGACCTGGTTTCCTCCCACATTCCAAAGATGTATAGATTAGGTAGGTTAATTGGTCACATGACTGGGTCGCATGGAAGAGCATGTTTTACCATGCTGTATCTCTAAAATATGAAAAAAAAGAAATTTCTCCTCATCACTCTAAGATAATCTGGATAGATTAGGTTAGATAAGGATTAGCTTTGTCATGAGCCGTACGCCGAATCACACTGTGAAATGCGTCATTTGCTTCAACAAGCAATGCAGCCCGAGGATGTGTTTCCAGTACCGACGTGACCCTAAGTGTGTGTGTCTTTGGAATGTGGGAGGAAGATGGAACACCCGGAGATCTCAGGGAGAACGTAAAACTTCCTTCGAGCCAGTGATGGGAATCAAACTGTGTGGGGTTTGCAGGTGCTGTGAAGGTGCTAACTGCTACGCTATCGTCCTGCCTGTGGATAGAAGGGAGTTTTGGGGTATGGGCCGAATGCAGGAAATTGCAGCTACAGAACGAGCTGACCGAGGAAATGGTTGAGGCAGGTACAAGAACAACACTTAAAAGATACTGGTACAGGTACAGAAGGAGAGGAAAGGTTTCGAGGGATATGGGCCAAACACAGGGAATGGGACAATTTAGAAGGACAACAGTTGGCACGGGAGACTTGGGCCAAAGGGCCTGTTTTTGTGCTGTATTACATCCCGACTCAATGATTTGTTTAACACCATTTCTTCCTTTTTGTCTTGTCCACCCTGCAGATGAGTTAGGGTCAATATTAATGTGAGCCTGAAGTCAGAGAGCACTACAGCATATAAACAGGCCCTTCAGCCCATCTGGTCCATGCTGAACTGTTATTCTACCTAGTCCATGTCCACAACTGGACCATAGCCTGTCCAACCACATACTTATCTAAACTTCTCTTACATGTTGCAATCGAACCTGCATCTACCACTGCTGCTGGAAGTTTGGTCCACACACTCACCACCCTCTGAGTGAAGAAGCTCCCCCTCCTCAGGTTCTCGTTGAGTATTTCACCTTTCACCCTTAACCTATGACCTCTCATTCTAGTCTCACCCAGCCTCAGTGGGAAAAGACTGCTTGCATTTACCCTATCTATACCCCTCATCATCTTGAGTCCCCCCCATCAAATCGCCTCTCATTATAATCATATGCTCCTCAGAATAATTAAATGTGCTGTGTGTGACTGTTGGCACTGTGCCTTGCACCATGGCTCCAGAGGAACACTGTTTCGTTTGACTATATTCATGGGTGTGATTGAATGACAATTGAACTTGAATTTGATAAAGTCCTAACGCATTCAACATTTCCCTATAACTCAGGTCCTCGTTCCTCACCACATTCTTGTAAATTTTCACTGTGCTCTTTCAAACTTATTGACGTTTTTGCTGTGGGTAGGCGACCAGTAATGCACATGATACTCCAAATTTAGCTTCACCAACATCTTATACAACTTCAACATAACATCCCAACTCCTGCACTCAATACTCTGATTTATAAGGGCCACTGCACCTAAAGCTCATTTGCTGCAAAACTACTATATATTTATTCATAGAAAATAGAACAGTACCGTACTGGAAAAGGCACTTCAGCCCACGATATCTGAGCCATAGATGATACCAAATTAAGCTGATCCTATGCGCAAGATCTCCCTCCCTCCATTCACCACATACCCCTGTATCTACCAAAGCCTCTCAAGTGCCTTTGTGGTATCCAATTCCACCACCACCACATTCCAGGCACCTTCCACCCATCATGTGTAAAATTGCCCCACAAGTCCTCTTTAAATTGACCCCATTCTTTGCTTAAAGCTATGCCCTCTGTATTCAACAATTTCACCCTGGAAATTAAGGTTCCGGCTGTCCAACCCTATCTGTGCCTCTTAGATCAGGTTTATTATCACTGACATATGTCGTGAAATTTGTGCGGTGCAATATATGAAAAATTGCTATAAATAATAAATAAATAATGAAAGGTTGAACAAGTTAGGTCTCTATTCATTGGAGCGTAGAAGGTTGAGGTGGGATTTGATCGAGGTATTTAAAATGTTGAGAGGGATAGATAGAGTTGACGTGAATAGGCTGTTTCCATTGAGAGTAGGGGAGAATCAAACGAGAGGACATGATTTGAGAGTTAGGGGGCAAAAGTTTAAGGGAAACACGAGGGGGTATTTCTTTACTCAGAGAGTGATAGCTGTGTGGAATGAGCTTCCTGTAGAAGTAGTAGAGGCCAGTTCAGTTGTGTCATTTAAGGTAAAATTGGATAGGTATATGGACAGGAAAGGAGTGGAGGGTTATGGGCTGAGTGCGGGTAGGTGGGACTAGGTGAGATTAAGAGTTCGGCACGGACTAGGAGGGCCGGAATGGCCTGTTTCCGTGCTGTGATTGTTATATGGTTATAACTGGTGCAGAAAGAGAGCGAAGTAGCAAGGTAGTCTTCATGGGTTCATGGACCCCTTCAGTAAGCTGATGGCGGAGGGGAAGAAGCTGTCCCTATCACTGAGTGTGTGTCTTCGGGGTCCTGTACCACCTCCTTGTTGGTAATAATGAGAAGAGGATGGTGAGCATCCTTAAAGCTGGAAGCGGCTTCTTCAGGCATCGGCTACTGAAGCTGATGTGCTGGATGGTGGGGGCTCGTGTCTGTGATGGACTTGGCTGAGGCTACGTCTCTCAGCAGCTTCTTCCAGTCCTGTGCTCCGTGCCAGCCGGTGATGTAACCATTTAGAATGCTCTCCACGGTACCTTTGCTAGTCTTCGGTGACATACCAAGTTTCTCCAGACTCCTAATGGAATATAGCTGCTGGCTAAACTTCATTTTACAAACCTCAGTCAGGACTTCCCTCAGCCTCTGACACTGCAGAGAAAACAATCCAAGTTGCTCCATCCTCGCTTCCTCGTAGCTAATATTCTCCAATCCAGGCAGCATCTAAAATATATGCAATAAAATTTATCTGTATTCACTGTACCTCAATACGATGAATTCTCTTGCGACCTGTCAGCGTCACTTACATTCTCTCCTCGATCAGGACACTTGTGAAGTGTTGGACAGACTGCCATGTGGGAAATACATGTAAGACCATAAGACAAAGGAACAGAATTAGACTATTTGGCCCATCGAGTCTGCTCATCCATCCTGTTATGGCTGTTTCATTGTCCTTCTCAATCCTTTTCTCCTGCTTTCTCCCTATCACCTACGATGACCTTGTTAACCAAGAACCTACCAGCATCTGCTTTAAATATACCCAGTGACTTGGCCTCCACAGTTCATCTTTGGCAATGAATTCCACAGATTCACCTCCCTCTGGAAAACGTACAGGCTCCTTACAGACAGTGGCAGGATTTGAACTCCAGTAGCCTGTGCTGTATGGTATTGCGGCAACCGCTACACTGCTTTCCAGTGTATTTGTGACACACCGGTAGCTTCAAGCTGACAGGCAGTGAGACTCCAGGATTTCCAATATTAATGTAAGTCAGTACAAGGAGATTTGCATCACTATGATGAAAAAGGATCCAGGTGCTCAATTTTCTGCAGCAAAGCGTTGTATCACTATGAGTACCTGACCCTTGACCTGTGTCACCTCAGCAATGGATCCACCAATGAGAATATCCTCTGCAAGTCCACCCTGTCTAGGTCTTTCAATATTTGAGAGGATTTAATGAAATACCACCCTTCCCCTCCTCAATCTTCTAAGCTCCAGTGAGTACAAGTCCAGAGCTGTCAAAAACGCTCCTCGTGTGTTAATTCTTTCATTGCTGGGGTCACTCTCCTGAAACTCTTCAGGACCCTCTCCAACGTCAGCACATCCCTTCTTAGACAAGGGGTCCAGAACAATCGCAATCATGGGGATCAAGCAAATGAGAAATACAAAGCCTCAACATTTGCGTACTCACTTTTATATTTCTCCATGAGTTTGCTAAGGGCTAAGTGTGGACCACGAATTAAGTTACAGTCCAGCCCTGCTGGGAAAGATGCAAACCGCAATCAGGAACTGTGGGAGGGATTGCTTCATTTAATAAATCAAACGTCCAAACAGATTTTTAAACTCAGTTCATCATTACATTTCTACGGCTGACAGTTGCTTCTGAAGTAGGGCAGAGTTCAATATCTTCTCTGATCTTTCCTCTAAGACTGATCCGCCACAAGGATTATTTTTATATTAATCCAAAATCCATGACTGTGCATCTTGACAAGCCTTTGGTTAAAATTCCTGATTTTCTCAGAGCTTGTCAGCTCTGTCTCCTGTTTCAAAGCAACAGAAAGACAAGCTATAATTCCTTGCAAGTGGCTTCACAGGTAGATGGGGTCATAAGGAGAGCCTTTGGCAAAATGACCTTCATAAATCATAGTATTCAGTCCAGTGTTGGGAGATTATGTTGAAGATAAGATGTTGGTGAGACCAAAGTTGGAGTATTCTGTGCAGTTCTGATCACCTACCTACAGGGAAGATGTCAATAAGATTGAAAGAGTGCAGAGAAAATTTACAAGGTTATTGCCAGAATTTGAGGACCTAAGTTATAGGGAAAAGCTGAATAGGTTAGGACTTTATGTCCTGGAGTATTGGAGAATCAGGAGAGAATTAATGAGGTGTATAGACAGGGTAATTATGAGGGCTATAGACAGGATAATTATGAGGAAGCATTTTCCCTTGAGGTTTGGTGAGATTAGAGGTCATGAGTTAAGGGTAAAAGGTGAAACATTTACGGGGAATCTGAGGAGAAACTTCTTCACTCAGAGGGTGGTGGGAGTGTGGAACGAGCTGCCAGTGGAAGTGGTGGATGCAGGTTCAACATTTAAGGAAAGTTTGGATAGGTACATGGATGGGAGGGGCATGGAGGGCTGTGGTTCAGATGGGCTGTAGTTCAGGCGGGTTATGGTTCAGGCAAGTATGGTTCAGATGGACTATGGTTCATTCTGCTATAGGTATATGGATGGGTGACTTATGGACATTATGGTCCTGGTGGGTTATGGATGACTATGGTTTAGATGCAAATCCATGGGACTAGGCAGAATAAAAGTTTGGTACAGATTAGGTGGGTCAAAGGGCCTGTTTCAGCATTATAATGTTCTATTACTCGATGACCTTAAGCCAACATCTTGAGAAAGCCCTGAACATATCACTGAGGTGATATGTCCAATTTACGCCATTGCACTTGTGCTCAATGGGAGGTTGGATATTGGCATAATGTTCTTTTATCTGAACGGAAACATGTCAATATGTACGGGTTGGGCTGAAGGCCCTGTTTCTGTGCCTTGCAGCTCTAGGACCCAATGTCACAGCCTGATGGCTTTTCCAGCATTTTCTATCTCCGTTTCAGATTTTCAGCATCTGCAGTAGTGTTTTCTTCTCTCGATGATCACACAAGCCACTTTGCTGTAGTAACCTTCCCCATAGAGTCAGAGAGCAATGCAGCTCAGAAGAAGGCCCTTCAGTCCATCTAGTCCATGCTGGTCCAACTTTCATCCTGGATCAGATCTTGACCTAGCACTATGGGTTTTCAAGTACCACACCAGAGCCTTAGGTATGGGACTCATTGAGGGAGCACTATGGTGTTAAAAGATGCCCTCTTCCCACCACAGAGCCTGCAACACCAATATTTGAGCGATATATCGTTATTCCTGAGCAAATGGACCGGTCACCTGGCATAAATTGCATTGTTGATTGTGGGAGCTTCTCTGAGTTGCTTCATTTCCCACAATGCAGCTTACCAGTGGCAAAATACTCTAAAACAGGGTTTCCCAATCTGGGGTGCACGGACCCCTCAGATAATGATAGCGGTCCATGACATAAAAATGGTTGGAAACCCCTGCTCTTAAATATCTTGAGGTACCAATAGGTGCTACAGCAATGCAGCTCTCTCATAGTTATAGAAACACCCCATTCAGCCCAAGTGATGGCTGTTAATGTTTCTTCTCCACACAAGCCTTCAATCATCATGCCACCACTATCTCAGCTCCCTTGCATCCACTCAATAACATATCCTTTATAATACACAGGTTCTTTTCATGTCACTAAGAAATCCTCCAACCACAGCAATTTTCTTAAAAACAAAAAGATATGTATTGAATAGATGAGGCTGTCCTATCGACTTGCAGTCCAGAGTGGTAAACGCAAGTGATTCAGCGGATACCGGAACAGATGCAAAATCCTGGAGGAACTTAACAAGTCAGGCAGCATCGATGGAAGGGAATTCCGGCCAAGAGCCTTCACCAGGATTGGAAAGGAAGGCTGCAGAAACTAGAATAAGAAGGAGGGGGAAGGGGGAGGAGTACTGATGGGAGATACAGTAGGTGAGACCAGATGAGGTTGGTGGGGGTTGGGGAATGGAGTGAGAAGCCATGAGGTGAAAAGGTGGAAGGGGTAAAGGAGTGATGAGGAAGGAATCTGAGAGAAGAGAGCAGTGGGCCATGGAAGAAAGGGAAGGAGGAGAGGAACCAGATACATATGATGGTAGGTGAGGACAAGAGGAAGGCTAAGGGGGGGAACCAGAATGGGGAATGGAAAAAGAGAGAAGGGGGAGGGGACAGACATTACCAGAGGATAGAGAAATCAATGTTGATGCCATCAGGTTGTAGGTTACCCAGATGAACTCCTCCAACGCCATCATGGCAGTAGAGGAGGCCATGGAGAGTCATCTTCATCACACCCATCACACACACTCAGGTCAGGGACAGCACGGGTTAGATACAGAGTGAAGCTCCCTCTACACTGTCCCATCACACACTCCCAGGACAGGGACAGCATGGGTTAGATACAGAGTGAAGCTCCCTCTACACTGTCCCATCACACACTCCCAGGACAGGGACAGCACGGGTTAGATACAGAGTGAAGCTCCCTCTACACTGTCCCATCACACACTCCCAGGACAGGGACAGTACGGGTTAGATACAGAGTGAAGCTCCCTCTACACTGTCCCATCACACACTCCTAGGACAGGGACAGCACGGGTTAGATACAGAGTGAAGCTCCCTCTACACTGTCTCATCACACACTCCCAGGACAGGGACAGCACGGGCTAGATACAGAGTGAAGCTCCCTCTACACTGTCCCATCACACACTCCCAGGACAGGGACAGCACGGGTTAGATACAGAGTGAAGCTCCCTCTACACTGTCCCATCACACACTCCCAGGACAGGGACAGCACGGGTTAGATACAGAGTGAAGCTCCCTCTACACTGTCCCATCACACACTCCCAGGACAGGGACAGCACGGGTTAGATACAGAGTGAAGCTCCCTCTACACTGTCCCATCACACACTCCCAGGACAGGGACAGCAGAAGTTTAAATGTCTTTTCTCTAAAGTGAGGTCTATTGTGTGGAATATACTTGTCCTCCATTTTGACAGTGTTTGCATCCAACTAGATAAAGGAGCATTGGCTATCATCCAACTCTGTCCATTAGAAGATTAGTAAACACACTGTTCATACTTCAATCCCATTTAAGTGTTTATTAAATTGAGTTGTGTTGCGTCTAAAGTAAGCAGTGATGCTGTAAACACAGGTTGAGTGATATGTTTGTGGACAGCTTGAATCAATCTGTACCCATGCTTCCTTCACATTCTATGCCTGGATCCCATCAGTTTAATGAACTGGCGGAGATGCAAGTCTATCTAGTGACTGATGCGGGAAACCCAAACTCCGTTATAAACTCTGCACTGCCACAGATCATATCCACAGCTTCTACCACCAAAGACAAGGACTGCAGTTGCAGGGGTGTACATTACACAGTCTTCTCCGAGCAACAGTTCATCATCCACACACATACTAGCAGAATTAGGCTATTTCGCCCATCTAGTCTGCTCCAGCATTCATTTATATATCATTTGAGAAATTCCTCCTTATCTTTTTTCCTAAAGGGGTATTCTGAAGCTGCGCCCTTTGCCTTTAGATTGCCCCACTATTTTAACCGTCCTCTCCAGGTCCACTCTATCTAGTGTGTAATGCCTCACACCATATGACCTGGGATCAGAATTAGGCCATTCAGTCCATCAAGTCTGTTCCACCATTCCACCATGGCTGATTTATTATCCAAACCCTATTCTCCTGCCTTTTCCCCATACTAATCAAGATTTGATCAACCTCCACTTTAAATATGCCCAATGACTTCACCTCGGCAGCCATTTGTGGCAGTGATCTCCGCAGATTCACCACCCACTCTAGCTAAATAAATTTCCTCCCATCACTGTCCTATTCTGAAGCTATGCCCTCTGGTCCTAGAGTCTCCAACTATCCTCGGCTTTATTCTGGCCAGCCATGGTTGTATAATCCTTTGGAACGAGGGAGATAAGCAGCTTCTTACATCATTCACACCCTCCCTCCTCCCTCTCATGTCTATCACTCCTCTAACCTGCTGGCTCTTGCTCTACTGCTTCTCCCCCAACATTTCATGGTGACTATCTATCTCGCTTCTTTCGTTCCAGTCTTGACGAGGGGTCTCAGCCTGAAATGTTGGGTTTTCATTTCCCTCCTTTAATGCTGCCTGTCCCATTGAGCTCCTCCAGCATGTTGTTTGTGTTGCTCCAGATTTCCAGCGCTGACAGAATCTCTTGTGTATTTGTCATGGAATGGTGGGAGAGTTCTGGGATGGGGTGCGAAACAGTTACCTGGGGGATGGAATGAACTTCTCCTTCCCCCCCCTCGTCTTTCCCCCATGACCATCATGCAATCACGTCCCTGAAGGGGCAGGAACTGAAATTAACCCTTTCAGGGGAGAGAAGATTCCAGCCTATCTTGGCCAATTGCTGCCACTTTGGAAGAATCTGCAGTGCAACAAAAGGAGCTGCAGATCAGTCCCTCTCCGCCATCCCAAGGGAGAGAGAAGATGGAAACAAGTTGATTTAACTTTCTGCAATGCATTTGCTTAATCAGTCCCTCCAGTCGTGGGCACAGGATAGGAAGTGATGTGTCTGCACCTTCCTGTGAGTAAATGACAGGCTTATTAAGGGAACAATGAGATGGCTGGTACTCAGTCATTAGGGAACCAACGCATCTGGTGTCAAACACACCCAGTCAGCCAGCCTTGTGACTATCTGAAGGCTTCCGAATATAATTATTCACCATCTTCTGTCAGACTTCTACAACTTTCCAGCCCCTGTTTTAGTTGCTCGTGACACAGGACTTACTGCTCAGCAATTCCGATGAGAAGCAAAGAGATGAGAGAGTTCCCTGCAGAAAGAATTACCGAACTTTTGGGACAGCGAGTGTGTCTCCAGATCTCCTCTCCTGTTAAAGCACCTCAGCACTGGTAACCTCTTTCAATATGGCAAGGGTGTAATACTGAGGTTTTATAAGGCATTGGTCAGAATGCACATGGAGTATTGTCAGCAGTTTCAGGCCCCATGTCTAAGAAAGGATGCAGAGACATTGGAGAGGAGGTTCACAGGAATGATCCCAGGAATGACTGTGTTAATGTATGAGGAACGTTTGATGGCTCTGGGCTGGTACTCACTGGCGATTAGAAGAATTGAAGGGGTGGGGGGTTCACATTGAAAACTATCAAATATTGAAAGGAACACACACAAAATGCTGGAGGAACTCAGCAGGCCAGGCAGCATCAGTGGAAAAGAGTACAGTTGACGTATCAGGCCAAAACACTTAAAGTGGATGTGGAGAGGATATTTCCTAGAGTGAGTGAGCCTAGGATCAGAGGGAGGAGCCTTGGAATAGAACAACGTGCCTTTAGAACGGAGATCGGAAGGGATTTCTGAAGGCAAAGAGTGGTGAATCTGTGGAATTCATTGCCACAGATGGTCGTGGAGGCCAACTTTTTGGATATACTCTACCCAAAGCTGAGGTTGATAGGTTCTTGATTAGTAAGTGGTTATGGGGAGATGGCAGGAGAATAGGGTTGAGATGGATAATAAATCAGTGCATGATGGAATAGCAGAGCGGACTCTGAATGGCTTAATTCTGCTCCCATATCTTTTGGTCTTATGGTCTTAATATCTTGGCCAAAGAATATACCCTAAATTATGGAAATTCATTCACAGGATGGTGGGGGGTGCCTGTCACTGGCAAAGGGGAGGAACTTACCTCTAATGTCCCTAGATGCAGGTGACCATTTCACATGTAACACACACAAAATTCTAGAGGAACTCTGTCATTTCAGATGGTAGGTGAGAGGTAATCTCATTCTTTTGGTCTCAAGTTCAATTTCAAATCTAGTGCTGACATTGGCATATATTTATAGAGTATAAATGCCATGAAAGTTAGCTCTTTCAGCAGACAGCACAGCACATTACAAGATGAGGACCGACATAAGTTAACATAAACTCAAATCAACATAAATTATGTTAATAAAGGAGATAGGGGCAAGCTAGGTACCCCCACCCCATTCAAAGACTCAGTTCAAAGTGGTTTTATTACCAAACGATGTATAAATTGTGCAACCTTGAGATTTGTGAGCTTAAAGGCAGCCACAAAGCAGGAAACCTGAAAGAACCCGATAAAAAAATAAAGATAACACCTGATGTGCAGAGAAACTGATTTTAAAAAAAAACACAAATCATGCAAACAATAGAAATGAGGAACAACATTCTGAATCAAGATGAGCCCTCAGATCCAGACCCTGGAGCTGCCTGGAGTGGTTCCTTGTAGTAGTTCAAGTCTGCTCCACCGTTCAATCATGGCTGATCCCTTTCCCCCTCCTCAACCCCATTCCCCAGGCTTCTCCAAATAACCTTTGATGCCGTGTCCAATCAAGAACCTACCAATCTATGCCTTAAATACACCCAAAGACCTGGCCTGTGGTAACAAATTCCACAAATTCACCACCCTCTGGCTAAAGAAATTTCTCCGCAACTCTGTTTTAAATGGACCCCCCTCTATCCTGAGGCTGTGCCACCTTGTCCTAGACTCCCTCATCATGGGAAACATCCTTTCCACATCTACTCTGTCTAGGTCTTTTAACATTCCAAAAGTTTTATTGAGATCCCCCCCCCCCCCATCCTTCTAATTTCCAGCAATTACGGACCCAGAACCGTCAAACGTTCCTTGTATAATAACCCTTTCATTCCCGGATTCATCCTTGTGAATCTCCTCTGAACCCTCTCCAATGCCAGCACATCTTTTCTTCAATGAGGAGCCCAAAACTGAAGCCTCAGCACCACATCCCTGTTCTTGTATTCAAGACCCCTTGAAATGAATGTGAACGTTTCACTTGCCTTCCTCACCACCAACTCTACCTGTAAGTTAACCTTTAGGATGTCCTGTACAAGGGCTCCCAAATCCCCTTGCATCTCAGATTTTTGGATTTTCTCCCCATTTAGAAAATTGCCTACACATTCACTTCTACTTCCAAAGCTCATGACCATGCATTTTCTAACCTTGTATTTCATTTGCTACTTTCTTGCCCATTCTTCTAATTTATCAATTTATCTAAGCCCTTCTGTGGTCTACCTGTTTCCTCAACCAAGCCTGCCCCTCCACCAACCTTTGTATCATCTGCAAACTTGGCAACAAAGCCATCTATTCCATCATCTAAATGATTGATATGCAGCATAAAGAGAGGCGGTTCCAACACCGACCCCTGTGGAACACCACTAGTCACTGGCAGCCAACCAGACATGGATCCTTTTATTCCCACTCACTGCCTCTTACTAATCAGCCAACGCTCTAACCATGTTAGCAACTTTTCTGTAATACCATGGGCTCTTAACTTGTTAAGCAGCCTCATGTGCAGCACCTTGTTAAAGGCCTTCTGAAAGTCCAAATATACAACATCTAGTACATCTCCTGTATCTATCTTACTTGTAATCTCCTCAAAGAATTCCAATGGGTTAGTCAGGCAAGATACACCCTTAAGAAAACTATGCTGACTTTGTCCTATCTTGTCCTGTGTCACCAAGTAATCCATAACCTCATCCTTAACAATTGACTCCAACATCTTCCCAACCACTGAGGTCAGGCTAACTGATCTATAATTTCCTTTCTGCTGCCTTCCTCCTTTCTTAAAGAGTGGAGAGACATTTGCAATTTTCCAGTCCCCTGGCATCATACCAGATTCCAATGATTTTTGAAAGATCATTGCTAATGACTCCACAATCCTTCAGAAACCTAAGGTACAGTTCACCTGGTCTGGGTGTCTTTTGTACCCTTGGGTCTTTCAGCTTTTTGAGCACCTTCTCCCTTGTAATAGTAACTGCACTCACTTCTCTTCCTTCACACACTACAACATCTGGCAAACTGCCAGTGTCTTCCTCAGTGAAGACTGATACAAAATACTCATTTAGTTCATCTGCCATCTCCTTGTCCCCCATTACTATTTCTCCAGCCTCATTTTCTAGCGGTCCTATATGCACTCTCATCTCTCTTTTACTTTTTACATACTTGAAAAAGCTTTCACTATCCACTTTGATATTGCTTGCTTTCATATTTCATCTTTTCCCTTCTGATGATTCTTTTAGTTGCTCTCTGTAGGTTTTTAAAAGCTTCCCAATCCTCTAACTTCCTGCTAATTTTTGCTTTGTTGTGCACGAACAGGGATGCAATGCTTGGAGCTCCTCTGCCTCGATTTCTCCTCTCCGAATGGCTCACTCCATCTGCATCGACTCTGCAACGTACCCATTCTAACCAATTTTTACCGGGGGCACACCACTGAGAGAGTCCTGACCAACTGCATCACTGTCTGGTACGGGGATTGCGAGTCCCTACCAAGGATTCGAGGACTCCTGAGAGGATGATCAGGCTGTCCCTCTTCCACCCATCTGAGATACTTATCCGGAGGTCTGGGAATTCAGGGACCTTTCCATTCCTCCCACCCACCCAACAATCTCTTTGACTCCATACTATCAGGCAGGATGTACCACAGCATGAGGACAAGATGGGAAACAGCTTCTTCCTCCAGGCTGTAAAGCTCCTGAACTTTATTACTTTATTGTCTCCAAACAATTGATACAAGAGCGTACAATCATCACAGCGATATTTGATTCTGCGTTTCGCGCTCCCTGGAGTACAAATCGATAGTAAATATAATAAAAATTTTAATTATAAATCATAAATAAAAAAGGAAAAAGGGAAAGTAAGGTAGTGCGAAAATACTCTCTGGCACTGCCTAAGTCTCATTGCGTATGAAGCACCAGTCGTGTCATACTGTTCACATTTTAACTTGTGTTGTAAGTGCACCTTGTTACTGTATTTATTAACTTATTTCTAATATTACTTTACGTGTTGTGTAAGGTATATGTCTGGAGGAAAATTGTTTCATTTGGTGGTATATATGTGCATGGTTGAATGACAGTAGACTGAGCTTGAACTTGAACATGAAATTATATGTAACTTGCCCATCTGGAGTCATAGAGTCAAGCAGCTGTCCAGCACAGACAAAGGTCCTTCATGCTCCATGCCAACCAATTTGTCAGACTGGAATACCCCCATTTGCCTGTGCTTGGCCCACATCCCCCTAAGCCTTTCCTGACTGTCCACTGTTGACCGTTGATGGAGGTGTGTAAGATGATATGAGGCATAGAGAGGACAGCCAGACTTCCTTTCCCCCCAGGACAGAAATGGCCAATATGAGGAGGCATAATTTTAAGGTGATTGGAGGAAAATGCCGGGGAGATGACAAAGGTAGGTTTTTTTTTACACAGAGGGTGGTGGGCGCGTAGAACACGCCATCAGGGATGGCGGAAAAGGCAGGTACAGTAGGGACATTTGAGAGACTCTTAGTTAGGCACATGGGTGACTGAAAAACGGAGGGAAATGTTAGTTTAATTTTTGAGTAAGTTAAAAGGTCGACACAACATCATGGGCCAAAGAACCTACACTGTGCTACACAGATCTATCTCCTGTGTCTTTTCAGTGTCTTTATAACCTGTCCCCTCTCACTTTAACTCTATGCCCTCTGGTTTTGGGTTTCCCCACCCTGGGGAAAATACTTTGACCGTTCACCTTATCTAAGCCCCTGGGGACTTTATAAACTTTATAATAGGCCCTATCCACCCACAATGGGCCAGGCCTTGTTGAGGCATCAGATTTAGTTCTGCGAACAAACCAATTGTGCTTTTACGTGAACCCTGCGGTTTTATGATCATCTTTACTGCCAACAGCTTCCCTTGAATTACAGCTTTATTTAATTGGATCTGTTTAAATCTCACAGTGACGCCGTGCGTTCACACACTTCCTCCATTTTCTTAATGTGGTCCCCTTCATTCCCAGACCCAGTGCATAGCTAGTTGTTCACAATCCCATGAACATAGCAGCAGCTTGCATCTCTAGACTGGTTCAGAGCACGCCTGCACAGAGGGAAAACTTAAAGCAAGTGTGCAGGACATCAATGAAAGGTGTGTCAAAGTGAATGGTCTTAAGGGAGCAAATAAAGTTGAAGAGGGTTAAGAGGTTTAGAATCAGAATCAGATTTATTATCACAGCAGTACGTCATTAAATCTGTTGTCTACACTCATTTTTGACTGTTGGCCTCAGCCGTTGGGAAAGTAACATCAATTCTTGAGTTCCTTGATGAACGTGGAACACTGTTGTTTGGTACAGCTGCTTCAACCTACTCCAAGATCTATCTAACCCTTCTCTTTCACAAAGCCCTCCATTTTTCTTTCATCTATGTACCTATCTAAGAGTTTCTCAAATGTCCCTAATGTATCTGCCTCAACCACCAACCTGGCAGTGCATTCTATTCACCCACCACTTTTAGTGTAAAAACATACCTCTGACATCCCTCCATACTTTCCTCCAATCACCTTAAAATCGCCTCCTCTCGTATTAGTCATTTCTGTCTCGTGAAAGGGCACTGGGTATCTTATGAACATCTGTCAAGTCACCTATCACCTTCCTTTGCTCCAAAGAGAAATGTTGATGGGAGTAGGCAGTTTAAAATGATTGGCAGGGTCTAGATGGGCTGAAGGTCCCGTTTCTGTTGTACTTTTCTTTGACTTTGTTTCTCTATAACTCTAAAAGCCCTAGCTTGCCCAACATTTCCTCATAAGACATGTTCCCTAATCCAGGGAGCTTCCTGGTAAATCTCCTCTCTAAATCTTCTATATCCTTCCTATCAATGTTCTCAGTTGTACCTTAAAACACTGGTAATGTGTCCATTTCTTTAACATCTTGGTTTCCAAGCGAAGAAACATCATTTGTAGGCTTACTGCCCCAGTCTCCAGAATGTTCCACATTTAAGACCGTGGCTCTGGTGGCAACCAAGCCTCTTAACCCCCCACTAGGATGTGTATCTGCCTCCAAAAGCATTTTCCCCCCAAGATGCTCTGCAAGGCCACACAACAACATCACTAACAGCAAATGTCAGAAAGCGTTACTCAACAATTGAGGCTGTGCCAACTGGTGGCAAGTCGTGCAGTCTGGAGCTGCTCGTCTGGTTAATGAGTCAAGTTTAATTTGTACAACTGACTGTTTGACTGGCTGAGAATGATTGGAATTGGAATCTCACAAGCTGGGGGTCAAATCCAGGTCAATCAGCAATAAGTACTTGCCATATTGAAATGAAAACTGGAGATCATGCTCCTTCTCATCTTTAGAGCCATAGAGCTGAACAGCACACAAAAAAGCAGGCCCTTCAGCCCATCTAGTCAGTGCAGAACATTAATTTGCCTCGTTTCATTGATCTGCAACCGGACTCTAGCCCTCCATACCCCTTGCGTCAATGTAGTTATCTTAAACTGAACCCACATCCACCACTTCCGCTCGCCCTGCGTCTGCAGAAAAGGCTTCTAAGCACTTTCTACTTGAGAGAAGATATAATTCGCAATTTCACCTTGAAAGGTCAGGCTATAAATATCAGGGTACACCTTGTCGTGTATAGTCATAGAGCCAAGAAGCACTACAGCACAGAAACAGGCCATTCAGCCCATCTAATCGATGCTGAATTCGATTATGCCTAGTTCCATTGAACTGCATCCATACCCCTCCCATCAAGTACTTATACAAATTTCCCTTTTCTGGGCTTTTAACTCTGCATGGCCTATTACCTTAGTAATGTTCTATTGGAAACATGGGAACGGTCTTCCAGTTAAACCCTCCCTCAGGAAACAATCCCCTCACAACATCCTCCGTTTCTGCATTTGTGATTTCTCTGATTAACAATGCCACTTCCCCACCTCTTTTACCTCCCTCCCCATTCTTTCAGAAACAGCTCGGACCCAGAACGTCCAGAGGCCTCTCTGGCCCTTGTGAAAGCCAAGTCTCCATAATGGCCACAACTTCATAGTCCTACGTATAGTCCTACCATGCTCAAAGCTCATCACCCTTGTTCCCAATACTTCTTGCATAACTTTCACTTATCCCACTTACTGCAATCTTGCCCTATTTCCATTTCTTTGCCTCAAATTCTTTCCTTCCATTCTTCATTGCAATCAGTGTTTACCAGTCCTTTTGGTTCTTTAGGTTAGATTAGATTTATGACTCACACGTGCATCCAAAACATACAGTAAAATGCATAGTTTGCAGCCCGCAAGTATTGCCTTGTTTCTGTTGCCAACAGAGCGTGCCCGCAGTGTTCAGCAGTGAACGTGCAATACGACAGACGCCACAACAGCAAAGCGAACCCTCCCAACCCCCAGAGATCACCAGCCCTCATCCATGGGATCTGCTTGACCTCAGAGAGAGCAGGTCGTTGACCCGGCCTCTGAGCTTGGGAATCACTGGGGTCAGACACCTGGACCTGTCCCCCTGGACGTGCTGACTGACCTCAGGCCACGTGGACTTCTGACCCCGGTAGTCACTGACCTTGGGGGGGGGGGGGGTCACCATCCCTCGTCCTTTAACTCCTGCCAAACACAGTCCTATCAGTGCCAGCATTGGTCTGGGACACACACTCACTTTCGTTTTGAAAGATACTTCTCCATGTCAAAAAGTTCATAAGATATAGGAGCAAAATTAGGTCATTTGGCCCACAGTGTCTGCTCCACCATTTCATAATGGCTGATGCATTTTCCCCTTAGTCCTAATCTCCTGCCTCTCCCCATATCCCTTCATGCCTTGCCTAATCAAGAATCTATCAATCTCTGCCTCAAATATACCCAGCGACTTGAACCCCACAGCTGCCCACAGTAACGAATTTCACAGATTGACCACTCTCTGAGGAAAGAAATTCCTCCCCACTCCATTCTAAAAGGACACATTTCTCTTCTGAGGCTATGTCCTCTCATGTAAGACTCCCCCACGTAAAGAAACATCCTCTCCACGTCCACACTATTGAGGCCTTTCAACATTCGATAGGTTTCGAAGAGGTCACCACTCATTCTCCTGAATTCCAGTGAGTAGAGGCCCAGAGCCATCAAATGCTCTTCATAGTACAACCCTTTCATCCTGGGTGCAATAGCAGAAGTCACAGGTCTTTGAAGTTCTTATGAATTTAATGTGAGGTCACTGGTCTCCAATGTGAAGCTCCGCAGCATCACTTAGTGGAGTCACTCAAGGACTTGGACTTCCTTGGCTCTGATGTTGAGACGAGGATTGAAGTCAGCATTACCTTCTGATGCACGCCACCCAAGGAAATATGATCTTCTTGTAACAGTAGCAGGCCAACGGAGGTGAGGGAAGGTTGGGAGAACTTTGCACCTCAGGCTAGTGTTGCTCCTTATTGGATATGATGTCAGCACTTTATAAGGCATTGGTCAGACCACGTTTGGAGTAACCTGAGCAGCGACAGACCTGGGTCTCTGTACCTTCCTCTGCAACTGGATCTCAGCTTCCTAACCGGAAGACCACTATGTGTGTGGATTGGTAATAATGTCTCCACCTCGCTGACAATCAACACTGGCCCACCTCAGGGATGTGTGCTTAGTCCACTGATCTACTCCCTCTACACCCATGACTGTGTGGCTAGGCATAGCTCAAATGCCATCTATAAATTTGCTGATGATACAAACATTGTTGGCAGAATCTCAAATGGAGATGAGAGGGCATACAGGAGCATGATATACCTGCTGGTGGAGTGGTGTCTCAGCAACAACCTGGCACTCAACGTCAGTAAGGCCAGAGAGCTGATTGTGGACTTCAGGAAGGGTAAGATGAGGGAACACGAACCAATCCTTATAGAGGGATCAGAAGTGGAGAGAGTGAGTAATTTCAATACCCTGTGTGTCAAAATCTCTGTGCATCTAACTTGGTCCCAAAATTTTGATGCAACTATAAAGATGGCAAGACAGCAGCTTTATTTCATTTGGAGTTTGAAGAGATTTGGTTTGTCACCTAAAACACTCAAAAACTTCTATAGATGTACCATGGAGAGCATTTTGACAGGCTGCATCACTGTCTGGAATGGGGGTTGCTGGGGTGGGGCTACTGCTCAGGACTGAAAGAAGCTACAGAAAGTTGTAAAATTAGTCAGCTCCATCTTGAGTACTAGCCTCTGTAGTATTGAAGACATCTTCAGGGAGCGGTGTCTCAGAAAGGCAGCACCCATTATTAGGGACCCCAGCACCCAGGGCATGCCCTTTTCTCACTGTTACCATCAGGGAGGAGGTACAGAAGCCAGAAGACACACACTCAATGATTCAGGAACAGCTTCTTCCCCTCTGCCATCCGATTCCTAAATGGACACTGAGCCCATAAACACTACCTCACTGTTTTATATTATTTCTGTTTTACACTATTTTTAATCCAACTATTTAATATACGTGTGTGTATGTACTTACTGCAACTGATCTATTTATTTATTTTTTCTTCCTGTATTACCATGTATTGTATTGACAAGAGAAAATCTGCAGATGCTGGAAATCCAAGTAACGCACACAAAATGCTGGAGGAACTCAGCAGGCCAGGAAGCATCGATGGAAATGAATAAACAGTCGATGCTTTGGGCCGAGAACCTTTGGCAGGACCGGAGGAAAACAGATGAGAAGTAGATTTAAGAGGTGGGGGGGGGGGGGGGAAGGGAGAGGGAAACACAAGGTGAGAGGTGAAACCGGGAAGGCAGGGGGGTGGGGGGTGTCACATTACTGGAAGTTCAGGAGATCGATGGTTATGCCATCAGGTTGGAGGGTTCCCAGACGGAATATCAGGTGTTGTTCGACCTGAGTGTGGCCTCTTCACGACAGTAGAGGAGGCCATGGATTGACAAATTGGAATGGGAATTGGAATGAGGAGTTAAAATGGATGGCCGTGGGAAACATATCGGAATATTGCTGCTGCTGAGTTAACAAATTTCCCGACACATGCTGGTGATGATAAACCGGATTCTAGTTCTGATTCTAAGTTTTAGGCCCTTTATCTAAGAAAGGATATGCTGAAATTGGAAAAGGAGGTTCACAAAAAAGATCCTGAGAATTAAGGCATTAATGCCTGAGGAATGTTTGGTGGCTCTGGGCCTGTACTCACTGGAGTTTAGAAGAATGAGGGGGATCTCAGTGAAACCTACCAAACATTGAAAGTCCTAGATAGAGTGAACATGGACAGGATGTTTCCTGACCAAGGGTCAAGGACCAGAGGGCACAGCCTCAGAATAGAAGGACGTCCCTTTAGAACAGAGGTGACGAGAGGAATTTCTTTGGACAGAGGGTGGTGAATCTGTGAGAGACATTGCCAGAGACGGCTGTGGAGTGCATGTCTTATGAAGATTGGTTGAGCAGGCTAGGACATTTCTCTCTGGAGGAAAAGTGGATGAGAGGTGCTCTATCTTCTGTGTTCTGTGTTAAGCATCTCAAATCTTCAAGTAGCAAATTAGTTCAGCATCCTTATGTAGAGCAGGAGATTTACTTCAACAGGTTCCTGGTTCTGATTGACTTAAAACTCTTCTCCCTTTTACCCCCTCCCCAAGTCCCTCTTTTTCCTTGCCTGATTCCCATCACCTCACAGCCTCTTCCAAAATCTCTGAGCTCGTATCTCGAAATCTATCTGAGTGTCAAGCCTTCTGTGTAACCTTGCTGCGTAGAATCTTAGCATGTGGCGTCAGAATGCAGGTTCTTGTAACAATGCAGCACATCTTTTGATCCCCGCACATAATAATCGCGCAGTATTGCAAGATTCTCTCTCAGTCTCCCTGGCTCCCTGGCTTGAGCTAAATTAAGTCAATCTGCATTTCAGTCAACTGGTCGATTCCAGTGAGAATTACGCTGCACAATTATCTCAGGTCCTGAAGCCCCCATCAAACCATCCAGTCTAAAGGTGATAAATTAATTAATTAAAATAATGTAGAATGGCCAACTAATTTCTCCTTTTGATTGAAGAGCGAAAGGCCCTCGAGATCCCTTAGGCTGTTCACTAGCTAATTAGACTATTGCTTCATTTTCTCAATATGCTTATTCAACAAATATCTATTGCTCCTTATATTAATGTAATTGCTTCTCAGTGTATTTGAGAGTTTCAGATTTTCTCTATTTTTAGTGTGAAATGATGTGTCATTCTTAAATGACCCCTGATTTAAGTTGAATCAAACATCAGCTTGTGCACCCATGTCGTTCCTCAGCTCTCATGCATGGTAGTGTAGAGGTTGGTGTAAAGTTGTACAACGCCAGCTGTTAGATCAGAGTTCAAATCCTGCCACTGCCTGTAAGGAGTCTGCATCTTCTCATCACCATGTGGGTTTCCTCCAGGTGCCCAGTTTCCTCCCACAGTCCAAAGATGTACGGGTTAGGGATAGTAAGTTATTTGCATGCTATGTTGGCACTGGAAGGATGGCAACACATGCGGTCTGCGCCCAGCTCATCTCGGACTGTGACGTTCGTTGACACAAGCAAAGTACATCACTGTGTCTTTCAATACACATATGACAAATGAAGCCAATCTCTTTAATCCCCGATCTCCAGTTCGAGTTGACAAAATCCATTTTGAACATTTTGATTGCAACACGAGAGGAGAGTTGAGGGAGCTATACAAAAGATGGAGATGAGTTTATACAGGGTAGAGGGCGGCTGCCCTGGCTCATTACGAGATTTACGTGATGTTCATGTTGCTCTCCTTCAGTGCCCTCTGCTTCCTTTCTTGTTTTCGATTGGTGGGTTCGGGTTCCGGGTGGGCAACGTGTTACTTTTTGTAGGAGGGAGGGGTCAGGAATTTGGGGTCCAATGTTCAGGTTTTTGGTTTTTCTGTGTGGGCGACAGGTTAATTTTTGTGTGCGAGGGAGGTGTTGGGGATTTGATGTTATTGTCACTGTTTTCTTGTGAGGGAGGGGTTGGGGGTTTGATGTTATTGTCACAGTTTTCTTGTGAGGGAGGGGTTGGGGATTTGATGTTATTGTCACAGTTTTCTTGTGAGGGAGGAGTTGGGGATTTGATGATATTATCACTGTTTTCTTGCGAGGGAGGGGTTGGGGATTTGATGTTATTGTCACAGTTTTCTTCTGAGGGAGGGGTTGGGGATTTGATGTTATTGTCACTGTTTTCTTCTGAGGGAGGGGTTGGGGATTTGATGTTATTGTCACTGTTTACTTGTGAGGGAGGGGTTGGGGATTTGATGTTATTGTCACTGTTTTCTTGTGAGGGAGGGGTTGGGGATTTGATGATATTATCACTATTTTCTTGTGAGGGAGGTGTTGGGGATTTGAAGTTATTGTCACTGTTTTCTTGTGAGGGAGGGGTTGGGGATTTGATGTTATTGTCAATGTTTTCTTGTGAGGGAGGGGTTGGGGATTTGATGTTCTTGTCTCTGTTTTCTTGTGAGGGAGGGGTTCGGGATTTGATGTGATTGTCACTGTTTTCTTCTGAGGGAGGGGTTGGGGTTTGATGTTCTTGTCTCTGTTTTCTTGTGAGGGAGGGGTTCGGGATTTGATGAGATTGTCACTGTTTTGTTCTGAGGGAGGGGTTGGGGATTTGATGATATTATCACTGTTTTCTTGTGAGGGAGGGGTTGGGGATTTGATGATATTGTCACTGTTTTCTTGTGAGGGAGGGGTTGGGGATCTGATGATATTGTCACTGTTTTCTTGTGAGGGAGGGGTTGGGGATTTGATGATACTGTCACTATTTTCTTGTGAGGGAGGGGTTGGGGATTTGATGTTATTATCACTGTTTTCTTGTGAGGGAGGGGTTGGGGATTTGATGATATTATCACTGTCTTCTTGTGAGGGAGGGGTTGGGGATTATTGTCTGTTTTCTTGTGAGGGAGGGGATGGTGATTTTTGTCACTGATTTCTTGTGAGGGAGGGGTTGGGGATTTGATGATATTATCACTGTTTTTTTGTGAGGGAGGGGTTGGGGATTTGATGATATTATCACTGTTTTCTTGTGAGGGAGGGGATGGGGATTTGATGTTATTGTCACTGTTTTCTTGTGAGGGAGGGGTTGGGGATTTGATGTTATTGTCACTGTTTTCTTGTGAGGGAGGGGTTGGGGATTTGATGATACTGTCACTATTTTCTTGTGAGGGAGGGGTTGGGGATTTGATGTTATTGTCACTGTTTTCTTGTGAGGGAGGGGTTGGGGATTTGATGATACTGTCACTATTTTCTTGTGAGGGAGGGGTTGGGGATTTGATGTTATTGTCACTGTTTTCTTGTGAGGGAGGGGTTGGGGATTTGATGATATTATCACTGTCTTCTTGTGAGGGAGGGGTTGGTGATTTTTGTCACTGATTTCTTGTGAGGGAGGGGTTGGGGATTTGATGATATTATCACTGTTTTCTTGTGAGGGAGGGGTTGGGGATTTGATGTTATTGTCACTGTTTTCTTGTGAGGGATGGGTTGGGGATTTGATGTTATTGTCACTGTTTTCTTGTGAGGGAGGGGTTGGGGATTTGATGATATTATCACTGTCTTCCTGTGAGGGAGGGGTTGGGGATTTTTGTCTGTTTTCTTGTGAGGGAGGGGTTGGTGATTTTTGTCACTGATTTCTTGTGAGGGAGGGGTTGGGGATTTGATGATATTATCACTGTTTTCTTGTGAGGGAGGGGTTGGGGATTTGATGATACTGTCACTATTTTCTTGTGAGTGAGGGGTTGGGGATTTGATGTTATTGTCACTGTTTTCTTGTGAGGGAGGGGTTGGGGATTTGATGATACTGTCACTATTTTCTTGTGCGGGAGGGGTTGGGGATTTGATGTTATTGTCATTGTTTTCTTGTGAGGGAGGGGTTGGGGATTTGATGATATTATCACTGTCGTCTTGTGAGGGAGGGGTTGGGGATTCTGTCTGTTTTCTTGTGAGGGAGGGGTTGGTGATTTTTGTCACTGTTTTCTTGTGAGGGAGGGGTTGGGGATTTGATGACACTGTCACTAATTTCTTGTGAGGGAGGGGTTGGGGATTTGATGATATTGTCACTGTTTTCTTGTGAGGGAGGGGTTGGGGATTTGATGATATTATCACTGTTTTCTTGTGAGGGAGGGGTTGGGGATTTGATGATACTGTCACTATTTTCTTGTGAGGGAGGGGTTGGGGATTTGATGTTATTGTCACTGTTTTCTTTTGAGGGAGGAGTTGGGGATTTGATGATACTGTCACTATTTTCTTGTGAGGGAGGTGTTGGGGATTTGATGTTATTGTCACTGTTTTCTTGTGAGGGAGGGGTTGGGGATTTGATGATATTATCACAGTCTTCTTGTGAGGGAGGGGTTGGGGATTTGATGATACTGTCACTATTTTCTTGTGAGGGAGGGGTTGGGGATTTGATGATATTATCACAGTCTTCTTGTGAGGGAGGGGTTGGGGATTTGATGATACTGTCACTATTTTCTTGTGAGGGAGGGGTTGGGGATTTGATGTTATTGTCATTGTTTTCTTGTGAGGGAGGGGTTGGGGATTTGATGTTATTGTCACTGTCGTCTTGTGAGGGAGGGGTTGGGGATTTTTGTCTGTTTTCTTATGAGGGAGGGGTTGGTGATTTTTGTCACTGTTTTCTTGTGAGGGAGGGGTTGGGGATTTGATGATATTGTCACTGTTTTCTTGTGAGGGAGGGGTTGGGGATTTGATGATATTGTCACTGTTTTCTTGTGAGGGAGGGGTTGGGGATTTGATGATATTATCACTGTCTTCTTGTGAGGGAGGGGTTGGGGATTTTTGTCAGTTTTCTTGTGAGGGAGGGGTTGGTGATTTTTGTCACTGATTCCTTGTGAGAGAGGGGTTGGGGATTTGATGATACTGTCACTATTTTCTTGTGAGGGAGGTGTTGGGGATTTGAAGTTATTGTCACTGTTTTCTTGTGAGGGAGGGGTTGGGGATTTGATGATATTATCACAGTCTTCTTGTGAGGGAGGGGTTGGGGATTTTTGTCTGTTTTCTTGTGAGGGAGGGGTTGGGGATTTGATGATATTTTCACTGTTTTCTTGTGAGGGAGGGGTTGGGGATTTGATGTTATTGTAACTGTTTTCTTGCGAGGGAGGGGTTGGGAATTTGATGTTATTATCACTGTTTGCTTGTGAGGGAGGGGTTGGAGATTTGATGTTATTTTCACTGTTTTCTTGTGAGGGAGGGGTTGGGGATTTGATGATATTGTCACTGTTTGCTTGTGAGGGAGGGGTTGGGGATTTGATGATATTGTCACTGTTTTCTTGTGAGGGAGGGGTTGGGGATTTGATGTTATTGTCACTGTTTTCTTGTGAGGGAGGGGTTGGGGATTTGATGATATTATCACAGTTTTCTTGTGAGGGAGGGGTTGGGGATTTGATGTTATTGTCACTGTTTTCTTGTGAGGGAGGGGTTGGGGATTTTTGTCTGTTTTCTTGTGAGGGAGGGGTTGGGGATTTTTGTCTGTTTTCTTGTGAGGGAGGGGTTGGGGATTTTTGTCACTATTTTCTTGTGTGGGAGGGGTTGGGGATTTGATGTTATTGTCACTGTTTTCTTGTGAGGGAGGGTTTGGGGAATTGATGTTATTATCTGTTTTCTTATGAGGGAGGGGTTGTGGATTTGATGTTATTGTCACTGTTTTCTTGTGAGGGAGGGGTTGGGGATTTGATGATATTATCACTGTCTTCTTGTGAGGGAGGGGTTGGTGATTTTTGTCACTGATTTCTTGTGAGGGAGGGGTTGGGGATTTGATGATATTATCACTGTTTTCTTGTGAGGGAGGGGTTGGGGATTTGATGTTATTGTCACTGTTTTCTTGTGAGGGATGGGTTGGGGATTTGATGTTATTGTCACTGTTTTCTTGTGAGGGAGGGGTTGGGGATTTGATGATATTATCACTGTCTTCCTGTGAGGGAGGGGTTGGGGATTTTTGTCTGTTTTCTTGTGAGGGAGGGGTTGGTGATTTTTGTCACTGATTTCTTGTGAGGGAGGGGTTGGGGAGTTGATGATATTATCACTGTTTTCTTGTGAGGGAGGGGTTGGGGATTTGATGATACTGTCACTATTTTCTTGTGAGTGAGGGGTTGGGGATTTGATGTTATTGTCACTGTTTTCTTGTGAGGGAGGGGTTGGGGATTTGATGATACTGTCACTATTTTCTTGTGCGGGAGGGGTTGGGGATTTGATGTTATTGTCATTGTTTTCTTGTGAGGGAGGGGTTGGGGATTTGATGATATTATCACTGTCGTCTTGTGAGGGAGGGGTTGGGGATTCTGTCTGTTTTCTTGTGAGGGAGGGGTTGGTGATTTTTGTCACTGTTTTCTTGTGAGGGAGGGGTTGGGGATTTGATGATACTGTCACTATTTTCTTGTGAGGGAGGGGTTGGGGATTTGATGATATTGTCACTGTTTTCTTGTGAGGGAGGGGTTGGGGATTTGATGATATTATCACTGTTTTCTTGTGAGGGAGGGGTTGGGGATTTGATGATACTGTCACTATTTTCTTGTGAGGGAGGGGTTGGGGATTTGATGTTATTGTCACTGTTTTCTTTTGAGGGAGGAGTTGGGGATTTGATGATACTGTCACTATTTTCTTGTGAGGGAGGGGTTGGGGATTTGATGTTATTGTCATTGTTTTCTCGTGAGGGAGGGGTTGGGGATTTGATGTTATTGTCACTGTTTTCTTATGAGGGAGGGGTTGGGGATTTGATGTTATTGTCACTGTTTTCTTGTGAGGGAGGGGTTGGGGATTTGATGTTATTGTCACTGTTTTCTCGTGAGGGAGGGGTTGGGGATTTGATGTTATTATCACTGTTTTCTTGTGAGGGAAGGGTTCTGGATTTGATGTTATTGTAACTGTTTTCTTGCGAGGGAGGGGTTGGGAATTTGAAGTTATTATCACTGTTTGCTTGTGAGGGAGGGGTTGGAGATTTGATGTTATTTTCACTGTTTTCTTGCGAGGGAGGGGTTGGGGGTTTGATGTTATTGTCACTGTTTTCTTGTGAGGGAGGGGTTGTGGGTGTGATGTTATTATCACTGTTTTCTTATGAGGGAGGGGTTGGGGATTTGATGATATTGTCACTGTTTTCTTGTGAGGGAGGGGTTGGGGATTTGATGTTATTGTCACTGTTTTCTTGTGAGGGAGGGGTTGGGGATTTGATGATATTATCACAGTTTTCTTGTGAGGGAGGGGTTGGGGATTTGATGTTATTGTCACTGTTTTCTTGTGAGGGAGGGGTTGGGGATTTTTGTCTGTTTTCTTGTGAGGGAGGGGTTGGGGATTTTTGTCACTGTTTTCTTGTGTGGGAGGGGTTGGGGATTTGATGTTATTGTCACTGTTTTCTTCTGAGGGAGGGGTTGGGGAATTGATGTTATTATCTGTTTTCTTATGAGGGAGGGGTTGTGGATTTGATGTTATTGTCACTGTCTTCTTGTGAGGGAGGGGATGGTGATTTTTGTCACTGATTTCTTGTGAGGGAGGGGTTGGGGATTTGATGATATTATCACTGTTTTCTTGTGAGGGAGGGGTTGGGGATTTGATGTTATTGTCACTGTTTTCTTGTGAGGGATGGGTTGGGGATTTGATGTTATTGTCACTGTTTTCTTGTGAGGGAGGGGTTGGGGATTTGATGATATTATCACTGTCTTCCTGTGAGGGAGGGGTTGGGGATTTTTGTCTGTTTTCTTGTGAGGGAGGGGTTGGTGATTTTTGTCACTGATTTCTTGTGAGGGAGGGGTTGGGGATTTGATGATATTATCACTGTTTTCTTGTGAGGGAGGGGTTGGGGATTTGATGATACTGTCACTATTTTCTTGTGAGGGAGGGGTTGGGGATTTGATGTTATTGTCACTGTTTTCTTTTGAGGGAGGAGTTGGGGATTTGATGATACTGTCACTATTTTCTTGTGAGGGAGGTGTTGGGGATTTGATGTTATTGTCACTGTTTTCTTGTGAGGGAGGGGTTGGGGATTTGATGATATTATCACAGTCTTCATGTGAGGGAGGGGTTGGGGATTTGATGATACTGTCACTATTTTCTTGTGAGGGAGGGGTTGGGGATTTGATGATATTATCACAGTCTTCTTGTGAGGGAGGGGTTGGGGATTTGATGATACTGTCACTATTTTCTTGTGAGGGAGGGGTTGGGGATTTGATGTTATTGTCATTGTTTTCTCGTGAGGGAGGGGTTGGGGATTTGATGTTATTGTCACTGTTTTCTTATGAGGGAGGGGTTGGGGATTTGATGTTATTGTCACTGTTTTCTTGTGAGGGAGGGGTTGGGGATTTGATGTTATTGTCACTGTTTTCTCGTGAGGGAGGGGTTGGGGATTTGATGTTATTATCACTGTTTTCTTGTGAGGGAAGGGTTCTGGATTTGATGTTATTGTAACTGTTTTCTTGCGAGGGAGGGGTTGGGAATTTGAAGTTATTATCACTGTTTGCTTGTGAGGGAGGGGTTGGAGATTTGATGTTATTTTCACTGTTTTCTTGCGAGGGAGGGGTTGGGGGTTTGATGTTATTGTCACTGTTTTCTTGTGAGGGAGGGGTTGTGGGTGTGATGTTATTATCACTGTTTTCTTATGAGGGAGGGGTTGGGGATTTGATGATATTGTCACTGTTTTCTTGTGAGGGAGGGGTTGGGGATTTGATGTTATTGTCACTGTTTTCTTGTGAGGGAGGGGTTGGGGATTTGATGATATTATCACAGTTTTCTTGTGAGGGAGGGGTTGGGGATTTGATGTTATTGTCACTGTTTTCTTGTGAGGGAGGGGTTGGGGAATTGATGTTATTATCTGTTTTCTTATGAGGGAGGGGTTGTGGATTTGATGTTATTGTCACTGTCTTCTTGTGAGGGAGGGGATGGTGATTTTTGTCACTGATTTCTTGTGAGGGAGGGGTTGGGGATTTGATGATATTATCACTGTTTTCTTGTGAGGGAGGGGTTGGGGATTTGATGTTATTGTCACTGTTTTCTTGTGAGGGATGGGTTGGGGATTTGATGTTATTGTCACTGTTTTCTTGTGAGGGAGGGGTTGGGGATTTGATGATATTATCACTGTCTTCCTGTGAGGGAGGGGTTGGGGATTTTTGTCTGTTTTCTTGTGAGGGAGGGGTTGGTGATTTTTGTCACTGATTTCTTGTGAGGGAGGGGTTGGGGATATGATGATATTATCACTGTTTTCTTGTGAGGGAGGGGTTGGGGATTTGATGATACTGTCACTATTTTCTTGTGAGTGAGGGGTTGGGGATTTGATGTTATTGTCACTGTTTTCTTGTGAGGGAGGGGTTGGGGATTTGATGATACTGTCACTATTTTCTTGTGCGGGAGGGGTTGGGGATTTGATGTTATTGTCATTGTTTTCTTGTGAGGGAGGGGTTGGGGATTTGATGATATTATCACTGTCGTCTTGTGAGGGAGGGGTTGGGGATTCTGTCTGTTTTCTTGTGAGGGAGGGGTTGGTGATTTTTGTCACTGTTTTCTTGTGAGGGAGGGGTTGGGGATTTGATGATACTGTCACTATTTTCTTGTGAGGGAGGGGTTGGGGATTTGATGATATTGTCACTGTTTTCTTGTGAGGGAGGGGTTGGGGATTTGATGATATTATCACTGTTTTCTTGTGAGGGAGGGGTTGGGGATTTGATGATACTGTCTCTATTTTCTTGTGAGGGAGGGGTTGGGGATTTGATGTTATTGTCACTGTTTTCTTTTGAGGGAGGAGTTGGGGATTTGATGATACTGTCACTATTTTCTTGTGAGGGAGGTGTTGGGGATTTGATGTTATTGTCACTGTTTTCTTGTGAGGGAGGGGTTGGGGATTTGATGATATTATCACAGTCTTCTTGTGAGGGAGGGGTTGGGGATTTGATGATACTGTCACTATTTTCTTGTGAGGGAGGGGTTGGGGATTTGACGATATTATCACAGTCTTCTTGTGAGGGAGGGGTTGGGGATTTGATGATACTGTCACTATTTTCTTGTGAGGGAGGGGTTGGGGATTTGATGTTATTGTCATTGTTTTCTCGTGAGGGAGGGGTTGGGGATTTGATGTTATTGTCACTGTTTTCTTATGAGGGAGGGGTTGGGGATTTGATGTTATTGTCACTGTTTTCTTGTGAGGGAGGGGTTGGGTTTTGATGTTATTGTCACTGTTTTCTCGTGAGGGAGGGGTTGGGGATTTGATGTTATTATCACTGTTTTCTTGTGAGGGAAGGGTTCTGGATTTGATGTTATTGTGACTGTTTTCTTGCGAGGGAAGGGGTTGGGTATTTGATGTTATTGTCACTGTTTTTTGGTGAGGGAGGGGTTGGGGATTTGATGTTATTGTCACTGTTTTCTTGTGAGGGAGGGGTTGGGGGTTTGATGTTATTGTCACTGTTTTCTTGTGAGGGAGGGGTTGGGGATTTGATGATATTGTCACTGTTTGCTTGTGAGGGAGGGGTTGGGGATTTGATGATATTGTCACTGTTTTCTTGTGAGGGAGGGGTTGGGGATTTGATGTTATTGTCACTGTTTTCTTGTGAGGGAGGGGTTGGGGATTTGATGATATTATCACAGTTTTCTTGTGAGGGAGGGGTTGGGGATTTGATGTTATTGTCACTGTTTTCTTGTGAGGGAGGGGTTGGGGATTTTTGTCTGTTTTCTTGTGAGGGAGGGGTTGGGGATTTTTGTCACTGTTTTCTTGTGTGGGAGGGGTTGGGGATTTGATGTTATTGTCACTGTTTTCTTGTGAGGGAGGGGTTGGGGAATTGATGTTATTATCTGTTTTCTTATGAGGGAGGGGTTGTGGATTTGATGTTATTGTCACTGTCTTCTTGTGAGGGAGGGGATGGTGATTTTTGTCACTGATTTCTTGTGAGGGAGGGGTTGGGGATTTGATGATATTATCACTGTTTTCTTGTGAGGGAGGGGTTGGGGATTTGATGTTATTGTCACTGTTTTCTTGTGAGGGATGGGTTGGGGATTTGATGTTATTGTCACTGTTTTCTTGTGAGGGAGGGGTTGGGGATTTGATGATATTATCACTGTCTTCCTGTGAGGGAGGGGTTGGGGTTTTTTGTCTGTTTTCTTGTGAGGGAGGGGTTGGTGATTTTTGTCACTGATTTCTTGTGAGGGAGGGGTTGGGGATATGATGATATTATCACTGTTTTCTTGTGAGGGAGGGGTTGGGGATTTGATGATACTGTCACTATTTTCTTGTGAGTGAGGGGTTGGGGATTTGATGTTATTGTCACTGTTTTCTTGTGAGGGAGGGGTTGGGGATTTGATGATACTGTCACTATTTTCTTGTGCGGGAGGGGTTGGGGATTTGATGTTATTGTCATTGTTTTCTTGTGAGGGAGGGGTTGGGGATTTGATGATATTATCACTGTCGTCTTGTGAGGGAGGGGTTGGGGATTCTGTCTGTTTTCTTGTGAGGGAGGGGTTGGTGATTTTTGTCACTGTTTTCTTGTGAGGGAGGGGTTGGGGATTTGATGATACTGTCACTATTTTCTTGTGAGGGAGGGGTTGGGGATTTGATGATATTGTCACTGTTTTCTTGTGAGGGAGGGGTTGGGGATTTGATGATATTATCACTGTTTTCTTGTGAGGGAGGGGTTGGGGATTTGATGATACTGTCACTATTTTCTTGTGAGGGAGGGGTTGGGGATTTGATGTTATTGTCACTGTTTTCTTTTGAGGGAGGAGTTGGGGATTTGATGATACTGTCACTATTTTCTTGTGAGGGAGGTGTTGGGGATTTGATGTTATTGTCACTGTTTTCTTGTGAGGGAGGGGTTGGGGATTTGATGATATTATCACAGTCTTCTTGTGAGGGAGGGGTTGGGGATTTGATGATACTGTCACTATTTTCTTGTGAGGGAGGGGTTGGGGATTTGATGATATTATCACAGTCTTCTTGTGAGGGAGGGGTTGGGGATTTGATGATACTGTCACTATTTTCTTGTGAGGGAGGGGTTGGGGATTTGATGTTATTGTCATTGTTTTCTCGTGAGGGAGGGGTTGGGGATTTGATGTTATTGTCACTGTTTTCTTATGAGGGAGGGGTTGGGGATTTGATGTTATTGTCACTGTTTTCTTGTGAGGGAGGGGTTGGGGATTTGATGTTATTGTCACTGTTTTCTCGTGAGGGAGGGGTTGGGGATTTGATGTTATTATCACTGTTTTCTTGTGAGGGAAGGGTTCTGGATTTGATGTTATTGTGACTGTTTTCTTGCGAGGGAAGGGGTTGGGTATTTGATGTTATTGTCACTGTTTTCTTGTGAGGGAGGGGTTGGGGGTTTGATGTTATTGTCACTGTTTTCTTGTGAGGGAGGGGTTGGGGATTTGATGATATTGTCACTGTTTGCTTGTGAGGGAGGGGTTGGGGATTTGATGATATTGTCACTGTTTTCTTGTGAGGGAGGGGTTGGGGATTTGATGTTATTGTCACTGTTTTCTTGTGAGGGAGGGGTTGGGGATTTTTGTCTGTTTTCTTGTGAGGGAGGGGTTGGGGATTTTTGTCACTGATTTATTGTGAGGGAGGGGTTGGGGGTTTGATGTTATTGTCACTCTTTTCTTGTGAGGGAGGGGTTGGGGATTTGATGTTATTATCTGTTTTCTTATGAGGGAGGGGTTGTGGATTTGATGTTATTGTCACTGTTTTCTTGTGAGGGAGGGGTTGGGGATTTGATGATATTGTCACTGTTTTCTTGTGAGGGAGGGGTTGGGGATTTGTTGTTATTGTCACTGTTTTCTTGTGAGGGAGGGGTTGGGGATTTGATGATATTGTCACTGTTTTCTTGTGAGGGAGGGGTTGGGGATTTGATGTTATTGTCACTGTTTTCTTGTGAGGGAGGGGTTGTGGGTTTGATGTTATTGTCACTGTTTTCTTATGAGGGAGGGGTTGGGGATTTGATGTTATTGTCACTGTTTTCTTGTGAGGGAGGTGTTGGGGATTTGATGTTATTGTCACTGTTTTCTCGTGAGAGAGGGGTTGGGGATTTGATGATATTATCACTGTTTTCTTGTGAGGGAGGGGTTGGGGATTTTTGTCTGTTTTCTTGTGAGGGAGGGGTTGGGGATTTTTGTCACTGATTTATTGTGAGGGAGGGGTTGGGGGTTTGATGTTATTGTCACTGTTTTCTTGTGAGGGAGGGGTTGGGGATTTGATGTTATTATCTGTTTTCTTATGAGGGAGCGGTTGTGGATTTGATGTTATTGTCACTGTTTTCTTCTGGGGGAGGGGTTGGGGATTTGATGATATTGTCACTGTTTTCTTGTGAGGGAGGGGTTGGGGATTTGTTGTTATTGTCACTGTTTTCTTGTGAGGGAGGGATTGGGGATTTGATGATATTGTCACTGTTTTCTTGTGAGGGAGGGGTTGGGGATTTGATGTTATTGTCACTGTTTTCTTGTGAGGGAGGGATTGGGGATTTGATGATATTGTCACTGTTTTCTTGTGAGGGAGGGGTTGGGGATTTTTGTCACTGATTTATTGTGAGGGAGGGGTTGGGGATTTGATGTTATTATCTGTTTTCTTATGAGGGAGGGGTTGTGGATTTGATGTTATTGTCACTGTTTTCTTCTGAGGGAGGGGTTGGGGATTTGATGATATTGTCACTGTTTTCTTGTGAGGGAGGGGTTGGGGATTTGTTGTTATTGTCACTGTTTTCTTGTGAGGGAGGGATTGGGGATTTGATGATATTGTCACTGTTTTCTTGTGAGGGAGGGGTTGGGGATTTGATGTTATTGTCACTGTTTTCTTGTGAGGGAGGGGTTGGGGATTTGTTGTTATTGTCACTGTTTTCTTGTGAGGGAGGGGTTGGGGATTTGATGTTATTATCTGTTTTCTTATGAGGGAGGGGTTGTGGATTTGATGTTATTGTCACTGTTTTCTTGTGAGGGAGGGGTTGGGGATTTGATGATATTGTCACTGTTTTCTTGTGAGGGAGGGGTTGGGGATTTGTTGTTATTGTCACTGTTTTCTTGTGAGGGAGGGGTTGGGGATTTGATGTTATTGTTACTGTTTTCTTGTGAGGGAGGGGTTCGGGGTTTGATGTTATTGTCACTGTTTTCTTGTGAAGGAGGGGTTGGGGATTTGATGTTATTATCTGTTTTCTTATGAGGGAGGGGTTGTGGATTTGATGTTATTGTCACTGTTTTCTTGTGAGGGAGGGGTTGGGGATTTGATGATATTGTCACTGTTTTCTTGTGAGGGAGGGGTTGGGGATTTGTTGTTATTGTCACTGTTTTCTTGAGAGGGAGGGGTTGGGGAATTGATGATATTGTCACTGTTTTCTTGTGAGCGAGGGGTTGGGGATTTGACGTTATTGTCACTGTTTTCTTGTGAGGGAGGGGTTGTGGGTTTGATGTTATTGTCACTGTTTTCTTATGAGGGAGGGGTTGGGGATTTGATGTTATTGTCACTGTTTTCTTGTGAGGGAGGGGTTGGGGATTTGATGTTATTGTCACTGTTTTCTCGTGAGGGAGGGGTTGGGGATTTGATGTTATTATCACTGATTTCTTGTGAGGGAAGGGTTCTGGATTTGATGTTATTGTGACTGTTTTCTTGCGAGGGAAGGGGTTGGGTATTTGATGTTATTGTCACTGTTTTTTGGTGAGGGAGGGGTTGGGGATTTGATGTTATTGTCACTGATTTCCTGTGAGGGAGGGGTTGGGGGTTTGATGTTATTGTCACTGTTTTCTTGTGAGGGAGGGGTTGGGGATTTGATGATATTGTCACTGTTTGCTTGTGAGGGAGGGGTTGGGGATTTGATGATATTGTCACTGTTTTCTTGTGAGGGAGGGGTTGGGGATTTGATGTTATTGTCACTGTTTTCTTTTGAGGGAGGGGTTGGGGATTTGATGTTATTGTCACTGTTTTCTTGTGAGGGAGGGGTTGGGGATTTGATGTTATTGTCACTGTTTTCTCGTGAGAGAGGGGTTGGGGATTTGATGATATTATCACTGTTTTCTTGTGAGGGAGGGGTTGGGGATTTTTGTCTGTTTTCTTGTGAGGGAGGGGTTGGGGATTTTTGTCACTGATTTATTGTGAGGGAGGGGTTGGGGGTTTGATGTTATTGTCAGTGTTTTCTTGTGAGGGAGGGGTTGGGGATTTGATGTTATTGTCACTGTTTTCTTGTGAGGGAGGGGTTGGGGATTTGATGATATTGTCACTGTTTTCTTGTGAGGGAGGGGTTGGGGATTTGATGTTATTGTCACTGTTTTCTTGTGAGGGAGGGGTTGGGGATTTGTTGTTATTGTCACTGTTTTCTTGTGAGGGAGGGGTTGGGGATTTGATGTTATTATCTGTTTTCTTATGAGGGAGGGGTTGTGGATTTGATGTTATTGTCACTGTTTTCTTGTGAGGGAGGGGTTGGGGATTTGATGATATTGTCACTGTTTTCTTGTGAGGGAGGGGTTGGGGATTTGTTGTTATTGTCACTGTTTTCTTGTGAGGGAGGGGTTGGGGATTTGATGTTATTGTTACTGTTTTCTTGTGAGGGAGGGGTTGGGGATTTGATGTTATTGTCACTGTTTTCTCGTGAGGGAGGGGTTGGGGATTTGATGATATTATCACTGTTTTCTTGTGAGGGAAGGGTTCTGGATTTGATGTTATTGTGACTGTTTTCTTGCGAGGGAAGGGGTTGGGTATTTGATGTTATTGTCACTGTTTTCTTGTGAGGGAGGGGTTGGGGATTTGATGTTATTGTCACTGTTTTCTTGTGAGGGAGGGGTTGGGGGTTTGATGATATTGTCACTGTTTTCTTGTGAGGGAGGGGTTGGGGATTTGATGATATTTTCACTGTTTTCTTGTGAGGGAGGGGTTGGGGATTTGTTGTTATTGTCACTGTTTTCTTGTGAGGGAGGGGTTGGGGATTTGATGATATTGTCACTGTTTTCTTGTGAGGGAGGGGTTGGGGATTTGTTGTTATTGTCACTGTTTTCTTGTGAGGGAGGGGTTGGGGATTTGATGTTATTGTTACTGTTTTCTTGTGAGGGAGGGGTTGGGGATTTGATGTTATTGTCACTGTTTTCTCGTGAGGGAGGGGTTGGGGAATTGATGATATTATCACTGTTTTCTTGTGAGGGAAGGGTTCTGGATTTGATGTTATTGTGACTGTTTTCTTGCGAGGGAAGGGGTTGGGTATTTGATGTTATTGTCACTGTTTTCTTGTGAGGGAGGGGTTGGGGATTTGATGTTATTGTCACTGTTTTCTTGTGAGGGAGGGGTTGGGGTTTCGATGTTATTGTCACTGTTTTCTTGTGAGGGAGGGGTTGGGGATTTGATGATATTTTCACTGTTTTCTTGTGAGGGAGGGGTTGGGGATTTGTTGTTATTGTCACTGTTTTCTTGTGAGGGAGGGGTTGGGGATTTGATGATATTGTCACTGTTTTCTTGTGAGGGAGGGGTTGGGGATTTGATGATATTGTCACTGTTTTCTTGTGAGGGAGGGGTTGGGGATTTGATGTTATTGTCACTGTTTTCTTGTGAGGGAGGGGTTGTGGGTTTGATGTAATTGTCACTGTTTTCTTATGAGGGAGGGGTTGGGGATTTGATGTTATTGTTACTGTTTTCTTGTGAGGGAGGGGTTGGGGATTTGATGTTATTGTCACTGTTTTCTCGTGAGGGAGGGGTTGGGGATTTGATGTTATTGTCACTGTTTTCTTGTGAGGGAGGGGTTGGGGATTTGATGTTATTGTCACTGTTTTCTCGTGAGAGAGGGGTTGGGGATTTGATGATATTATCACTGTTTTCTTGTGAGGGAGGGGTTGGGGATTTTTGTCTGTTTTCTTGTGAGGGAGGGGTTGGGGATTTTTGTCACTGATTTATTGTGAGGGAGGGGTTGGGGGTTTGATGTTATTGTCACTGTTTTCTTGTGAGGGAGGGGTTGGGGATTTGATGTTATTATCTGTTTTCTTATGAGGGAGGGGTTGTGGATTTGATGTTATTGTCACTGTTTTCTTGTGAGGGAGGGGTTGGGGATTTGATGATATTGTCACTGTTTTCTTGTGAGGGTGGGGTTGGGGATTTGTTGTTATTGTCACTGTTTTCTTGTGAGGGAGGGGTTGGGGATTTGATGTTATTGTCACTGTTTTCTTGTGTGGGAGGGGTTGGGGATTTGACGTTATTGTCACTGTTTTCTTGTGAGGGAGGGGTTGTGGGTTTGATGTTATTGTCACTGTTTTGTTATGAGGGAGGGGTTGGGGATTTGATGTTATTGTCACTGTTTTCTTGTGAGGGAGGGGTTGGGGATTTGATGTTATTGTCACTGTTTTCTCGTGAGGGAGGGGTTGGGGATTTGATGTTATTATCACTGATTTCTTGTGAGGGAAGGGTTCTGGATTTGATGTTATTGTGACTGTTTTCTTGCGAGGGAAGGGGTTGGGTATTTGATGTTATTGTCACTGTTTTTTGGTGAGGGAGGGGTTGGGGATTTGATGTTATTGTCACTGTTTTCTTGTGAGGGAGGGGTTGGGGGTTTGATGTTATTGTCACTGTTTTCTTGTGAGGGAGGGGTTGGGGATTTGATGATATTGTCACTGTTTTCTTGTGATGGAGGGGTTGGGGATTTGTTGTTATTGTCACTGTTTTCTTGTGAGGGAGGGGTTGGGGATTTGATGATATTGTCACTGTTTTCTTGTGAGGGAGGGGTTGGGGATTTGATGTTATAGTCACTGTTTTCTTGTGAGGGAGGGGTTGTGGGTTTGATGTTATTGTCACTGTTTTCTTATGAGGGAGGGGTTGGGGATTTGATGTTATTTTTACTGTTTTCTTGTGAGGGAGGGGTTGGGGATTTGATGTTATTGTCACTGTTTTCTCGTGAGGGAGGGGTTGGGAATTTGATGATATTATCACTGTTTTCTTGTGAGGGAAGGGTTCTGGATTTGATGTTATTGTGACTGTTTTCTTGCGAGGGAAGGGGTTGGGTATTTGATGTTATTGTCACTGTTTTCTTGTGAGGGAGGGGTTGGGGATTTGATGTTATTGTCACTGTTTTCTTGTGAGGGAGGGGTTGGGGGTTTGATGTTATTGTCACTGTTTTCTTGTGAGGGAGGGGTTGGGGATTTGATGATATAGTCACTGTTTTCTTGTGAGGGAGGGGTTGGGGATTTGATGATATGATCACTGTTTTCTTGTGAGGGAGGGGTTGGGGATTTGATGTTATTGTCACTGTTTTCTTGTGAGGGAGGGGATGGGGATTTTTGTCTGTTTTCTTGTGAGGGAGGGGTTGGGGATTTTTGTCACTGATTTATTGTGAGGGAGGGGTTGGGGGTTTGATGTTATTGTCACTGTTTTCTTGTGAGGGAGGGGTTGGGGATTTGATGTTATTATCTGTTTTCTTATGAGGGAGGGGTTGTGGATTTGATGTTATTGTCACTGTTTTCTTGTGAGGGAGGGGTTGGGGATTTGATGATATTGTCACTGTTTTCTTGTGAGGGAGGGGTTGGGGATTTGTTGTTATTGTCACTGTTTTCTTGTGAGGGAGGGGTTGGGGATTTGATGATATTGCCACTGTTTTCTTGGAGGGAGGGGTTGGGGATTTGATGTTATTGTTACTGTTTTCTTGGAGGGAGGGGTTGGGGATTTGATGTTATTGTCACTGTTTTCTTGTGAGGGAGGGGTTGTGGGTTTGATGTTATTGTCACTGTTTTCTTATGAGGGAGGGGTTGGGGATTTGATGTTATTGTCACTGTTTTCTTGTGAGGGAGGGGTTGGGGATTTGATGATATTGTCACTGTTTTCTTGTGAGGGAGGGGTTGGGGATTTGATGTTATTGTCACTGTTTTCTTGTGAGGGAGGGGTTGTGGGTTTGATGTTATTGTCACTGTTTTCTTGTGAGGGAAGGGTTCTGGATTTGATGTTATTGTGACTGTTTTCTTGCGAGGGAAGGGGTTGGGGATTTGATGTTATTGTCACTGTTTGCTTGTGAGGGAGGGGTTGGAGATTTGATGTTATTGTCACTGTTTTCTTGTGAGGGAGGGGTTGGGGATTTGATGTTATTGTCACTGTTTACTTGTGTGGGAGGGGTTGGGGATTAATGTTATTGTCACTGTTTTCTTGTGAGGGAGGGGTTGGGGATTTGATGATATTGTCACTTTTTTCTTGTCAGGGAGGGGTTGGGGATTTGATGATATTGCCACTGTTTTCTTGGAGGGAGGGGTTGGGGATTTGATGTTATTGCCACTGTTTTCTTGGAGGGAGGGGTTGGGGATTTGATGTTATTGTCACTGTTTTCTTGTGAGGGAGGGGTTGGGGATTTTTGTCACTGATTTCTTGTGAGGGAGGGGTTGGGGGTTTGATGTTATTGTCACTGTTTTCTTGTGATGGAGTGGTTGGGGATTTGATGATATTGTCACTGTTTTCTTGTGAGGGAGGCGTTGGGGATTTGATGTTATTATCACTGTTTGCTTGTGAGGGAGGGGTTGGAGATTTGATGTTATTTTCACTGTTTTCTTGTGAGGGAGGGGTTGGGGATTTGATGATATTGTCACTGTTTTCTCGGAGGGAGGGGTTGGGGATTTGATGTTATTGTCACTGTTTTCTTGTGAGGGAGGGGTTGGGGGTTTTATTTTATTGTCACTGTTTTCTTGTGAGGGAGGGGTTGGGGATTTGATGATATTGTCACTGTCTGCTTGTGAGGGAGGGGTTGGGGATTTGATGTTATCATCACTGTTTTCTTGCGAGGGAAGGGTTGGGGATTTGATGATATTGTCACTGTTTTCTTGTGAGGGAGGGGTTGGGGGTTTGAAGATATTGTCACTGTTTTCTTGTGAGGGAGGGTTTGGGGATTTTTGTCTGTTTTCTTGCGAGGGAGGGGTTGGGGATTTGATGTTATTATCACTGTTTTCTTGTGAGGGAGGGGTTGGTGATTTGATGTTATTGTCACTGTTTTCTTGTGAGGGAGGGGTTGGGGAATTGATGTTATTGTCACTGTTTTCTTGTGAGGGAGGGGTTGGGGGTTTGATGTTATTGTCACTGTTTTCTTGTGAGGGAGGGGTTGGGGATTTGATGATATTGTCACTGTTTGCTTGTGAGGGAGGGGTTGGGGATTTGATGATATTGTCACTGTTTTCTTGTGAGGGAGGGGTTGGGGATTTGATGTTATTGTCAGTGTTTTCTTGTGAGGGAGGGGTTGGGGATTTTTGTCTGTTTTCTTGTGAGGGAGGGGTTGGGGATTTTTGTCACTGATTTATTGTGAGGGAGGGGTTGGGGGTTTGATGTTATTGTCACTGTTTTCTTGTGAGGGAGGGGTTGGGGATTTGATGTTATTATCTGTTTTCTTATGAGGGAGGGGTTGTGGATTTGATGTTATTGTCACTGTTTTCTTGTGAGGGAGGGGTTGGGGATTTGATGATATTGTCACTGTTTTCTTGTGAGGGAGGGGTTGGGGATTTGTTGTTATTGTCACTGTTTTCTTGTGAGGGAGGGGTTGGGGATTTGATGATATTGTCACTGTTTTCTTGTGAGGGAGGGGTTGGGGATTTGACGTTATTGTCACTGTTTTCTTGTGAGGGAGGGGTTGTGGGTTTGACGTTATTGTCACTGTTTTCTTATGAGGGAGGGGTTGGGGATTTGATGTTATTGTCACTGTTTTCTTGTGAGGGAGGGGTTGGGGATTTGATGATATTGTCACTGTTTTCTTGTGAGGGAGGGGTTGGGGATTTGATGTTATTGTCACTGTTTTCTTGTGAGGGAGGGGTTGTGGGTTTGATGTTATTGTCACTGTTTTCTTGTGAGGGAAGGGTTCTGGATTTGATGTTATTGTGACTGTTTTCTTGCGAGGGAAGGGGTTGGGGATTTGATGTTATTGTCACTGTTTGCTTGTGAGGGAGGGGTTGGAGATTTGATGTTATTGTCACTGTTTTCTTGTGAGGGAGGGGTTGGGGATTTGATGTTATTGTCACTGTTTACTTGTGTGGGAGGGGTTGGGGATTAATGTTATTGTCACTGTTTTCTTGTGAGGGAGGGGTTGGGGATTTGATGATATTGTCACTTTTTTCTTGTCAGGGAGGGGTTGGGGATTTGATGATATTGCCACTGTTTTCTTGGAGGGAGGGGTTGGGGATTTGATGTTATTGTCACTGTTTTCTTGTGAGGGAGGGGTTGGGGATTTGATGTTATTGCCACTGTTTTCTTGGAGGGAGGGGTTGGGGATTTGATGTTATTGTCACTGTTTTCTTGTGAGGGAGGGGTTGGGGATTTTTGTCACTGATTTCTTGTGAGGGAGGGGTTGGGGGTTTGATGTTATTGTCACTGTTTTCTTGTGATGGAGTGGTTGGGGATTTGATGATATTGTCACTGTTTTCTTGTGAGGGAGGGGTTGGGGATTTGATGTTATTATCACTGTTTGCTTGTGAGGGAGGGGTTGGAGATTTGATGTTATTTTCACTGTTTTCTTGTGAGGGAGGGGTTGGGGATTTGATGATATTGTCACTGTTTTCTTGGAGGGAGGGGTTGGGGATTTGATGTTATTGTCACTCTTTTCTTGTGAGGGAGGGGTTGGGGGTTTGATTTTATTGTCACTGTTTTCTTGTGAGGGAGGGGTTGGGGATTTGATGATATTGTCACTGTCTGCTTGTGAGGGAGGGGTTGGGGATTTGATGTTATCATCACTGTTTTCTTGCGAGGGAAGGGTTGGGGATTTGATGATATTGTCACTGTTTTCTTGTGAGGGAGGGGTTGGGGATTTGATGTTATCATCACTGTTTTCTTGTGAGGGAGGGGTTCTGGATTTGATGATATTGTCACTGTTTTCTTGTGAGGGAAGGGGTTGGGTATTTGATGTTATTGTCACTGTTTGCTTGTGAGGGAGGGGTTGGGGATTTGATGATATTGTCACTGTTTTCTTGTGAGGGAGGGGTTGGGGATTTGATGTTATTGTCAGTGTTTTCTTGTGAGGGAGGGGTTGGGGATTTTTGTCTGTTTTCTTGTGAGGGAGGGGTTGGGGATTTTTGTCACTGATTTATTGTGAGGGAGGGGTTGGGGGTTTGATGTTATTGTCACTGTTTTCTTGTGAGGGAGGGGTTGGGGATTTGATGTTATTATCTGTTTTCTTATGAGGGAGGGTTTGTGGATTTGATGTTATTGTCACTGTTTTCTTGTGAGGGAGGGGTTGGGGATTTGATGATATTGTCACTGTTTTCTTGTGAGGGAGGGGTTGGGGATTTGTTGTTATTGTCACTGTTTTCTTGTGAGGGAGGGGTTGGGGATTTGATGATATTGTCACTGTTTTCTTGTGAGGGAGGGGTTGGGGATTTGATGTTATTGTCACTGTTTTCTTGTGAGGGAGGGGTTGTGGGTTTGATGTTATTGTCACTGTTTTCTTGTGAGGGAGGGGTTGGGGATTTGATGTTATTGTCACTGTTTTCTTATGAGGGAGGGGTTGGGGATTTGATGTTATTGTCACTGTTTTCTTGTGAGGGAGGGGTTGGGGATTTGATGTTATTGTCACTGTTTTCTCGTGAGGGAGGGGTTGGGGATTTGATGTTATTATCACCGTTTTCTTGTGAGGGAAGGGTTCTGGATTTGATGTTATTGTGACTGTTTTCTTGCGAGGGAAGGGGTTGGGTATTTGATGTTATTGTCACTGTTTTCTTGTGAGGGAGGGGTTGGGGATTTGTTGTTATTGTCACTGTTTTCTTGTGAGGGAGGGGTTGGGGAATTGATGTTATTGTCACTGTTTTCTTGTGAGGGAGGGGTTGGGGGTTTGATGTTATTGTCACTGTTTTCTTGTGAGGGAGGGGTAGGTGATTTGATGATATTGTCACTGTTTGCTTGTGAGGGAGGGGTTGGGGATTTGATGATATTGTCACTGTTTTCTTGTGAGGGAGGGGTTGGGGATTTGATGTTATTGTCAGTGGTTTCTTTTGAGGGAGGGGTTGGGGATTTCTGTCTGTTTTCTTGTGAGGGAGGGGTTGGGGATTTTTGTCACTGATTTATTGTGAGGGAGGGGTTGGGGGTTTGATGTTATTGTCACTGTTTTCTTGTGAGGGAGGGGTTGGGGATTTGATGTTATTATCTGTTTTCTTATGAGGGAGGGGTTGTGGATTTGATATTATTGTCACTGTTTTCTTGTGAGGGAGGGGTTGGGGATTTGATGATATTGTCACTGTTTTCTTGTGAGGGAGGGGTTGGGGATTTGTTGTTATTGTCACTGTTTTCTTGTGAGGGAGGGGTTGGGGGTTTGATGATATAGTCACTGTCTTCTTGTGAGGGAGGGGTTGGGGATTTGATGATATTATCACTGTTTTCTTGTGAGGGAGGGGTTGGGGATTTGATGTTATTGTCACTGTTTTCTTGTGAGGGAGGGGTTGGGGATTTTTTTCTGTTTTCTTGTGAGGGAGGGGTTGGGGATTTTTGTCACTGATTTATTGTGAGGGAGGGGTTGGGGGTTTGATGTTATTGTCACTGTTTTCTTGTGAGGGAGGGGTTGGGGATTTGATGTTATTATCTGTTTTCTTATGAGGGAGGGGTTGTGGATTTGATGTTATTGTCACTGTTTTCCTGTGAGGGAGGGGTTGGGGATTTGTTGTTATTGTCACTGTTTTCTTGTGAGGGAGGGGTTGGGGATTTGATGATATTGTCACTGTTTTCTTGTGAGGGAGGGGTTGGGGATTTGATGTTATTGTCACTGTTTTCTTCTGAGGGACTGGTTGGGGATTTTTGTCTGTTTTCTTGTGAGGGAGGGGTTGGGGATTTTTGTCACTGATTTATTGTGAGGGAGGGGTTGGGGGTTTGATGTTATTGTCACTGTTTTCTTGTGAGGGAGGGGTTGGGGATTTGATGTTATTATCTGTTTTCTTATGAGGGAGGGGTTGTGGATTTGATGTTATTGTCACTGTTTTCTTGTGAGGGAGGGGTTGGGGATTTGATGATATTGTCACTGTTTTCTTGTGAGGCAGGGGTTGGGGATTTGTTGTTATTGTCACTGTTTTCTTGTGAGGGAGGGGTTGGGGATTTGATGTTATTGTGACTGCTTTCTTGCGAGGGAAGGGGTTGGGTATTTGATGTTATTGTCACTGTTTTCTTGTGAGGGAGGGGTTGGGGATTTGATGTTATTGTCACTGTTTACTTGTGTGGGAGGGGTTGGGGATTAATGTTATTGTCAATGTTTTCTTGTGAGGGAGGGGTTGGGGATTTGATGATATTGTCACTTTTTTCTTGTGAGGGAGGGGTTGGGGATTTGATGATATTGCCACTGTTTTCTTGGAGGGAGGGGTTGGGGATTTGATGTTATTGTCAGTGTTTTCTTGCGAGGGAGGGGTTGGGGATTTGATGTTATTGTCACTGTCTGCTTGTGAGGGAGGGGTTGGGGATTTGATGTTATCATCACTGTTTTCTTGCGAGGGAAGGGTTGGGGATTTGATGATATTGTCACTGTTTTCTTGTGAGGGAGGGGTTGGGGATTTGATGTTATCATCACTGTTTTCTTGAGAGGGAGGGGTTGGGGGTTTGATGATATTGTCACTGTTTTCTTGTGAGGGAGGGTTTGGGGATTTTTGTCTGTTTTCTTGCGAGGGAGGGGTTGGGGATTTGATGTTATTATCACTGTTTTCTTGTGAGGGAGGGGTTGGTGATTTGATGTTATTGTCACTGTTTTCTTGTGAGGGACGGGTTGGGGGTTTGATGTTATTGTCACTGTTTTCTTGTTAGGGAGGGGTTGGGGGTTTGATGTTATTATCACTGTCTTCTTGTGAGGGAGGGGTTGGGGGTTTGATGATATTGTCACTGTTTTCATGTGAGGGAGGGGTTGGGGATTTGATGATATTGTCACTGTTTTCTTGTGTGGGAGGGGTTGGGGATTTGATGATATTATCACTGTCTTCTTGTGAGGGAGGGGTTGGGGATTTTTGTCACTGATTTCTTGTGAGGGAGGGGTTGGGGGTTTGGTGTTATTATCAATGTTTTCTTATGAGGGAGGGGTTGGGGATTTGATGATATTGCCACTGTTTTCTTGGAGGGAGGGGTTGGGGATTTAATGTTATTGTCACTGTTTTCTTGTGAGGGAGGGGTTGGGGATTTGATGTTATTGTCACTGTTTTCTTGTGAGGGAGGGGTTGGGGATTTGATGTTATTGTCACTGTTTTCTTGTGAGGGAGGGGTTGGGGATTTGATGATATTGCCACTGTTTTCTTGGAGGGAGGGGTTGGGGATTTGATGTTATTGTCACTGTTTTCTTGTGAGGGAGGGGTTGGGGATTTGATGTTATTGCCGCTGTTTTCTTGGAGGGAGGGGTTGGGGATTTGATGTTATTGTCACTGTTTTCTTGTGAGGGAGGGGTTGGGGATTTGATGTTATTGCCGCTGTTCTCTTGGAGGGAGGGGTTGGGGATTTGATGTTATTGCCACTGTTTTCTTGGAGGGAGGGGTTGGGGATTTGATGTTATTGTCACTGTTTTCTTGTGAGGGAGGGGTTGGGGATTTGATGTTATTGCCACTGTTTTCTTGGAGGGAGGGGTTGGGGATTTGATGTTATTGTCACTGTTTTCTTGTGAGGGAGGGGTTGGGGATTTTTGTCACTGATTTCTTGTGAGGGAGGGGTTGGGGGTTTGATGTTATTGTCACTGTTTTCTTGTGAGGGAGTGGTTGGGGATTTGATGATATTGGCACTGTTTTCTTGTGAGGGAGGGGTTGGGGATTTGATGATATTGCCACTGTTTTCTTGGAGGGAGGGGTTGGGGATTTGATGTTATTGTTACTGTTTTCTTGTAAGGGAGGGGTTGGGGATTTGATGTTATTATCACTGTTTTCTTGTGAGGGAAGGGTTCTGGATTTGATGTTATTGTGCCTGTTTTCTTGTGAGGGAGGGGTTGGGGATTTGATGTTATTATCACTGTTTTCTTGTGAGGCAGGGGTTGGGGGTTTGATGTTATTGTCACTGTTTTCTTGTGAGGGAGGGGTTGGGGGTTTGATGTTATTATCACTGTCTTCTTGTGAGGGAGGGGTTGGGGATTTGATGATATTGTCACTGTTTTCTTGGAGGGAGGGGTTGGGGATTTGATGATATTATCACTGTTTTCTTGTGAGGGAGGGGTTGGGGATTTGATGTTATTGTTACTGTTTTCTTGGAGGGAGGGGTTGGGGATTTGATGATATTATCACTGTTTTCTTGTGAGGGAGGGGTTGGGGATTTGATGTTATTGTCACTGTTTTCTTCCGAGGGAGGGGTTGGGGATTTGATGTTATTATTACTGTTTGCTTGTGAGGGGGGGGGGGTTGGAGATTTGATGTTATTTTCACTGTTTTCTTGTGAGGGAGGGGTTGGGGGTTTGATGTTATTGTCACTGTTTTCTTGTGAGGGAGGGGTTGGTGGTTTGATGTTATTGTCACTGTCTGCTTGTGAGGGAGGGGTTGGGGATTTGATGTTATCATCACTGTTTTCTTGCGAGGGAGGGGTTGGGGATTTGATGTTATTGTCATTGTTTTCTTGTGAGGGAGGGGTTGGGGATTTTTGTCTGTTTTCTTGTGAGGGAGGGGTTGGGGATTTTTGTCTTTTTTCTTGTGAGGGAGGGGTTGGTGAATTTTGTCACTGATTTCTTGTGAGGGAGGGTTTGCGGGTTTGATGTTATTGTCTCTGTTTTCTTGTGAGGGAGTTGTTGTGGATTTGATGTTATTGTCACTGTTTTCTTGTGTGGGAGGGGTTGGGGATTTGATGTTATTGGCACTGTCTTCTTGTGAGGGAGGGGTTGTGGATTTGATGATATTGTCATTGTGTTCTTGTGAGGGAGGGGTTGGGGATTTGATGTTATTATCACTGTCTTCTTGTGAGGGAGGGGTTGGGGATTTGATGTTATTGTCACTGTTTTCTTGTGAGGGAGGGGTTGGGGAATTTGATGATATTGTCGCTGTTTTCTTGTGACGGACGGTTTGGGGATTTGATGTTATTATCACTGTCTTCTTGTGAGGGAGGGGTTGGGGATTTTTGTCACTGATTTCATGTGAGGGAGGGGTTGGGGGTTTGATGTTATTATCAATGTTTTCTTATGAGGGAGGGGTTGGGGTTTGATGTTATTGTCACTGTTTTCTTGTGAGGGAGAGGTTGGGGATTTGATGATATTGTCACTTTTTTCTTGTGAGGGAGGGGTTGGGGATTTGATGATATTGCCACTGTTTTCTTGGAGGGAGGGTTTGGGGATTTGATGTTATTGTCACTGTTTTCTTGTGAGGGAGGGGTTGGGGATTTGATGTTATTGCCACTGTTTTCTTGGAGGGAGGGGTTGGGGATTTGATGTTATTGTCACTGTTTTCTTGTGAGGGAGGGGTTGGGGATTTTTGTCACTGATTTCTTGTGAGGGAGGGGTTGGGGGTTTGATGTTATTGTCACTGTTTTCTTATGAGGGAGGGGTTGGGGTTTGATGTTATTGTCACTGTTTTCTTGTGAGGGAGGGGTTGGGGATTTGATGATATTGCCACTGTTTTCTTGGAGGGAGGGGTTGGGGATTTGATGTTATTGTCACTGTTTTCTTGGACGGAGGGGTTGGGGATTTGATGTTATTGTCACTGTTTTCTTGTGAGGGAGGGGTTGGGGATTTTTGTCACTGATTTCTTGTGAGGGAGGGGTTGGGGGTTTGATGTTATTGTCACTGTTTTCTTGTGAGGGAGTGGTTGGGGATTTGATGATATTGGCACTGTTTTCTTGTGAGGGAGGTGTTGGGGATTTGATGATATTGCCACTGTTTTCTTGGAGGGAGGGGTTGGGGATTTGATGTTATTGTTACTGTTTTCTTGTAAGGGAGGGGTTGGGGATTTGATGTTATTATCACTGTTTTCTTGTGAGGGAAGGGTTCTGGATTTGATGTTATTGTGCCTGTTTTCTTGTGAGGGAGGGGTTGGGGATTTGATGTTATTATCACTGTTTTCTTGTGAGGGAAGGGTTCTGGATTTGATGTTATTGTGCCTGTTTTCTTGTGAGGGAGGGGTTGGGGATTTGATGATATTGTCACTGTTTTCTTGGAGGGAGGGGTTGGGGATTTGATGTTATTGTTACTGTTTTCTTGTGAGGGAGGGGTTGGGGATTTGATGTTATTATGACTGTTTTCATGTTAGTGAAGGGTTCGGAATTTGATGTTATTGTCACTGTTTTCTTCCGAGGGAGGGGTTGGGGATTTGATGTTATTATTACTGTTTGCTTGTGAGGGGGGGGGTTGGAGATTTGATGTTATTTTCACTGTTTTCTTGTGAGGGAGGGGTTGGGGGTTTAATGTTATTGTCACTGTTTTCTTGTGAGGGAGGGGTTGGGGGTTTGATGTTATTGTCACTGTCTGCTTGTGAGGGAGGGGTTGGGGATTTGATGTTATCATCACTGTTTTCTTGCGAGGGAGGGGTTGGGGATTTGATGTTATTGTCATTGTTTTCTTGTGAGGGAGGGGTTGGGGATTTGATGATATTGCCACTGTTTTCTTGCGAGTGAGCGGTTGGGGATTTGATGTTATTATCACTGTTTTCTTGTGAGGGAGGGGTTGGGGATTTTTGTCTTTTTTCTTGTGAGGGAGGGGTTGGTGAATTTTGTCACTGATTTCTTGTGAGGGAGGGGTTGCGGGTTTGATGTTATTGTCTCTGTTTTCTTGTGAGGGAGTTGTTGTGGATTTGATGTTATTGTCACTGTTTTCTCGTGTGGGAGGGGTTGGGGATTTGATGTTATTGTCACTGTCTTCTTGTGAGGGAGGGGTTGGGGATTTGATGATATTGTCACTGTTTTCTTGTGAGGGAGGGGTTGTGGATTTGATGATATTGTCATTGTGTTCTTGTGAGGGAGGGGTTGGGGATTTGATGATATTATCACTGTTTTCTTGTGAGGGAGGGGTTGGGGATTTGATGTGATTGTCACTGTTTTCTTGTCAGGGCGGGGTTGGGGGTTTGATGTTATTGTCACTGTTTTCTTGCGAGGGAGGGGTTGGGGATTTGATGTTATTGTCATTGTTTTCTTGTGAGGGAGGGGTTGGGGATTTGATGTTATTATCACTATTTTCTTGTGAGGGAGGGGTTGGCGATTTGATGTTATTGTCACTGTTTACTTGTGTGGGAGGGGTTGGGGATTAATGTTATTGTCACTGTTTTCTTGTGAGGGAGGGGTTGGGGATTTGATGTTATTGTCACTGTTTTCTTGTGAGGGAGGGGTTGGGGAATTTGATGATATTGTCGCTGTTTTCTTGTGAGGGAGGGTTTGGGGATTTGATGTTATTATCACTGTCTTCTTGTGAGGGAGGGGTTGGGGATTTTTGTCACTGATTTCTTGTGAGGGAGGGGTTGGGGATTTGATGATATTGTCACTGTTTTCTTGTGAGGGAGGGTTTGGGGATTTGATGTTATTATCACTGACTTCTTGTGAGGGAGGGGTTGGGGATTTTTGTCACTGATTTCTTGTGAGGGAGGGGTTGGGGGTTTGATGTTATTATCAATGTTTTCTTATGAGGGAAGGGTTGGGGTTTGATGTTATTGTCACTGTTTTCTTGTGAGGGAGAGGTTGGGGATTTGATGATATTGCCACTGTTTTCTTGGAGGGAGGGTTTGGGGATTTGATGTTATTGTCACTGTTTTGTGAGGGAGGGGTTGGGGATTTGATGTTATTGCCACTGTTTTCTTGGAGGGAGGAGTTGGGGATTTGATGTTATTGTCACTGTTATCTTGTGAGGGAGGGGTTGGGGATTTTTGTCACTGATTTCTTGTGAGGGAGGGGTTGGGGGTTTGATGTTATTGTCACTGTTTTCTTGTGAGGGAGTGGTTGGGGATTTGATGATATTGTCACTGTTTTCTTATGAGGGAGGGGTTGGGGATTTGATGATATTGCCACTGTTTTCTTGGAGGGAGGGGTTGGGGATTTGATGTTATTATCACTGTTTTCTTCTGAGGGAAGGGTTCTGGATTTGATGTTATTGTGACTGTTTTCTTGTGAGGGAGCGGTTGGGGATTTGATGTTATTATCACTGTTTTCTTGTGAGGGAGGGGTTGGGGGTTTGATGTTATTGTCACTGTTTTCTTGTGAGGGAGGGGTTGGGGGTTTGATGTTATTATCACTGTCTTCTTGTGAGGGAGGGGTTGGGGATTTGATGATATTGTCACTGTTTTCTTGGAGGGAGGGGTTGGGGAATTGATGTTATTGTTACTGTTTTCTTGTGAGGGAGGGGTTGGTGATTTGATGTTATTATGACTGTTTTCATGTTAGTGAAGGGTTCGGAATTTGATGTTATTGTCACTGTTTTCTTCCGAGGGAGGGGTTGGGGATTTGATGTTATTATTACTGTTTGCTTGTGAGGGGGGGGGTTGGAGATTTGATGTTATTTTCACTGTTTTCTTGTGAGGGAGGGGTTGGGGATTTGATGTGATTGTCACTGTTTTCTTGTCAGGGCGGGGTTGGGGGTTTGATGTTATTGTCACTGTTTTCTTGTGAGGGAGGGGTTGGGGGTTTGATGTTATTGTCACTGTCTGCTTGTGAGGGAGGGGTTGGGGATTTGATGTTATCATCACTGTTTTCTTGCGAGGGAGGGGTTGGGGATTTGATGTTATTGTCATTGTTTTCTTGTGAGGGAGGGGTTGGGGATTTGATGATATTGCCACTGTTTTCTTGCGAGGGAGCGGTTGGGGATTTGATGTTATTATCACTGTCTTCTTGTGAGGGAGGGGTTGGGGATTTTTGTCTGTTTTCTTGTGAGGGAGGGGTTGGTGAATTTTGTCACTGACTTCTTGTGAGGGAGGGGTTGCGGGTTTGATGTTATTGTCCCTGTTTTCTTGTGAGGGAGTTGTTGTGGATTTGATGTTATTGTCACTGTTTTCTTGTGTGGGAGGGGTTGGGGATTTGATGTTATTGTCACTGTTTTCTTGTGAGGGAGGGGTTGGGGATTTGATGTTATTATCACTGTCTTCTTGTGAGGGAGGGGTTGGGGATTTGATGTTATTATCACTGTTTTCTTGTGAGGGAGGGGTTGGGGATTTGATGTTATTGTCACTGTTTACTTGTGTGGGAGGGGTTGGGGATTAATGTTATTGTCAATGTTTTCTTGTGAGGGAGGGGTTGGGGATTTGATGTTATTGTCACTGTTTTCTTGTGAGGGAGGGGTTGGGGAATTTGATGATATTGTCGCTGTTTTCTTGTGAGGGACGGTTTGGGGATTTGATGTTATTATCATTGTCTTCTTGTGAGGGAGGGGTTGGGGATTTTTGTCACTGATTTCTTGTGAGGGAGGGGTTGGGGGTTTGATGTTATTATCAATGTTTTCTTATGAGGGAGGGGTTGGGGTTTGATGTTATTGTCACTGTTTTCTTGTGAGGGAGAGGATGGGGATTTGATGATATTGTCACTTTTTTCTTGTGAGGGAGGGATTGGGGATTTGATGATATTGCCACTGTTTTCTTGGAGGGAGGGGTTGGGGATTTGATGTTATTGTCACTGTTTTCTTGTGAGGGAGGGGTTGGGGATTTTTGTCACTGATTTCTTGTGAGGGAGGGGTTGGGGGTTTGACGTTATTGTCACTGTTTTCTTGTGAGGGAGTGGTTGGGGATTTGTTGATATTGTCACTGTTTTCTTGTGAGGGAGGGGTTGGGGATTTGATGATATTGCCACTGTTTTCTTGGAGGGAGGGGTTGGGGATTTGATGTTATTGTTACTGTTTTCTTGTAAGGGAGGGGTTGGGGATTTGATGTTATTATCACTGTTTTCTTGTGAGGGAAGGGTTCTGGATTTGATGTTATTGTGACTGTTTTCTTGTGAGGGAGGTGTTGGGGATTTGATGTTATTATCACTGTTTTCTTGTGAGGGAGGGGTTGGGGGTTTGATGTTATTGTCACTGTTTTCTTGTGAGGGAGGGGTTGGGGGTTTGATGTTATTATCACTGTCTTCTTGTGACGGAGGGGTTGGGGATTTGATGATATTGTCACTGTTTTCTTGGAGGGAGGGGTTGGGGATTTGATGTTATTGTTACTGTTTTCTTGTGAGGGAGGGGTTGGGGATTTGATGTTATTGTCATTGTTTTCTTGTGAGGGAGGGGTTGGGGATTTGATGATATTGCCACTGTTTTCTTGCGAGGGAGCGGTTGGGGATTTGATGTTATTATCACTGTCTTCTTGTGAGGGAGGGGTTGGGGATTTTTGTCTGTTTTCTTGTGAGGGAGGGGTTGGTGAATTTTGTCACTGATTTCTTGTGAGGGAGGGGTTGGGGATTTGATGTTATTATCACTGTCTTCTTGTGAGGGAGGGGTTGGGGATTTTTGTCTGTTTTCTTGTGAGGGAGGGGTTGGTGAATTTTGTCACTGTTTTCTTGTGAGGGAGTTGTTGTGGATTTGATGTTATTGTCACTGTTTTCTTGTGAGGGAGGGTTTGGGGATTTGATGTTATTGTCACTGTTTTCTTGTGAGGGAGGGGTTGGGGATTTGATGTTATTGTCACTGTTTTCTTGTGTGGGAGGGGTTGGGGATTTGATGTTATTGTCACTGTTTTCTTGTGAGGGAGGGGTTGGGGATTTGATGTTATTATCACTGTCTTCTTGTGAGGGAGGGGTTGGGGATTTGATGTTATTATCACTGTTTTCTTGTGAGGGAGGGGTTGGGGATTTGATGTTATTGTCACTGTTTTCTTGTGTGGGAGGGGTTGGGGATTTGATGTTATTGTCACTGTTTTCTTGTGAGGGAGGGGTTGGGGATTTGATGTTATTATCACTGTCTTCTTGTGAGGGAGGGGTTGGGGATTTGATGTTATTATCACTGTTTTCTTGTGAGGGAGGGGTTGGGGATTTGATGTTATTGTCACTGTTTACTTGTGTGGGAGGGGTTGGGGATTAATGTTATTGTCACTGTTTTCTTGTGAGGGAGGGGTTGGGGATTTGATGTTATTGTCACTGTTTTCTTGTGAGGGAGGGGTTGGGGAATTTAATGATATTGTCGCTGTTTTCTTGTGAGGGACGGTTTGGGGATTTGATGTTATTATCACTGTCTTCTTGTGAGGGACGGGTTGGGGATTTTTGTCACTGATTTCTTGTGAGGGAGGGGTTGGGGGTTTGATGTTATTATCAATGTTTTCTTATGAGGGAGGGGTTGGGGTTTGATGTTATTGTCACTGTTTTCTTGTGAGGGAGAGGTTGGGGATTTGATGATATTGTCACTTTTTTCTTGTGAGGGAGGGGTTGGGGATTTGATGATATTGCCACTGTTTTCTTGTGAGGGAGTGGTTGGGGATTTGATGTTATTGCCACTGTTTTCTTGGAGGGAGGGGTTGGGGATTTGATGTTATTGTCACTGTTTTCTTGTGAGGGAGGGGTTGGGGATTTTTGTCACTGATTTCTTGTGAGGGAGGGGTTGGGGGTTTGACGTTATTGTCACTGTTTTCTTGTGAGGGAGTGGTTGGGGATTTGTTGATATTGTCACTGTTTTCTTGTGAGGGAGGGGTTGGGGATTTGATGATATTGCCACTGTTTTCTTGGAGGGAGGGGTTGGGGATTTGATGTTATTGTTACTGTTTTCTTGTAAGGGAGGGGTTGGGGATTTGATGTTATTATCACTGTTTTCTTGTGAGGGAAGGGTTCTGTATTTGATGTTATTGTGACTGTTTTCTTGTGAGGGAGGTGTTGGGGATTTGATGTTATTATCACTGTTTTCTTGTGAGGGAGGGGTTGGGGGTTTGATGTTATTGTCACTGTTTTCTTGTGAGGGAGGGGTTGGGGGTTTGATGTTATTGTCACTGTTTTCTTGTGAGGGAGGGGTTGGGGGTTTGATGTTATTATCACTGTCTTCTTGTGACGGAGGGGTTGGGGATTTGATGATATTGTCACTGTTTTCTTGGAGGGAGGGGTTGGGGATTTGATGTTATTGTTACTGTTTTCTTGTGAGGGAGGGGTTGGGGGTTTGATGTTATTGTCACTGTCTGCCTGTGAGGGAGGGGTTGGGGATTTGATGTTATCATCACGGTTTTCTTGCGAGGGAGGGGTTGGGGATTTGATGTTATTGTCATTGTTTTCTTGTGAGGGAGGGGTTGGGGATTTGATGATATTGCCACTGTTTTCTTGCGAGGGAGCGGTTGGGGATTTGATGTTATTATCACTGTCTTCTTGTGAGGGAGGGGTTGGGGATTTTTGTCTGTTTTCTTGTGAGGGAGGGGTTGGTGAATTTTGTCACTGATTTCTTGTGAGGGAGGGGTTGGGGATTTGATGTTATTATCACTGTCTTCTTGTGAGGGAGGGGTTGGGGATTTTTGTCTGTTTTCTTGTGAGGGAGGGGTTGGTGAATTTTGTCACTGTTTTCTTGTGAGGGAGTTGTTGTGGATTTGATGTTATTGTCACTGTTTTCTTGTGAGGGAGGGTTTGGGGATTTGATGTTATTGTCACTGTTTTCTTGTGAGGGAGGGGTTGGGGATTTGATGTTATTGTCACTGTTTTCTTGTGTGGGAGGGGTTGGGGATTTGATGTTATTGTCACTGTTTTCTTGTGAGGGAGGGGTTGGGGATTTGATGTTATTATCACTGTCTTCTTGTGAGGGAGGGGTTGGGGATTTGATGTTATTATCACTGTTTTCTTGTGAGGGAGGGGTTGGGGATTTGATGTTATTGTCACTGTTTTCTTGTGTGGGAGGGGTTGGGGATTTGATGTTATTGTCACTGTTTTCTTGTGAGGGAGGGGTTGGGGATTTGATGTTATTATCACTGTCTTCTTGTGAGGGAGGGGTTGGGGATTTGATGTTATAATCACTGTTTTCTTGTGAGGGAGGGGTTGGGGATTTGATGTTATTGTCACTGTTTACTTGTGTGGGAGGGGTTGGGGATTAATGTTATTGTCACTGTTTTCTTGTGAGGGAGGGGTTGGGGATTTGATGTTATTGTCACTGTTTTCTTGTGAGGGAGGGGTTGGGGAATTTAATGATATTGTCGCTGTTTTCTTGTGAGGGACGGTTTGGGGATTTGATGTTATTATCACTGTCTTCTTGTGAGGGACGGGTTGGGGATTTTTGTCACTGATTTCTTGTGAGGGAGGGGTTGGGGGTTTGATGTTATTATCAATGTTTTCTTATGAGGGAGGGGTTGGGGTTTGATGTTATTGTCACTGTTTTCTTGTGAGGGAGAGGTTGGGGATTTGATGATATTGTCACTTTTTTCTTGTGAGGGAGGGGTTGGGGATTTGATGATATTGCCACTGTTTTCTTGTGAGGGAGGGGTTGGGGATTTGATGTTATTGCCACTGTTTTCTTGGAGGGAGGGGTTGGGGATTTGATGTTATTGTCACTGTTTTCTTGTGAGGGAGGGGTTGGGGATTTTTGTCACTGATTTCTTGTGAGGGAGGGGTTGGGGGTTTGACGTTATTGTCACTGTTTTCTTGTGAGGGAGTGGTTGGGGATTTGTTGATATTGTCACTGTTTTCTTGTGAGGGAGGGGTTGGGGATTTGATGATATTGCCACTGTTTTCTTGGAGGGAGGGGTTGGGGATTTGATGTTATTGTTACTGTTTTCTTGTAAGGGAGGGGTTGGGGATTTGATGTTATTATCACTGTTTTCTTGTGAGGGAAGGGTTCTGTATTTGATGTTATTGTGACTGTTTTCTTGTGAGGGAGGTGTTGGGGATTTGATGTTATTATCACTGTTTTCTTGTGAGGGAGGGGTTGGGGGTTTGATGTTATTGTCACTGTTTTCTTGTGAGGGAGGGGTTGGGGTTTTGATGTTATTATCACTGTCTTCTTGTGACGGAGGGGTTGGGGATTTGATGATATTGTCACTGTTTTCTTGGAGGGAGGGGTTGGGGATTTGATGTTATTGTTACTGTTTTCTTGTGAGGGAGGGGTTGGGGGTTTGATGTTATTGTCACTGTCTGCTTGTGAGGGAGCGGTTGGGGATTTGATGTTATCATCACTGTTTTCTTGCGAGGGAGGGGTTGGGGATTTGATGTTATTGTCATTGTTTTCTTGTGAGGGAGGGGTTGGGGATTTGATGATATTGCCACTGTTTTCTTGCGAGGGAGCGGTTGGGGATTTGATGTTATTATCACTGTCTTCTTGTGAGGGAGGGGTTGGGGATTTTTGTCTGTTTTCTTGTGAGGGAGGGGTTGGTGAATTTTGTCACTGATTTCTTGTGAGGGAGGGGTTGGGGATTTGATGTTATTATCACTGTCTTCTTGTGAGGGAGGGGTTGGGGATTTTTGTCTGTTTTCTTGTGAGGGAGGGGTTGGTGAATTTTGTCACTGTTTTCTTGTGAGGGAGTTGTGGATTTGATGTTATTGTCACTGTTTTCTTGTGAGGGAGGGTTTGGGGATTTGATGTTATTGTCACTGTTTTCTTGTGAGGGAGGGGTTGGGGATTTGATGTTATTGTCACTGTTTTCTTGTGTGGGAGGGGTTGGGGTTTTGATGTTATTGTCACTGTTTTCTTGTGAGGGAGGGGTTGGGGATTTGATGTTATTATCACTGTCTTCTTGTGAGGGAGGGGTTGGGGATTTGATGTTATTATCACTGTTTTCTTGTGAGGGAGGGGTTGGGGATTTGATGTTATTGTCACTGTTTACTTGTGTGGGAGGGGTTGGGGATTTGATGTTATTGTCTGTTTTCTTGTGAGGGAGGGGTTGGGGATTTGATGTTATTATCACTGTCTTCTTGTGAGGGAGGGGTTGGGGATTTGATGTTATTATCACTGTTTTCTTGTGAGGGAGGGGTTGGGGATTTGATGTTATTGTCACTGTTTACTTGTGTGGGAGGGGTTGGGGATTAATGTTATTGTCACTGTTTTCTTGTGAGGGAGGGGTTGGGGATTTGATGTTATTGTCACTGTTTTCTTGTGAGGGAGGGGTTGGGGAATTTAATGATATTGTCGCTGTTTTCTTGTGAGGGACGGTTTGGGGATTTGATGTTATTATCACTGTCTTCTTGTGAGGGAGGGGTTGGGGATTTTTGTCACTGATTTCTTGTGAGGGAGGGGTTGGGGGTTTGATGTTATTATCAATGTTTTCTTATGAGGGAGGGGTTGGGGTTTGATGTTATTGTCACTGTTTTCTTGTGAGGGAGAGGTTGGGGATTTGATGATATTGTCACTTTTTTCTTGTGAGGGAGGGGTTGGGGATTTGATGATATTGCCACTGTTTTCTTGTGAGGGAGGGGTTGGGGATTTGATGTTATTGCCACTGTTTTCTTGGAGGGAGGGGTTGGGGATTTGATGTTATTGTCACTGTTTTCTTGTGAGGGAGGGGTTGGGGATTTTTGTCACTGATTTCTTGTGAGGGAGGGGTTGGGGTTTTGATGTTATTGTCACTGTTTTCTTGTGAGGGAGTGGTTGGGGATTTGATGATATTGTCACTGTTTTCTTGTGAGGGAGGGGTTGGGGATTTGATGATATTGCCACTGTTTTCTTGCGAGGGAGCGGTTGGGGATTTGATGTTATTATCACTGTCTTCTTGTGAGGGAGGGGTTGGGGATTTCATGATATTGTCACTGTTTTCTTGGAGGGAGGGTTTGGGGATTTGATGTTATTGTTACTGTTTTCTTGTGAGGGAGGGGTTGGGGATTTGATGTTATTATTACTGTTTGCTTGTGAGGGGGGGGTTGGAGATTTGATGTTATTTGCACTGTTTTCTTGTGAGGGAGGGGTTGGGGATTTGATGTGATTGTCACTGTTTTCTTGTCAGGGCGGGGTTGGGGGTTTGATGTTATTGTCACTGTTTTCTTGTGAGGGAGGGGTTGGGGGTTTGATGTTATTGTCACTGTTTTCTTGCGAGGGAGGGGTTGGGGATTTGATGTTATTGTCATTGTTTTCTTGTGAGGGAGGGGTTGGGGATTTGATGATATTGCCACTGTTTTCTTGCGAGGGAGCGGTTGGGGATTTGATGTTATTATCACTGTTTGCTTGTGAGGGAGGGTTTGGAGATTTGATGATATTGCCACTGTTTTCTTGCGAGGGAGCGGTTGGGGATTTGATGTTATTATCACTGTTTGCTTGTGAGGGAGGGGTTGGAGATTTGATGATATTATCACTGTTTGCTTGTGAGTGAGGGGTTGGGGATTTGATGTTATTTTCACTGTTTTCTTGTGAAGGAGGGGTTGGGGATTTGATGTTATTGTCATTGTTTTCTTGTGAGGGAGGGGTTGGGGATTTGATGTTATTATCACTGTTTGCTTGTGAGGGAGGGATTGGGGATTTGATGTTATTTTCACTGTTTTCTTGTGAAGTAGGGGTTGGGGATTTGATGTTATTGTCATTGTTTTCTTGTGAGGGAGGGGTTGGGGATTTGATGATATTATCACTGTTTTCTTGTGAGGGAGGGGTTGTGGATTTGATGATATTGTCACTGTTTTCTTGTGAGGGAGGGGTTGGGGATTTGATGTTATTATCACTGTCTTCTTGTGAGGGAGGGGTTGGGGATTTGATGTTATTGCCACTGTTTTTTTGGAGGGAGGGGTTGGGGATTTGATGTTATTGTCACTGTTTTCTTGTGAGGGAGGGGTTGGGGATTTTTGTCACTGATTTCTTGTGAGGGAGGGGTTGGGGTTTTGATGTTATTGTCACTGTTTTCTTGTGAGGGCGTGGTTGGGGATTTGATGATATTGTCACTGTTTTCTTGTGAGGGAGGGGTTGGGGATTTGTTGATATTGCCACTGTTTTCTTGCGAGGGAGCGGTTGGGGATTTGATGTTATTATCACTGTCTTCTTGTGAGGGAGGGGTTGGGGATTTCATGATATTGTCACTGTTTTCTTGGAGGGAGGGGTTGGGGATTTGATGTTATTGTTACTGTTTTCTTGTGAGGGAGGGGTTGGGGGTTTGATGTTATTGTCACTGTTTTCTTGCGAGGGAGGGGTTGGGGATTTGATGTTATTGTCATTGTTTTCTTGTGAGGGAGGGGTTGGGGATTTGATGATATTGCCACTGTTTTCTTGCGAGGGAGCGGTTGGAGATTTGATGTTATTATCACTGTTTGCTTGTGAGGGAGGGTTTGGAGATTTGATGATATTGCCACTGTTTTCTTGCGAGGGAGCGGTTGGGGATTTGATGTTATTATCACTGTTTGCTTGTGAGGGAGGGGTTGGAGATTTGATGATATTATCACTGTTTGCTTGTGAGTGAGGGGTTGGGGATTTGATGTTATTTTCACTGTTTTCTTGTGAAGGAGGGGTTGGGGATTTGATGTTATTGTCATTGTTTTCTTGTGAGGGAGGGGTTGGGGATTTGATGTTATTATCACTGTTTGCTTGTGAGGGAGGGGTTGGGGATTTGATGTTATTTTCACTGTTTTCTTGTGAAGTAGGGGTTGGGGATTTGATGTTATTGTCATTGTTTTCTTGTGAGGGAGGGGTTGGGGATTTGATGATATTATCACTGTTTTCTTGTGAGTGAGGGGTTGGGGATTTGATGTTATTGTCACTATTTTCTTGTGTGGGAGTGGTTGGTGATTTTTGTCACTGTTTTCTTGTGAGGGAAGGGTTGGGGATTTGATGTTATTATTACTGTTTGCTTGTGAGGGGGGGGTTGGAGATTTGATGTTATTTTCACTGTTTTCTTGTGAGGGAGGGGTTGGGGATTTGATGTGATTGTCACTGTTTTCTTGTCAGGGCGGGGTTGGGGGTTTGATGTTATTTTCACTGTTTTCTTGTGAGGGAGGGGTTGGGGGTTTGATGTTATTGTCACTGTTTTCTTGCGAGGGAGGGGTTGGGGATTTGATGTTATTGTCATTGTTTTCTTGTGAGGGAGGGGTTGGAGATTTGATGATATTGCCACTGTTTTCTTGCGAGGGAGCGGTTGGGGATTTGATGTTATTATCACTGTTTGCTTGTGAGGGAGGGTTTGGAGATTTGATGATATTGCCACTGTTTTCTTGCGAGGGAGCGGTTGGGATTTGATGTTATTATCACTGTTTGCTTGTGAGGGAGGGGTTGGAGATTTGATGATATTATCACTGTTTGCTTGTGAGTGAGGGGTTGGGGATTTGATGTTATTTTCACTGTTTTCTTGTGAAGGAGGGGTTGGGGATTTGATGTTATTGTCATTGTTTTCTTGTGAGGGAGGGGTTGGGGATTTGATGTTATTATCACTGTTTGCTTGTGAGGGAGGGATTGGGGATTTGATGTTATTTTCACTGTTTTCTTGTGAAGTAGGGGTTGGGGATTTGATGTTATTGTCATTGTTTTCTTGTGAGGGAGGGGTTGGGGATTTGATGATATTATCACTGTTTTCTTGTGAGGGAGGGGTTGTGGATTTGATGATATTGTCACTGTTTTCTTGTGAGGGAGGGGTTGGGGATTTGATGTTATTATCACTGTCTTCTTGTGAGGGAGGGGTTGGGGATTTGATGTTATTGCCACTGTTTTCTTGGAGGGAGGGGTTTGGGATTTGATGTTATTGTCACTGTTTTCTTGTGAGGGAGGGGTTGGGGATTTTTGTCACTGATTTCTTGTGAGGGAGGGGTTGGGGTTTTGATGTTATTGTCACTGTTTTCTTGTGAGGGAGTGGTTGGGGATTTGATGATATTGTCACTGTTTTCTTGTGAGGGAGGGGTTGGGGATTTGTTGATATTGCCACTGTTTTCTTGCGAGGGAGCGGTTGGGGATTTGATGTTATTATCACTGTCTTCTTGTGAGGGAGGGGTTGGGGATTTCATGATATTGTCACTGTTTTCTTGGAGGGAGGGGTTGGGGATTTGATGTTATTGTTACTGATTTCTTGTGAGGGAGGGGTTGGGGGTTTGATGTTATTGTCACTGTTTTCTTGCGAGGGAGGGGTTGGGGATTTGATGTTATTGTCATTGTTTTCTTGTGAGGGAGGGGTTGTGGATTTGATGATATTGCCACTGTTTTCTTGCGAGGGAGCGGTTGGAGATTTGATGTTATTATCACTGTTTGCTTGTGAGGGAGGGTTTGGAGATTTGATGATATTGCCACTGTTTTCTTGCGAGGGAGCGGTTGGGGATTTGATGTTATTATCACTGTTTGCTTGTGAGGGAGGGGTTGGAGATTTGATGATATTATCACTGTTTGCTTGTGAGTGAGGGGTTGGGGATTTGATGTTATTTTCACTGTTTTCTTGTGAAGGAGGGGTTGGGGATTTGATGTTATTGTCATTGTTTTCTTGTGAGGGAGGGGTTGGGGATTTGATGTTATTATCACTGTTTGCTTGTGAGGGAGGGGTTGGGGATTTGATGTTATTTTCACTGTTTTCTTGTGAAGTAGGGGTTGGGGATTTGATGTTATTGTCATTGTTTTCTTGTGAGGGAGGGGTTGGGGATTTGATGATATTATCACTGTTTTCTTGTGAGGGAGGGGTTGTGGATTTGATGATATTGTCACTGTTTTCTTGTGAGGGAGGGGTTGGGGATTTGATGTTATTATCACTGTCTTCTTGTGAGGGAGGGTTTGGGGATTTTTGTCTGTTTTCTTGTGTGGGAGTGGTTGGTGATTTTTGTCACTGTTTTCTTGTGAGGGAAGGGTTGGGGATTTGATGTTATTATTACTGTTTGCTTGTGAGGGGGGGGTTGGAGATTTGATGTTATTTTCACTGTTTTCTTGTGAGGGAGGGGTTGGGGATTTGATGTGATTGTCACTGTTTTCTTGTCAGGGCGGGGTTGGGGGTTTGATGTTATTGTCACTGTTTTCTTGTGAGGGAGGGGTTGGGGGTTTGATGTTATTGTCACTGTTTTCTTGCGAGGGAGGGGTTGGGGATTTGATGTTATTGTCATTGTTTTCTTGTGAGGGAGGGGTTGGAGATTTGATGATATTGCCACTGTTTTCTTGCGAGGGAGCGGTTGGGGATTTGATGTTATTATCACTGTTTGCTTGTGAGGGAGGGTTTGGAGATTTGATGATATTGCCACTGTTTTCTTGCGAGGGAGCGGTTGGGGATTTGATGTTATTATCACTGTTTGCTTGTGAGGGAGGGGTTGGAGATTTGATGATATTATCACTGTTTGCTTGTGAGTGAGGGGTTGGGGATCTGATGTTATTTTCACTGTTTTCTTGTGAAGGAGGGTTTGGGGATTTGATGTTATGGTCATTGTTTTCTTGTGAGGGAGGGGTTGGGGATTTGATGTTATTATCACTGTTTGCTTGTGAGGGAGGGGTTGGGGATTTGATGTTATTTTCACTGTTTTCTTGTGAAGTAGGGGTTGGGGATTTGATGTTATTGTCATTGTTTTCTTGTGAGGGAGGTGTTGGGGATTTGATGATATTATCACTGTTTTCTTGTGAGGGAGGGGTTATGGATTTGATGATATTGTCACTGTTTTCTTGTGAGGGAGGGGTTGGGGATTTGATGTTATTATCACTGTCTTCTTGTGAGGGAGGGTTTGGGGATTTTTGTCTGTTTTCTTGTGTGGGAGTGGTTGGTGATTTTTGTCACTGTTTTCTTGTGAGGGAAGGGTTGTGGATTTGATGTTATTGTCACTGTCTTCTTGTGAGGGAGGGGTTGGGGATTTGATGTTATTGTCATTGTTTTCTTGTGAGGGAGGGGTTGGAGATTTGATGATATTGCCACTGTTTTCTTGCGAGGGAGCGGTTGGGGATTTGATGTTATTATCACTGTTTGCTTGTGAGGGAGGGTTTGGAGATTTGATGATATTGCCACTGTTTTCTTGCGAGGGAGCGGTTGGGGATTTGATGTTATTATCACTGTTTGCTTGTGAGGGAGGGGTTGGAGATTTGATGATATTATCACTGTTTGCTTGTGAGTGAGGGGTTGGGGATCTGATGTTATTTTCACTGTTTTCTTGTGAAGGAGGGTTTGGGGATTTGATGTTATGGTCATTGTTTTCTTGTGAGGGAGGGGTTGGGGATTTGATGTTATTATCACTGTTTGCTTGTGAGGGAGGGGTTGGGGATTTGATGTTATTTTCACTGTTTTCTTGTGAAGTAGGGGTTGGGGATTTGATGTTATTGTCATTGTTTTCTTGTGAGGGAGGTGTTGGGGATTTGATGATATTATCACTGTTTTCTTGTGAGGGAGGGGTTATGGATTTGATGATATTGTCACTGTTTTCTTGTGAGGGAGGGGTTGGGGATTTGATGTTATTATCACTGTCTTCTTGTGAGGGAGGGTTTGGGGATTTTTGTCTGTTTTCTTGTGTGGGAGTGGTTGGTGATTTTTGTCACTGTTTTCTTGTGAGGGAAGGGTTGTGGATTTGATGTTATTGTCACTGTCTTCTTGTGAGGGAGGGGTTGGGGGTTTGATGATATTGTCACTGTTTTCTTGTGAGGGAGGGTTTGGGGATTTTTGTCTGTTTTCTTGCGAGGGATGGGTTGGTGATTTGATGTTATTGTCACTGTTTTCTTGTGAGGGAAGGGTTGGGGGTTTGATGTTATTGTCACTGTTTTCTTGTGAGGGAGGGGTTGGGGGTTTGACGTTATTATCACAGTCTTCTTGTGAGGGAGGGGTTGGGGGTTTGATGATATTGTCACTGTTTTCTTGTGAGCGAGGGGTTGGAGATTTGATGATATTGTCACTGTTTTCTTGTGAGGGAGGGGTTGGGGATTTGATGTTATTGTCACTGTTTTCTTGTGAGGGAGGGGTTGGGGATTTGATGATATTGTCACTGTTTTCTTGTGAGGGAGGGGTTGTGGGTTTGATGTTATTATCACTGTTTTCTTGTGAGGGAGGGGTTGGGGATTTGATGTTATTGTCACTGTTTTCTTGTGAGGAAGGGGTTGGGGATTTGATGTTATTATCACTGTTTTCTTGTGAAGGAGTGGTTCGGGATTTGATGTTATTGTCACTGTTTTCTCGTGAGGGAGGGGTTGGGGATTTGATGATATTGTCACTGTTTTCTTGTGAGGGAAGGGTTGGGGATTTGATGATATTGTCTGTTTTCTTGTGAGGGAGGGGTTGGGGATTTGATGTTATTATCACTGTCTTCTTGTGAGGGAGGGGTTGGGGATTTGATGTTATTATCACTGTCTTCTTGTGCGGGAGGGGTTGGTGGTTTTTGTCACTGATTTCTTGTGAGGGAGGGGTTGGGGGTTTGATGTTATTGTCCCTGTTTTCTTGTGAGGGAGGGGTTGGGCATTTGATGTTATTGTCCCTGTTTTCTTGTGAGGGAGGGGTTGGGCATTTGATGTTATTGTCACTGTTTTCTTGTGAGGGAGAGGTTGGGGATTTGATGATATTGCCACTGTTTTCTTGGAGGGAGGGGTTGGGGATTTGAAGTTATTGTCACTGTTTTCCTGTGAGGGAGGGGTTGGGGATTTGATGTTATTGCCACTGTTTTCTTGTGAGGGAGGGGTTGGGGATTTGATGATATTGCCACTGTTTTCTTGGAGGGAGGGGTTGGGGATTTGATGTTATTGTCACTGTTTTCCTGTGAGGGAGGGGTTGGGGATTTGATGTTATTGCCACTGTTTTCTTGGAGGGAGGGGTTGGGGATTTGATGTTATTGTCACTGTTTTCTTGTGAGGGAGGGGTTGGGGATTTTTGTCACTGATTTCTTGTGAGGGAGGGGTTGGGGGTTTGATGTTATTGTCACTGTTTTCTTGTGAGGGAGTGGTTGGGGATTTGATGATATTGTCATTGTTTTCTTGTGAGGGAGGGGTTGGGGATTTGATGTTATTATCACTGTTTGCTTGTGAGGGAGGGGTTGGGGATTTGATGGTATTTTCACTGTTTTCTTGTGAAGTAGGGGTTGGGGATTTGATGTTATTGTCATTGTTTTCTTGTGAGGCAGGGGTTGGGGATTTGATGATATTATCACTGTTTTCTTGTGAGGGAGGGGTTGTGGATTTGATGATATTGTCACTGTTTTCTTGTGAGGGAGGGGTTGGGTATTTGATGTTATTATCACTGTCTTCTTGTGAGGGAGGGTTTGGGGATTTTTGTCTGTTTTCTTGTGTGGGAGTGGTTGGTGATTTTTGTCACTGTTTTCTTGTGAGGGAAGGGTTGGGGATTTGATGTTATTATTACTGTTTGCTTGTGAGGGGGGGGTTGGAGATTTGATGTTATTTTCACTGTTTTCTTGTGAGGGAGGGGTTGGGGATTTGATGTGATTGTCACTGTTTTCTTGTCAGGGCGGGGTTGGTTGTTTGATGTTATTGTCACTGTTTTCTTTCGAGGGAGGGGTTGGGGATTTGATGTTATTGTCATTGTTTTCTTGTGAGGGAGGGGTTGGGGATTTGATGATATTGCCACTGTTTTCTTGCGAGGGAGCGGTTGGGGATTTGATGTTATTATCACTGTTTGCTTGTGAGGGAGGGTTTGGAGATTTGATGATATTGCCACTGTTTTCTTGCGAGGGAGCGGTTGGGGATTTGATGTTATTATCACTGTTTGCTTGTGAGGGAGGGGTTGGAGATTTGATGATATTATCACTGTTTGCTTGTGAGTGAGGGGTTGGGGGTTTGATGTTATTGTCACTGATTTCTTGTGAGGGAGAGGTTGGGGATTTGATGATATTGTCATTGTTTTCTTGTTAGGGAGGGGTTGGGGATTTGATGTTATTATCACTGTTTGCTTGTGAGGGAGGGGTTGGGGATTTGATGTTATTATCACTGTTTGCTTGTGAGGGAGGGGTTGGAGATTTGATGATATTATCACTGTTTGCTTGTGAGTGAGGGGTTGGGGGTTTGATGTTATTGTCACTGTTTTCTTGTGAAGTAGGGGTTGGGGATTTGATGTTATTGTCATTGTTTTCTTGTGAGGGAGGGGTTGGGGATTTGATGATATTATCACTGTTTTCTTGTGAGGGAGGGGTTGTGGATTTGATGATATTGTCACTGTTTTCTTGTGAGGGAGGGGTTGGGGATTTGATGTTATTATCACTGTCTTCTTGTGAGGGAGGGTTTGGGGATTTTTGTCTGTTTTCTTGTGTGGGAGTGGTTGGTGATTTTTGTCACTGTTTTCTTGTGAGGGAAGGGTTGGGGATTTGATGTTATTATTACTGTTTGCTTGTGAGGGGGGGGTTGGAGATTTGATGTTATTTTCACTGTTTTCTTGTGAGGGAGGGGTTGGGGATTTGATGTGATTGTCACTGTTTTCTTGTCAGGGCGGGGTTGGGGGTTTGATGTTATTGTCACTGTTTTCTTGTGAGGGAGGGGTTGGGGGTTTGATGTTATTGTCACTGTTTTCTTGCGAGGGAGGGGTTGGGGATTTGATGTTATTGTCATTGTTTTCTTGTGAGGGAGGGGTTGGGGATTTGATGATATTGCTACTGTTTTCTTGCGAGGGAGCGGTTGGGGATTTGATGTTATTATCACTGTTTGCTTGTGAGGGAGGGTTTGGAGATTTGATGATATTGCCACTGTTTTCTTGCGAGGGAGCGGTTGGGGATTTGATGTTATTATCACTGTTTGCTTGTGAGGGAGGGGTTGGAGATTTGATGATATTATCACTGTTTGCTTGTGAGTGAGGGGTTGGGGATTTGATGTTATTTTCACTGTTTTCTTGTGAAGGAGGGATTGGGGATTTGATGTTATGGTCATTATTTTCTTGTGAGGGAGGGGTTGGGGATTTGATGTTATTATCACTGTTTGCTTGTGAGGGAGGGGTTGGGGATTTGATGTTATTTTCACTGTTTTCTTGTGAAGTAGGGGTTGGGGATTTGATGTTATTGTCATTGTTTTCTTGTGAGGGAGGGGTTGGGGTTTGATGTTATTGTCACTGTTTTCTTGTGAGGGAGAGGTTGGGGATTTGATGATATTGTCACTTTTTTCTTGTGAGGGAGGGGTTGGGGATTTGATGATATTGCCACTGTTTTCTTGGAGGGAGGTTTTGGGGATTTGATGTTATTGTCACTGTTTTCTTGTGAGGGAGGGGTTGGGGATTTGATGTTATTGCCACTGTTTTCTTGGAGGGAGGGGTTGGGGATTTGATGTTATTGTCACTGTTTTCTTGTGAGGGAGGGGTTGGGGATTTTTGTCACTGATTTCTTGTGAGGGAGGGGTTGGGGGTTTGATGTTATTGTCACTGTTTTCTTATGAGGGAGGGGTTGGGGTTTGATGTTATTGTCACTGTTTTCTTGTGAGGGAGGGGTTGGGGATTTGATGATATTGCCACTGTTTTCTTGGAGGGAGGGGTTGGGGATTTGATGTTATTGTCACTGTTTTCTTGTGAGGGAGGGGTTGGGGATTTGATGTTATTGCCACTGTTTTCTTGGAGGGAGGGGTTGGGGATTTGATGTTATTGTCACTGTTTTCTTGTGAGGGAGGGGTTGGGGATTTTTGTCACTGATTTCTTGTGAGGGAGGGGTTGGGGGTTTGATGTTATTGTCACTGTTTTCTTGTGAGGGAGTGGTTGGGGATTTGATGATATTGGCACTGTTTTCTTGTGAGGGAGGGGTTGGGGATTTGATGATATTGCCACTGTTTTCTTGGAGGGAGGGGTTGGGGATTTGATGTTATTGTTACTGTTTTCTTGTAAGGGAGGGGTTGGGGATTTGATGTTATTATCACTGTTTTCTTGTGAGGGAAGGGTTCTGGATTTGATGTTATTGTGCCTGTTTTCTTGTGAATGAGGGGTTGGGGATTTGATGTTATTATCACTGTTTTCTTGTGAGGGAAGGGTTCTGGATTTGATGTTATTGTGCCTGTTTTCTTGTGAGGGAGGGGTTGGGGATTTGATGATATTGTCACTGTTTTCTTGGAGGGAGAGGTTGGGGATTTGATGTTATTGTTACTGTTTTCTTGTGAGGGAGGGGTTGGGGATTTGATGTTATTATGACTGTTTTCATGTTAGTGAAGGGTTCGGAATTTGATGTTATTGTCACTGTTTTCTTCCGAGGGAGGGGTTGGGGATTTGATGTTATGATTACTGTTTGCTTGTGGAGGGGGGGGGTTGGAGATTTGATGTTATTTTCACTGTTTTCTTGTGAGGGAGGGGTTGGGGGTTTGATGTTATTGTCACTGTTTTCTTGTGAGGGAGGGGTTGGGGGTTTGATGTTATTGTCACTGTCTGCTTGTGAGGGAGGGGTTGGGGATTTGATGTTATCATCACTGTTTTCTTGCGAGGGAGGGGTTGGGGATTTGATGTTATTGTCATTGTTTTCTTGTGAGGGAGGGGTTGGGGATTTGATGATATTGCCACTGTTTTCTTGCGAGGGAGCGGTTGGGGATTTGATGTTATTATCACTGTTTTCTTGTGAGGGAGGGGTTGGGGATTTTTGTCTGTTTTCTTGTGAGGGAGGGGTTGGGGATTTTTGTCTTTTTTTTGTGAGGGAGGGGTTGGTGAATTTTGTCACTGATTTCTTGTGAGGGAGGGGTTGCGGGTTTGATGTTATTGTCTCTGTTTTCTTGTGAGGGAGTTGTTGTGGATTTGATGTTATTGTCACTGTTTTCTTGTGTGGGAGGGGTTGGGGATTTGATGTTATTGTCACTGTCTTCTTGTGAGGGAGGGGTTGGGGATTTGATGATATTGTCACTGTTTTCTTGTGAGGGAGGGGTTGTGGATTTGATGATATTGTCATTGTGTTCTTGTGAGGGAGGGGTTGGGGATTTGATGTTATTATCACTGTCTTCTTGTGAGGGAGGGGTTGGGGATTTGATGTTATTATCACTATTTTCTTGTGAGGGAGGGGTTGGCGATTTGATGTTATTGTCACTGTTTACTTGTGTGGGAGGGGTTGGGGATTAATGTTATTGTCACTGTTTTCTTGTGAGGGAGGGGTTGGGGATTTGATGTAATTGTCACTGTTTTCTTGTGAGGGAGGGGTTGGGGAATTTGATGATATTGTCGCTGTTTTCTTGCGAGGGAGCGGTTGGGGATTTGATGTTATTATCACTGTCTTCTTGTGAGGGAGGGGTTGGTGATTTTTGTCTGTTTTCTTGTGAGGGAGGGGTTGGTGAATTTTGTCACTGATTTCTTGTGAGGGAGGGGTTGCGGGTTTGATGTTATTGTCCCTGTTTTCTTGTGAGGGAGTTGTTGTGGATTTGATGTTATTGTCACTGTTTTCTTGTGTGGGAGGGGTTGGGGATTTGATGTTATTGTCACTGTTTTCTTGTGAGGGAGGGGTTGGGGATTTGATGTTATTATCACTGTCTTCTTGTGAGGGAGGGGTTGGGGATTTGATGTTATTATAACTGTTTTCTTGTAGGGAGGGGTTGGGGATTTGATGTTATTGTCACTGTTTACTTGTGTGGGAGGGGTTGGGGATTAATGTTATTGTCACTGTTTTCTTGTGAGGGAGGGGTTGGGGATTTGATGTTATTGTCACTGTTTTCTTGTGAGGGAGGGGTTGGGGAATTTGATAATATTGTCGCTGTTTTCTTGTGAGGGACGGTTTGGGGATTTGATGTTATTATCACTGTCTTCTTGTGAGGGAGGGGTTGGGGATTTTTGTCACTGATTTCTTGTGAGGGAGGGGTTGGGGGTTTGATGTTATTATCAATGTTTTCTTATGAGGGAGGGGTTGGGGTTTGATGTTATTGTCACTGTTTTCTTGTGAGGGAGAGGATGGGGATTTGATGATATTTTCACTTTTTTCTTGTGAGGGAGGGGTTGGGGATTTGATGATATTGCCACTGTTTTCTTGGAGGGAGGGGTTGGGGATTTGATGTTATTGTCACTGTTTTCTTGTGAGGGAGGAGTTGGGGATTTTTGTCACTGATTTCTAGTGAGGGAGGGGTTGGGGGTTTGATGTTATTGTCACTGTTTTCTTGTGAGGGAGTGGTTGGGGATTTGATGATATTGTCACTGTTTTCTTGTGAGGGAGGGGTTGGGGATTTGATGATATTGCCACTGTTTTCTTGGAGGGAGGGGTTGGGGATTTGATGTTATTGTTACTGTTTTCTTGTAAGGGAGGGGTTGGGGATTTGATGTTATTATCACTGTTTTCTTGTGAGGGAAGGGTTCTGGATTTGATGTTATTGTGACTGTTTTCTTGTGAGGGAGGTGTTGGGGATTTGATGTTATTATCACTGTTTTCTTGTGAGGGAGGGGTTGGGGGTTTGATGTTATTGTCACTGTTTTCTTGTGAGGGAAGGGTTGGGGGTTTGATGTTATTATCACTGTCTTCTTGTGACGGAGGGGTTGGGGATTTGATGATATTGTCACTGTTTTCTTGGAGGGAGGGGTTGGGGATTTGATGTTATTGTTACTGTTTTCTTGTGAGGGAGGGGTTGGGGGTTTGATGTTATTGTCACTGTCTGCTTGTGAGGGAGGGGTTGGGGATTTGATGTTATCATCACTGTTTTCTTGCGAGGGAGGGGTTGGGGATTTGATGTTATTGTCATTGTTTTCTTGTGAGGGAGGGGTTGGGGATTTGATGATATTGCCACTGTTTTCTTGCGAGGGAGCGGTTGGGGATTTGATGTTATTATCACTGTCTTCTTGTGAAGGAGGGGTTGGGGATTTTTGTCTGTTTTCTTGTGAGGGAGGGGTTGGTGAATTTTGTCACTGATTTCTTGTGAGGGAGGGGTTGCGGGTTTGATGTTATTGTCCCTGTTTTCTTGTGAGGGAGTTGTTGTGGATTTGATGTTATTGTCACTGTTTTCTTGTGAGGGAGGGTTTGGGGATTTGATGTTATTGTCACTGTTTTCTTGTGAGGGAGGGGTTGGGGATTTGATGTTATTGTCACTGTTTTCTTGTGTGGGAGGGGTTGGGGATTTGATGTTATTGTCACTGTTTTCTTGTGAGGGAGGGGTTGGGGATTTGATGTTATTATCACTGTCTTCTTGTGAGGGAGGGGTTGGGGATTTGATGTTATTATCACTGTTTTCTTGTGAGGGAGGGGTTGGGGATTTGATGTTATTGTCACTGTTTTCTTTTGTGGGAGGGGTTGGGGATTTGATGTTATTGTCACTGTTTTCTTGTGAGGGAGGGGTTGGGGATTTGTTGTTATTATCACTGTCTTCTTGTGAGGGAGGGGTTGGGGATTTGATGTTATTATCACTGTTTTCTTGTGAGGGAGGGGTTGGGGATTTGATGTTATTGTCACTGTTTACTTGTGTGGGAGGGGTTGGGGATTAATGTTATTGTCACTGTTTTCTTGTGAGGGAGGGGTTGGGGATTTGATGTTATTGTCACTGTTTTCTTGTGAGGGAGGGGTTGGGGAATTTAATGATATTGTCGCTGTTTTCTTGTGAGGGACGGTTTGGGGATTTGATGTTATTATCACTGTCTTCTTGTGAGGGAGGGGTTGGGGATTTTTGTCACTGATTTCTTGTGAGGGAGGGGTTGGGGGTTTGATGTTATTATCAATGTTTTCTTATGAGGGAGGGGTTGGGGTTTGATGTTATTGTCACTGTTTTCTTGTGAGGGAGAGGTTGGGGATTTGATGATATTGTCACTTTTTTCTTCTGAGGGAGGGGTTGGGGATTTGATGATATTGCCACTGTTTTCTTGTGAGGGAGGGGTTGGGGATTTGATGTTATTGCCACTGTTTTCTTGGAGGGAGGGGTTGGGGATTTGATGTTATTGTCACTGTTTTCTTGTGAGGGAGGGGTTGGGGATTTTTGTCACTGATTTCTTGTGAGGGAGGGGTTGGGGTTTTGATGTTATTGTCACTGTTTTCTTGTGAGGGAGTGGTTGGGGATTTGATGATATTGTCACTGTTTTCTTGTGAGGGAGGGGTTGGGGATTTGATGATATTGCCACTGTTTTCTTGCGAGGGAGCGGTTGGGGATTTGATGTTATTATCACTGTCTTCTTGTGAGGGAGGGGTTGGGGATTTCATGATATTGTCACTGTTTTCTTGGAGGGAGGGGTTGGGGATTTGATGTTATTGTTACTGTTTTCTTGTGAGGGAGGGGTTGGGGATTTGATGTTATTATTACTGTTTGCTTGTGAGGGGGGGGTTGGAGATTTGATGTTATTTTCACTGTTTTCTTGTGAGGGAGGGGTTGGGGATTTGATGTGATTGTCACTGTTTTCTTGTCAGGGCGGGGTTGGGGGTTTGATGTTATTGTCACTGTTTTCTTGTGAGGGAGGGGTTGGGGGTTTGATGTTATTGTCACTGTTTTCTTGCGAGGGAGGGGTTGGGGATTTGATGTTATTGTCATTGTTTTCTTGTGAGGGAGGGGTTGGGGATTTGATGATATTGCCACTGTTTTCTTGCGAGGGAGCGGTTGGGGATTTGATGTTATTAATACTGTTTGCTTGTGAGGGAGGGTTTGGAGATTTGATGATATTGCCACTGTTTTCTTGCGAGGGAGCGGTTGGGGATTTGATGTTATTATCACTGTTTGCTTGTGAGGGAGGGGTTGGAGATTTGATGATATTATCACTGTTTGCTTGTGAGTGAGGGGTTGGGGATTTGATGTTATTTTCACTGTTTTCTTGTGAAGTAGGGGTTCGGGATTTGATGTTATTGTCATTGTTTTCTTGTGAGGGAGGGGTTGGGGATTTGATGATATTATCACTGTTTTCTTGTGAGGGAGGGGTTGTGGATTTGATGATATTGTCACTGTTTTCTCGTGAGGGAGGGGTTGGGGATTTGATGTTATTATCACTGTCTTCTTGTGAGGGAGGGGTTGGGGATTTGATGTTATTGCCACTGTTTTCTTGGAGGGAGGGGTTGGGGATTTGATGTTATTGTCACTGTTTTCTTGTGAGGGAGGGGTTGGGGATTTTTGTCACTGATTTCTTGTGAGGGAGGGGTTGGGGTTTTGATGTTATTGTCACTGTTTTCTTGTGAGGGAGTGGTTGGGGATTTGATGATATTGTCACTGTTTTCTTGTGTGGGAGGGGTTGGGGATTTGATGATATTGCCACTGTTTTCTTGGAGGGAGGGGTTGGGGATTTGATGTTATTGTCACTGTTTTCTTGTGAGGGAGGGGTTGGGGATTTTTGTCACTGATTTCTTGTGAGGGAGGGGTTGGGGTTTTGATGTTATTGTCACTGATTTCTTGTGAGGGAGGGGTTGGGGTTTTGATGTTATTGTCACTGTTTTCTTGTGAGGGAGTGGTTGGGGATTTGATGATATTGTCACTGTTTTCTTGCGAGGGAGCGGTTGGGGATTTGATGTTATTATCACTGTCTTCTTGTGAGGGAGGGGTTGGGGATTTCATGATATTGTCACTGTTTTCTTGGAGGGAGGGGTTGGGGATTTGATGTTATTGTTACTGTTTTCTTGTCAGGGCGGGGTTGGGGGTTTGATGTTATTGTCACTGTTTTCTTTCGAGGGAGGGGTTGGGGATTTGATGTTATTGTCATTGTTTTCTTGTGTGGGAGGGGTTGGGGATTTGATGTTATTATCACTGTTTGCTTGTGAGGGAGGGGTTGGGGATTTGAAGTTATTTTCACTGTTTTCTTGTGAAGTTGGGGTTGGGGATTTGATGTTATTGTCATTGTTTTCTTGTGAGGGAGGGGTTGGGGATTTGATGATATTATCACTGTTTTCTTGTGAGGGAGGGGTTGTGGATTTGATGATATTGTCACTGTTTTCTTGTGAGGGAGGGGTTGGGGATTTGATGTTATTATCACTGTCTTCTTGTGAGGGAGGGTTTGGGGATTTTTGTCTGTTTTCTTGTGTGGGAGTGGTTGGTGATTTTTGTCACTGTTTTCTTGTGAGGGAAGGGTTGGGGATTTGATGTTATTATTACTGTTTGCTTGTGAGGGGGGGGTTGGAGATTTGATGTTATTTTCACTGTTTTCTTGTGAGGGAGGGGTTGGGGATTTGATGTGATTGTCACTGTTTTCTTGCGAGGGAGGGGTTGGGGGTTTGATGTTATTGTCACTGTTTTCTTGCGAGGGAGGGGTTGGGGATTTGATGTTATTGTCATTGTTTTCTTGTGAGGGAGGGGTTGGGGATTTGATGATATTGCCACTGTTTTCTTGCGAGGGAGCGGTTGGGGATTTGATGTTATTATCACTGTTTGCTTGTGAGGGAGGGTTTGGAGATTTGATGATATTGCCACTGTTTTCTTGCGAGGGAGCGGTTGGGGATTTGATGTTATTATCACTGTTTGCTTGTGAGGGAGGGGTTGGAGATTTGATGATATTATCACTGTTTGCTTGTGAGTGAGGGGTTGGGGATTTGATGTTATTTTCACTGTTTTCTTGTGAAGGAGGGGTTGGGGATTTGATGTTATGGTCATTGTTTTCTTGTGAGGGAGGGGTTGGGGATTTGATGTTATTATCACTGTTTGCTTGTGAGGGAGGGGTTGGGGATTTGATGTTATTTTCACTGTTTTCTTGTGAAGTAGGGGTTGGGGATTTGATGTTATTGTCATTGTTTTCTTGTGAGGGAGGGGTTGGGGATTTGATGATATTATCACTGTTTTCTTGTGAGGGAGGGGTTGTGGATTTGATGATATTGTCACTGTTTTCTTGTGAGGGAGGGGTTGGGGATTTGATGTTATTATCACTGTCTTCTTGTGAGGGAGGGTTTGGGGATTTTTGTCTGTTTTCTTGTGTGGGAGTGGTTGGTGATTTTTGTCACTGTTTTCTTGTGAGGGAAGGGTTGTGGATTTGATGTTATTGTCACTGTCTTCTTGTGAGGGAGGGGTTGGGGGTTTGATGATATTGTCACTGTTTTCTTGTGAGGGAGGGTTTGGGGATTTTTACTGTTTTCTTGCGAGGGATGGGTTGGTGATTTGATGTTATTGTCACTGTTTTCTTGTGAGGGAAGGGTTGGGGGTTTGATGTTATTGTCACTGTTTTCTTGTGAGGGAGGGGTTGGGGGTTTGATGTTATTATCACAGTCTTCTTGTGAGGGAGGGGTTGGGGGTTTGATGATATTGTCACTGTTTTCTTGTGAGGGAGGGGTTGGGGATTTGATGTAATAGTCACTGTTTTCTTGTGAGGGAGGGGTTGGGGATTTGATGTTATTGTCACTGTTTTCTTGTGAGGGAGGGGTTGGGGATTTGATGATATTGTCACTGTTTTCTTGTGAGGGAGGGGTTGTGGGTTTGATGTTATTATCACTGTTTTCTTGTGAGGGAGGGGTTGGGGATTTGATGTTATTGTCACTGTTTTCTTGTGAGGAAGGGGTTGGGGATTTGATGTTATTATCACTGTTTTCTTGTGAAGGAGTGGTTCGGGATTTGATGTTATTGTCACTGTTTTCTCGTGAGGGAGGGGTTGGGGATTTGATGATATTGTCACTGTTTTCTTGTGAGGGAGGGGTTGGGGATTTGATGATATTGTCTGTTTTCTTGTGAGGGAGGGGTTGGGGATTTGATGTTATTATCACTGTCTTCTTGTGAGGGAGGGGTTGGGGATTTGATGTTATTATCACTGTCTTCTTGTGCGGGAGGGGTTGGTGGTTTTTGTCACTGATTTCTTGTGAGGGAGGGGTTGGGGGTTTGATGTTATTATCACAGTCTTCTTGTGAGGGAGGGGTTGGGGGTTTGATGATATTGTCACTGTTTTCTTGTGAGGGAGGGGTTGGGGATTTGATGATATTGTCACTGTTTTCTTGTGAGGGAGGGGTTGGGGGTTTGATGTTATTATCACAGTCTTCTTGTGAGGGAGGGGTTGGGGGTTTGATGATATTGTCACTGTTTTCTTGTGAGGGAGGGGTTGGGGATTTGATGTAATAGTCACTGTTTTCTTGTGAGGGAGGGGTTGGGGATTTGATGTTATTGTCACTGTTTTCTTGTGAGGGAGGGGTTGGGGATTTGATGATATTGTCACTGTTTTCTTGTGAGGGAGGGGTTGTGGGTTTGATGTTATTATCACTGTTTTCTTGTGAGGGAGGGGTTGGGGATTTGATGTTATTGTCACTGTTTTCTTGTGAGGAAGGGGTTGGGGATTTGATGTTATTATCACTGTTTTCTTGTGAAGGAGTGGTTCGGGATTTGATGTTATTGTCACTGTTTTCTCGTGAGGGAGGGGTTGGGGATTTGATGATATTGTCACTGTTTTCTTGTGAGGGAGGGGTTGGGGATTTGATGATATTGTCTGTTTTCTTGTGAGGGAGGGGTTGGGGATTTGATGTTATTATCACTGTCTTCTTGTGAGGGAGGGGTTGGGGATTTGATGTTATTATCACTGTCTTCTTGTGCGGGAGGGGTTGGTGGTTTTTGTCACTGATTTCTTGTGAGGGAGGGGTTGGGGGTTTGATGTTATTGTCCCTGTTTTCTTGTGAGGGAGGGGTTGGGCATTTGATGTTATTGTCCCTGTTTTCTTGTGAGGGAGGGGTTGGGCATTTGATGTTATTGTCACAGTTTTCTTGTGAGGGAGAGGTTCCGGATTTGATGATATTGTCACTTTTTTCTTGTGAGGGAGGGGTTGGGGATTTGATGATATTGCCACTGTTTTCTTGGAGGGAGGGGTTGGGGATTTGATGTTATTGTCACTGTTTTCCTGTGAGGGAGGGGTTGGGGATTTGATGTTATTGCCACTGTTTTCTTGGAGGGAGGGGTTGGGGATTTGATGTTATTGTCACTGTTTTCTTGTGAGGGAGGGGTTGGGGATTTTTGTCACTGATTTCTTGTGAGGGAGGGGTTGGGGGTTTGATGTTATTGTGACTGTTTTCTTGTGAGGGAGGGGTTGGGGATTTGATGTTATTATCACTGTTTTCTTGTGAGGGAGGGGTTGGGGATTTTTGTCACTGATTTCTTGTGAGGGAGGGGTTGGGGGTTTGATGTTATTGTCACTGTTTTCTTGTGAGGGAGGGGTTGGGGATTTGATGTTATTTTCACTGTTTTCTTGTGAAGTAGGGGTTGGGGATTTGATGTTATTGTCATTGTTTTCTTGTGAGGGAGGGGTTGGGGATTTGATGATATTATCACTGTTTTCTTGTGAGGGAGGGGTTGTGGATTTGATGATATTGTCACTGTTTTCTTGTGAGGGAGGGGTTGGGGATTTGATGTTATTATCACTGTCTTCTTGTGAGGGAGGGTTTGGGGATTTTTGTCTGTTTTCTTGTGTGGGAGTGGTTGGTGATTTTTGTCACTGTTTTCTTGTGAGGGAAGGGTTGGGGATTTGATGTTATTATTACTGTTTGCTTGTGAGGGGGGGGTTGGAGATTTGATGTTATTTTCACTGTTTTCTTGTGAGGGAGGGGTTGGGGATTTGATGTGATTGTCACTGTTTTCTTGTCAGGGCGGGGTTGGGGGTTTGATGTTATTGTCACTGTTTTCTTGTGAGGGAGGGGTTGGGGGTTTGATGTTATTGTCACTGTTTTCTTGCGAGGGAGGGGTTGGGGATTTGATGTTATTGTCATTGTTTTCTTGTGAGGGAGGGGTTGGGGATTTGATGATATTGCCACTGTTTTCTTGCGAGGGAGCGGTTGGGGATTTGATGTTATTATCACTGTTTGCTTGTGAGGGAGGGTCTGGAGATTTGATGATATTGCCACTGTTTTCTTGCGAGGGAGCGGTTGGGGATTTGATTTTATTATCACTGTTTGCTTGTGAGGGAGGGGTTGGAGATTTGATGATATTATCACTGTTTGCTTGTGAGTGAGGGGTTGGGGATTTGATGTTATTTTCACTGTTTTCTTGTGAAGGAGGGGTTGGGGATTTGATGTTATGGTCATTGTTTTCTTGTGAGGGAGGGGTTGGGGATTTGATGTTATTATCACTGTTTGCTTGTGAGGGAGGGGTTGGGGATTTGATGTTATTTTCACTGTTTTCTTGTGAAGTAGGGGTTGGGGATTTGATGTTATTGTCATTGTTTTCTTGTGAGGGAGGGGTTGGGGATTTGATGATATTATCACTGTTTTCTTGTGAGGGAGGGGTTGTGGATTTGATGATATTGTCACTGTTTTCTTGTGAGGGAGGGGTTGGGGATTTGATGTTATTATCACTGTCTTCTTGTGAGGGAGGGTTTGGGGATTTTTGTCTGTTTTCTTGTGTGGGAGTGGTTGGTGATTTTTGTCACTGTTTTCTTGTGAGGGAAGGGTTGTGGATTTGATGTTATTGTCACTGTCTTCTTGTGAGGGAGGGGTTGGGGGTTTGATGATATTGTCACTGTTTTCTTGTGAGGGAGGGTTTGGGGATTTTTGTCTGTTTTCTTGCGAGGGATGGGTTGGTGATTTGATGTTATTGTCACTGTTTTCTTGTGAGGGAAGGGTTGGGGGTTTGATGTTATTGTCACTGTTTTCTTGTGAGGGAAGGGTTGGGGGTTTGATGTTATTATCACAGTCTTCTTGTGAGGGAGGGGTTGGGGGTTTGATGATATTGTCACTGTTTTCTTGTGAGGGAGGGGTTGGGGATTTGATGTAATAGTCACTGTTTTCTTGTGAGCGAGGGGTTGGAGATTTGATGATATTGTCACTGTTTTCTTGTGAGGGAGGGGTTGGGGGTTTGATGTTATTATCACTGTTTTCTTGTGAGGGAGGGTTTGGAGATTTGATGATATTGTCACTGTTTTCTTGTGAGGGAGGGGTTGGGGATTTGATGTTATTGTCACTGTTTTCTTGTGAGGGAGGGGTTGGGGATTTGATGATATTGTCACTGTTTTCTTGTGAGGGAGGGGTTGTGGGTTTGATGTTATTATCACTGTTTTCTTTTGAGGGAGGGGTTGGGGATTTGATGTTATTGTCACTGTTTTCTTGTGAGGAAGGGGTTGGGGATTTGATGTTATTATCACTGTTTTCTTGTGAAGGAGTGGTTCTGGATTTGATGTTATTGTCACTGTTTTCTCGTGAGGGAGGGGTTGGGGATTTGATGATATTGTCACTGTTTTCTTGTGAGGGAGGGGTTGTGGATTTGATGTTATTATCACTGTCTTCTTGTGAGGGAGGGGTTGGGGATTTGATGTTATTATCACTGTCTTCTTGTGAGGGAGGGGTTGGGGATTTGATGTTATTATCACTGTCTTCTTGTGCGGGAGGGGTTGGTGGTTTTTGTCACTGATTTCTTGTGAGGGAGGGGTTGGGGGTTTGATGTTATTGTCCCTGTTTTCTTGTGAGGGAGGGGTTGGGCATTTGATGTTATTGTCCCTGTTTTCTTGTGAGGGAGGGGTTGGGCATTTGATGTTATTGTCACTGTTTTCTTGTGAGGGAGAGGTTCCGGATTTGATGATATTGTCACTTTTTTCTTGTGAGGGAGGGGTTGGGGATTTGATGATATTGCCACTGTTTTCTTGGAGGGAGGGGTTGGGGATTTGATGTTATTGTCACTGTTTTCCTGTGTGGGAGGGGTTGGGGATTTGATGTTATTGCCACTGTTTTCTTGGAGGGAGGGGTTGGGGATTTGATGTTATTGTCACTGTTTTCTTGTGAGGGAGGGGTTGGGGATTTTTGTCACTGATTTCTTGTGAGGGAGGGGTTGGGGGTTTGATGTTATTGTCACTGTTTTCTTGTGAGGGAGTGGTTGGGGATTTGATGATATTGTCACTGTTTTCCTGTGAGGGAGGGGTTGGGGATTTGATGATATTGCCACTGTTTTCTTGGAGGGAGGGGTTGGGGATTTGATGTTATTGTTACTGTTTTCTTGTAAGGGAGGGGTTGGGGATTTGATGTTATTATCACTGTTTTCTTGTGAGGGAAGGGTTCTGGATTTGATGTTATTGTGACTGTTTTCTTGTGAGGGAGGGGTTGGGGATTTGATGTTATTATCACTGTTTTCTTGTGAGGGAGGGGTTGGGGGTTTGATGTTATTATCACTATCTTCTTGTGAGGGAGGGGTTGAGGATTTCATGATATTGTCACTGTTTGCTTGTGAGGGAGGGGTTGGAGATTTGATGATATTATCACTGTTTGCTTGTGAGGGAGGGGTTGGGGATTTGATGTTATTGTCACTGTTTTCTTGTGAGGGAGGGGTTGGGGATTTGATGATATTGTCATTGTTTTCTTGTGAGGGAGGGGTTGGGGATTTGATGATATTATCACTGTTTTCTTGTGAGGGAGGGGTTGGGGTTTGATGTTATTGTCACTGTTTTCTTGTGAGGGAGGGGTTGGGGGTTTGATGTTATTGTCACTGTTTTCTTGTGAGGGAGGTGTTGGGGATTTGATGTTATTGTCACTGTTTTCTTGTGAGGGAGGTGTTGGGGATTTGATGTTATTATCACTGTTTGCTTGTGAGGGAGGTGTTGGGGATTTGATGATATTGTCACTGTTTTCTTGTTAGGGAAGGGTTGCGGGTTTGATGTTATTGTCACTGTTTTCTTGTGAGGGAGGGGTTGGGGATTTGATGTTATTGTCACTGTTTTCTTGTGAGGGAGGTGTTGGGGATTTGATGTTATTATCACTGTTTGCTTGTGAGGGAGGTGTTGGGGATTTGATGATATTGTCACTGTTTTCTTGTGAGGGAAGGGTTGCGGGTTTGATGTTATTGTCACTGTTTTCTTGTGAGGGAGGGGTTGGGGATTTGATGTTATTGTCACTGTCTTCTTTTGAGTGAGGGGTTGTGGATTTGATGTTATTATCACTGTCTTTTTGTGAGGGAGGGTTTGGGGATTTGATGTTATTGTCACTGTTTTCTTGTGAGGGAGGGGTTGGGGATTTGATGTTATTTTCACTGTCTTTTTGTGAGGGAGGGGTTGGGGATTTGATGTTATTGTCACTGTTTTCTTGTGAGGGAGGGGTTGGGGATTTGATGTTATTGTCACTGTTTTCTTGTGAGGGAGGGGTTGGGGATTTGATGATATTGTCACTGTTTTCTTGTGAGGGAGGGGTTGGGGATTTGATGATATTGTCACTGTTTTCTTCTGAGGGAGGGGTTGGGGATTTGATGTTATTGTCACTGTTTTCTTGTGAGGGAGGGGTTGCGGATTTGATGTTATTGTCACTGTCTTCTTGTGAGGGAGGGGTTGGGGATTTATGTTATTGTCACTTTTTTTTGTGAGGGAGGGGTTTAGGATTTGGCACTTCCAGCTGTTGTTTTCCATGTGAGCGATCGATTGGGGGGGAGTGGTTTTCGGTTTTGCGAGTTTCCTTTCTTTTTCCTTTTCATGGGGGGAGATCGTTGATGTCTTTTCTTTCAGTTACCCCATGGTTTTTTCTGAGGAATATCAGAGTTGTGCTGTACATGCATACTTTGACCGTAAAATGAACATTTGAACCTTTTGAACCTTTTTTTCATAGGAAGGCCAAATAAAAACTTGCAGACAATGAGAATCTGAGATAAAAACAGAAAATACCGGACATACACAACAGATCCGCTCAGGCACCATAACGATAACAGAGCCCAACACTTCAGGACAATGAATCTCCGTGCTAGTGAGTACAAATTCACATCACTTTCACATCAGTTTATAAAAATATAAGTTTCGTTTTATTTATTGAAATGTACATGTACATTGAAGTATACAGTGGCATGCGTTGCCTGTGTCAAATTAAATCCGCAGGGACTGTGCCCAGAAGTGTCACCACACGTCCAGTGGCAGCATTGCATGCCCACAACTTACAATTCCTCACCTACATCTTTGAAATGTGGAGGGAAACAGGAGCACCCAGGGGAAACCCATGCAGGCCCAGGGAAACCACACAAATTCCTTACTGGAAGAGAGTTCGGGATCTTACCGCTGGTGCCATAAAGCACTGTGTTGGCTGCTGTGCTGCTGGGAACCCCAGTTTGCCACGTACAATATGGCAGGGTGCGCTCAAGTTCATTGCTTGTGTGAACAGTAAACAGTGTACGTGGTAACAACACAAACAACTATAGATACAGCGACAAGTGCAGAACAGTAGCCGGATGGAGCAAAGCAGTCGCAGTCTGAGGTAGTGCAAAAAGAAACGGCAAAGTGACAATTAGGAAAGAGATAGAGTTACAGGTTCGAGAATGTGGCAGCACCACCTGGAAGGGGATGTGAATGAAGAGTCTGGTTCATAGATCTGACAGCAGTGGGGAAGAAGTTACCCCATCACTGGTCATCTCTGTGACCAAGTCTGGTCGTCGTCTCTGTGACTCTGTCTCTATTCCTGAGTCTGGCCGTCTCTGTGACTCTGTCTCTGTTCCCAAGTCTGCTTGTCTCTGTGACTCTGTCTCTGTTCCCAAGTCTGGTCGTTATCTCTGTGACTCTGTCTCTGTTCCCAAGTCTGGCCGTCTCTGTGACTCTGTCTCTGTTCCCAAGTCTGCTCGTCTCTGTGACTCTGTCTCTGTTCCCAAGTCTGGTCGTTATCTCTGTGACTCTGTCTCTGTTCCCAAGTCTGGCCGTCTCTGTGACTCTGTCTCTGTTCCCAAGTCTGCTCGTCTCTGTGACTCTGTCTCTGTTCCCAAGTCTGGCCGTCTCTGTGACTCTGTCTGTATTCCTGAGTCTGGTCGTCTGAACAGAATCTGGTCTTGGATCTGAGTGTCTGAAGGGATCTTTTCCTGCATCTGGTCACCTGAACGGATCTTTCCCTGAGTCTGGTCACCTGAATGGATCTTTTCCTGAGTCTGGTGGTCTGAAGGGATCTTTTCCTGAGTTTATTCGTCTGAAGAGATCTTTCCCTGAGTCTGGTTGCCTGATCTTCTGGTTGTAAGAACATAAACATGATCTGTCGGGCAGCAATGATCTCTTTGGTACCTTGACTCTGCTGTTATCATTAGGATCACACTGATCTACAGAGCCTCAGACATTTTCCAACACAATACCCTCTATTTCTTGAGCCCAGTAATGTTCAGAGATCTACTGATGATTTGAATGAACTCAATGCCTGAACCTCCACAGCCCTCCAAAGTAGAGAATTCCAAAACCTCACCACCCCCCTCATCTCAGTCTTAACTGGCCACCCCTCACACTTGAGAATCTCACACAAACAGGGTATTGCTCTGGATTTCCAACATCTGCAGAATCTCTTGTGTTTATGAGAATCGGATGTTCAATTCTAGACTCCCTTACTGGGGAAACACCCTCCACTCTGATGAGTACCGTAGGTGTTTGCAGATTTCAATGAGGTCTCTTCATTCTTCTAAGTGCCAGCCATGGTCTACACAAAATACAGCCAACCAGCCATCCCTAGAACCATCTCAGTGGATTATTTGAGCAAATACTCTATATACTTGTTTAGGAGATCAAAGCCAGGGAAACCATTGCAGATAATGGTCTCATGATACAACCAAGGGTCCACATAAAAATATTATTTCTGTATTAAAATCCTCTTGTAAAATATTGGCTCAAAATATTGACTGTTTATTTCTCTCCACAGATGCTGCCTGTCCTGCTGAGTTCCTCCAGCATTTTATGTGCATGTCTGTTATGAGAAAGCAGGTTCATGGGTTTGGCAAATGAGATGGAAGACACTGACTGTGAATTAGTATTTATTTACAAACAATAAAATATTCGACCAAACATCTAACCCCGCATCTAACTACAAAACTAAACCTTCAATTAATAGATATTTAGTTAAGAGTGTGTGTGAGTTCTCCTAAATCTGGAGCGCACTTTCCCAATGGTTCTTCAACACTGGTCGCAACTTCAGTGTAAAGCGGGCCCTGGGGATGAAAGAAAAGAGTCCGAGCTTCCCACACGTGCTAATCTTATACCGCTGAGGTGCCTGAAATCGAACACTGGTGCCGCGGCACACAAGCAACCACTGGGAAAGAGCTGCTGCATCCTTCAAACCGATGACCGGCACGGCACTGGTATTCGAAGTGGCTTTCGACTAACCCACCCGCGTGACAGTGTTGCTCTGAACCCCTTGTGTTTCGGCCAGTGCGTCACTTGCCTTCCTTATCGTTCGCTGTACCCTGTTGTTTTCATCGCACAAGGATACACAGGGTCATTCTGAACATCAGCTTTCTTATTGTTCCACGAAACGCACATCTTCTCTGCTCTGCAGAGATTTACAGCCATGGGGGGATGTGAGATTGGTAATGAGCTGGAACGCACTGCTTGGGAGGTTGGTGGAAATCAATCAGGGCTATCGTCAGAAAATAGGCACTTGAAAAAGAATTTGATGTGCACAGGGGAAGAGCAGGACAATGAGATTGAGGACACCACTCTATATGGAGCCAGAGCAACCTCGGTCCATTCTGTGATCCATCTGCCTTCTGAGATCAGTTCTTCAAAGAGGGTAAGATAGGGGAACACACATCTGTACTCATAAGGGATCAGTAGCGGAGAGAATGAGCAATTTCAAGTCCCCAAGTGTCAATATCTCTGAGGATCTAACCTGGTTCCAATGCAACTACAGAAAAGGCATGACAGTGGCTGTATTTCATTGGAAGTTTGAAAAGATTTAACAGGTCTCAAAAAACACTCAAAAATGTTTTGCAGATGCATATTGGAGAGAAATCTAACTGGCTGCATCATCATCTGGTATGGGGGGGGGAAGTGGGGGAGGGCTACTGCACAAGATTGAAGTAAATTGCAGAGTTGTAAACTTAGTCAGCTCCATCATGGGCCCTAGCCTCTGTGGCATCCAGGACATCTTCAAGAAATGATGCCTCAAAAAGGCAGTGTCCATCATGAAGTACCCCCGTCACCCAGGAGATGCCCTGTTCTCATTGCTACTATCGGGAAGGAGATACAGAAACCTGAAGACACACACTCAGTGATCCAGGAACAGCTTCTTCCCCTCTGCCATCCGATTCCTAAATGGACATTGAACCCATGAACACTACATCACTACTTCTTTATTTCTAATTTTGCATTACTTATTTAACTATTACACACACACACACACACACACACACA